>NC_042628.1:24055266-24363078 GCF_901001135.1 Rhinatrema bivittatum
CTATGTTCCCGGAATGAAAGCATGATAGGGCATTCGCACTATGGGTCTGATTTAAAAAAGCATTTGCATGCTTAAAATTGGGTTTTGCACGTGTAAATGCACTTTACCCGTGGAAGTAGGCTTTTGAAAATTGCTACAATTATTGTCACTGAATTGTCCATAGGTTATTCACATTAAGTGCACTTTACGCACGTAAATGGCTTTTTAAAATTGCTACAATAGTCTTTTGCATTTACACTGTAACTTCTTTGAAAATTACATCCTATGGTTTTAGAGAACTGATTTCAGATTTTCTGTTAAAAAAAGAAAACAAATTGCAATAGGGACCATTGACAACATAAAAACTAGGGTTCAGGAATGAATGAGGAGGAAGGAAGTTATATCTTTACCTAAATTGTTGATAAAGTCTATGCAATGTTTTAACTATGAACATCTCAATCCGCA
This sequence comes from Rhinatrema bivittatum, assembly GCF_901001135.1. Lineage (NCBI taxonomy): Eukaryota > Metazoa > Chordata > Amphibia > Gymnophiona > Rhinatrematidae > Rhinatrema > Rhinatrema bivittatum. The sequence goes on from NC_042628.1 coordinate 24,055,711, forward strand.
CTACAGGATCTGAGCAGTTTGTGTACTAATAGGTTACTAAAACTGATTTGATTCTGTTTTCTTCCCCTTCCCTTATCGGGAAGGCTGTTAGGTGATTCCCCCATTCTGTGTCGATTAGGGCTTCAGATTATCAGAGGCAGTCTGAGTCAATCCTGGGGTTTTACTCCTCCCAAGTTACAACAAGATGCAGAGATGGACTGCACGCATAAATTAAGCTGAAATATTTTGCATTACAGGAACAATTTTCAAAGCCATCAGCTCGGGCTAAAACGAATTAACGCACTTCAGATTGTCTGATCTGGAAGATGCCCTGGCTGACAGTATGGGTCAGTTTCCAGAGCACATGAACTTTCAGTCAGATGGCCAGGAGGCATTCCTGGAGGTGCGCTCGGGTCAGAGGACTAAAATAACATAAAATAAAAGGTGCAGAGTCTGCGAGCGATTTCAGCGCGCGCGCTTTACGCCAGGGAGTTAGCGTAAAGAGGTCCCTGAACTTTGCGGCTATTTGAAAATATAAGTGTAAAAGAATGCTTACTCCGCTTCCAAAAGTTCCAAGGGATTAGTTCCCCAGTATCGCCCTGTTTCGGGAACGGGACCGCATCCCCCCACCTTTTTAAAAGAGGATCTAAAAGTGGCATTAGCACGTCAGAGAAGTGACTGTGGGAGGAATGGAGATGCGCTCTTTAATCGCTCTCATTGGACTTGACATGAATCCCCTCTTTGCTGCTGTTGACTGCCTTATCAACCGTGCCTGCAGATTTCCTTACCAGTCCGCTTGATCCCTTGGCCAGCCTTGTCCCCCCAGGCCACAGTAGCATCCGTAGCCTAAATAGGCAAAAGCAGAGCGTCCTGTGCTGCAGTGGATTGCTCCCGCCAGCTCAATGATTCCTCTGGTTTTCACAACATGGGGTTTTCCAGGGACCCCTTTCAAAACTAGGGAAGAAAAGGAAATCGTTTTTAATTTACCTTAAACCGTGAGCGGGGGTGCTCTGAGCGCACGTGACTGTTCCAACAAAACATATCAATAGGGATCTGATGTCGACAATGTCTGACAGCAGGGTGAGGGCGTATCAGCCCCAGTGACAAACATTTCTATAGCACTTCTGGGCATCTACGCAGCATTGAAAAGATACACAAAAGAGACAGCCCCCCTGCTTCATGGAGATTACAGCCTGGTCGAGACAGACAAGACAAATCATTTCTAGTCATAACAAGTATTACCGCAAACATGTTTAAAGCAAGAAGGCCAAGTTTTGGGGTTCTGGTTTTTGGATTCAAAAGCAATCTCAAAAAGGCGTGACGGCCAATCGAGGCACACAAGACAGAAAACACAAAGTTTGATATTAGCAATGGAGAAGGACACAGATAAAAGCAGCTTGCCTGACAAATAGAGGTTGTGAGGAGGGATGTGGCGGGAGCTAGAGAGGACAGGTAGTGTGGAAATGTAGAATGAATGCATTTGCAAGAAGTAGTTAATTGAATGTGGAAGCAGGTGGGGGATGCAATTTATTGTCATAAGAAGAAAGATAACAGGTAACTAGAAGAAAATAGGTAATGCAAATGAATTTTGAATAGGTTGTAGGGGAGAAAGACAGCTCAGCAGGAGACCTCTGAAAAGGAAGTTGCAGGAGGAGATAAGAAAATTGGCAGTATGTTTTTTAAAATGTATATTCTACTTTTTTATACTTCAAAAGCAGATTATATACAGGTACTGGAGGTATTTCCCTAACCCCAGAGAGCTCACAGTCTAAATAAAGAGGATAATATGACATGTCTAAGATCACAAGGAGCCATAGTGGAATTGAAACTATGGCTTCTCTGTTTGTAGCCTGCTGCTCTAACCACTAGAGCAGCTATTCCTCCACTCTAGAAAGTAAAAGACAAATTTTGGTGATGGTATAAAATGATAAAGGGCATGAAATGGCTGCCCTATGGGGAAAGGCTAAAGAGGTTAGGGCTGTTCAGCTTGAAGAAGAGATGGCTGAGGTGGAATACGATAGAGGTCTTTAAAATCATGAAAGGACTTGAATGGGTAAATGTGAATCAGTTATTTACTCTTTCAGATAATACCAAGGGGGCACTCCATGAAGTTTGCAAGTAGCTCATTTAAAACAAATCAGAGAAAATTCTTTTTCACGCAACACATAATTAAGCTCTAGAATTCATTGCCAGAGGATGTGGTTATGGCAGTTAGTGTAGCTGGGTTTAAAAAAGGTTTGAATAAATTCCTACAGCAGAAGTCCATAAACTGCTATTAATCAATAAGGATTAGTAGCTTGGGATCTATTCATGTAATGTTTGAGTACTTGCCAGGTACTTGTGACTTGGTTGGCCACTGTTGGACACAGGATACTGGGCTTCATGGACCCTTGGTCGGACCCAGTATGGCATATCTTATGTTCTTATGAAATGATATGTTTTATCAATGCTTTGAATGTGCAGAGAGGACAGTGAAGAGGACGGAGTTATCCACTGAGACAGAGACATATGGAAAGAAGTGAGTTTGGGAGGTTAAATAAGTTCACTTTTGGCAATGCTACGGTTAAGGTGGTGGTGGTGGTGGGAGTTAAGCCTACACATCTCTCTGTAATGGAGAGAAATAACTAATACCTTGATCCATTTGGTGCATGGAGCAGTGCTCATTTCCGTAGCCACATTTGTGTGCACAGTTTTTGTGTGCTAAACTCCTTTGTCAGAATGGGTAGCTGCACCTGCTGCATCCTGAATGTAAAATTATGGGGTTTTAGCTCTGTACATTATTTGCCTTTCCAAGGACTCCTCGAGGCAAGGTGCAGGCTTCATAAAACATATAAAGCATTGTTTTAGTGACTGGTGGCATCACTGGTGGCAGATTTTATTGGTCTTTCCTGCATTTTCCTGCCAGGGAAATCCTGAAAAGTGACCAAATGTGATTGCCATGTCATAATGACTCTATTTTCATTGTATTTCTTAGGTTACAAATGTCCTTCTAATGTGTCTCAGTCATGCATACATTCAGCAGTCACTCTGGCTTAGCCTTAAAGTTGTCTTTTTTTTTTTTTCAGCTAAAATTGAATGAGTGGCGTTTATTTTCAGGCAGGGCTGGTGCAGGAGCATATGGCATCCTAGGCAAACCTTCAGTCATGCTTCCCTCTCCCCCAACTTACTTCCAGCATAGTGCTCCCTCCCTCCTACTGGCAGCAGTGGTCCAGCACAACCCTCCTTGGAACAGATTTGCCACCCTCAAACGTTTGGCACGCTAAGCGACTGCCTTGTTTGCCTCATGGAAACACCGACCCTGTTTACTAGCAAACTGCTCTTTCATTCTGTGCCTCTCAAACACCCCTGAAATAAGCACAGTGGTGCAGTAAAAACACATCCATGTACAAAGGGGCCCATGAATTCATTGGTAGCCTTGCAGTATACACAAGTGGCAGTGGGTAGTCTTGATATATATTTTGATTTTGTGGGTTCTGTCTATGGTGGTGTTGGTTTATTGTATGGATGGTAACACAAACCCAAGCACATTTTCCAATTAAAAACATTTATTTATTAATAACCTAGACAATCACAATCCCCCCCCCCCCCCCCACACACACACACAAATATCCCTATTAATCGTAACCTATAATGCAAAAATATAAATAAAACATTTAGAAGCTAACATTTCACATTTTGACCTTAGCAAAAACGCATTAAAAAAAATAAATCTGACAGATGAAAACTCCATACCATCATTATTATTTGAATAAAAAATAATTAATATTGTCTAAGCCGAATAAATCAACATTACAAAAAAGTACCTATTTTTTATTATTGGCTTTAGCATTTTTTAATTTCAGATTGGTATTCCTTCATTTCCACAATTATTGGTGACTTTTAAATTTCCCTGCTCTCTGAGAACTGTACATTTTCTTTACAGTTTCCGTATGGTAGGCACATTGGAAATCACTAATCGTACTGTCGGTTTATTCCGATTAGTTAATGCTGAGTATTATTTTCGTCACTGTCTAGGGTTCTCCGGCCACGAATAAACGTTTTTTTTTTCAGTGGGAAGCGGCCGCTGGGCCGTGTGCGGCTGGCGAGCTGCGCTGCTCCCCTGCGCGGCCCCCTGCGCTGCGCTGCTCCTGCGCCCTGCCCTGCCCTTCCCTGCGGGACTCACCTGCCAGGAGCAGGAGCAGAGCCCGAGGCTCCATCTGGGGCAGCCCGAAGCGGCGCCGGCTCTCTCCTCTCGTTGGGGGCTCTCGGTCCCCCCGCTCCTCGCAGGCGGGGATCGGTGGGGTGCGGAGGAGAGGGCGAGACTCGGAAGCTGCTCCCGCATCCAGGTGTCCCATGCGAGCTGTAACCCCCGCGCTGCGCAGGACTGAACTCAGCCCCAAAAAAAAAAAAAAAAAAAAGGCTTTGGGTACCTGGTATTGCAGCGCCTGCCAAACAGGAAAGGTTATGCTTGACAGTCAGAAAGTTCAGGCTCCTCCTTTTCTGCAGCGCAGTCAGTCCGTGAAATGCACTAAGGGCAACGCACGGTTTGCACGGTACGCGGTGTTTTGGTTTAAGCTGCCCTTTTTTTTTTTTTTTCGTTTTCAGCTTTCTGGCACTCGTGGGGGTGCCCTCACGGTGCCACGTTCTTGCCCGGCCCGGCCCCAGTGCTCGCCTTTCCTCGCTTGAATTCTTGAACCGAACTTTTCCTAGGTGAGGTTAGTCAGAAAGGAAAGGGCAGCCAAGAAATGTTCTCACTATTTTAAGATGTTTGTTTTAGATCGCTATATTGAGCCTGGAATTAAATAGAAAAAAACAAATGTTAAGGGAGAGGGTGGAGACAGATGGTTAACTGCTCCAACTCTTTGACCCCAAAGTGTTTTGGTTTGGTTTTTAATTACAGTATATGTGCTTTCCTCTAACTGGATGACGCTGTATGATTGCAAGGCTTTTTAAGGTAGGAACTCACAAACATTTATTATGCCTGTTTTTCTTTTGGATTCATTTTGCTTGCGCTACTTTTTTTTTTTTTTTTTTTTTTTTAGGGGAAGGGAGGGATTGGGTTTAATACAACTCCATAATCTGTGAACAGTGGTGTGTTCACTGGCGGAGACTTCATAAATATTAAGGCACCAATTCATTCTATTTGCGTTGCTGCACAGGCCCCGGATATTTATTGTTTTATAGTAACTTATAGCCCGTCCGATCGCCAGACATCTGTTCTGGGTGGTTCACACTTTAACATCCACACAATATAAAACATACATTAATAAACATTAAAACAACTCAGTTAAAAGCTTGCCGGAACAAATAAACCTTAACCTATTTATGAAAAAAGTCCACAGTCCTGCAGTTGCTGGATTTCCACTGGGAGACTTATTCCACAGGGACGGGACAACCCAGGGAAAAAAACCAACCCTGTTCCTGGTCTCTTGTAATCTAGCTGCTTTAATTCCGGGAACAGCTAATAAACGTGCATCTTCTGACTGTAAGACTATCCCGGGAGGATACCAAACTAATAACGCCTTCAAATATACTTAAACAAGACTTTAAAAATAAGCATCAGCAGTTTAAATTAAATTCTCTGACAAATTGGGAGCCAGTGTAAGGAAACCAATACCAGGCTAACGTGTTCCCCGAGGGGAGTCCAAGTAAGTAGTGGGGCAACTCCATTAAGGACTTTAAATAGCAGTTTGGAAGTCCTATATATATAAGGCATTACAGTAATCTAATACTGAGAATACAAATGCTTGAATAATAGTTTGGAACTTAGCCTTCTCCAAAATAAACCTCAGGTGTCACAGTTTTCTAAGTCTAAAGTAATCTGATTTCACAACTGTCCGCAATTGGGTTTGCGGAGAAATATCGGCATTCACATTCACCCCCAAAGCCCTGGCCTGAGTTGAAAGAGGGAGAGATTGGCCATCCACAAGAACTTGACTTGGCAAAACCTCGCCATTCTTTCTTGCAATACCCAAGATCTCTGTTTTTTAAATATTCAACAGGAGACTATTGGCGCTCATCCAATCCTTAATGTTCTTAAGGTCGTTCCTAACATAGGAGAGAGTATCCTTCAGAAAAGTTTCTCAAGATATAATCCCATACTGAAACTAATAAAGTTTCAGTACCTTGCCCTTGATGAAAGCCACACTGACTATCATGTAGTCAACCATCATGAAGTCACACTGACCATCATGTAGTAAGTCAACCAATTGTTTTAACACTGTCTTCCCTAATAACCTTACCTAATGAGGGGAGCACCGAGACTGGACGATCACTAGATGGCTCGCCCCACACTAAATGGGGCAAACAATCCCCTTCTTAAACTGGGCTGGCATTACTCCTTCCTCAAGGGCTCCTCTAATCAAATCTGTAATTACTTTAAGCACTTCATTCCCAAAGCTCTTTAAGGCCCACAATGGGCAGCACATCCAAGGGACAAAAAGAGGATGTCAGCAAAGACAAACCTTAGACCAGCTCCATAGAAGGTGGTCTAAAGTTCAAAGAATTCCACAAAATGTTATTATTTAAGGTACTGGTTGAACAGTTGGTTGTATTTTGGCCTGATCTCCCACCAATTTATCCCTACAATAAGAAGCAAAACTATTACAATTTATTACAGTTGAACTATCTAAAACCTCAGTTTGCTTTGTCAGATGAGAAACCAAATCAAACAGAGCCTGAGGTCGATTCAATGAGGATGGGAGCTGATTTCTATAATATTGTTTCCATGCCTCCTCAAATGCACTCTCATATTGGTGTTTCATCAGTAAGAATTCCTGCCTCAAATCTGCCCCTTATCCTTTCGCCATCTCCTCTCAGAGTGTTGCATTTTACATTTTTTAATTACTAATGCCACTGTATATCAAGGCACACACTTACACAGCAAAAGTAGGGGTATCTCTTTAAATGGAGCTAATCTAATACTACCTTTAAGGTAGACCCCAAAAGAATCGGCTAAGGTGATGGCCATACTGAAATCACACCGTCCCCTCTCCTTTTCCCATTCTTGTCTAAATAGATCAGCATTAATCTCTCCTCTAGAACTATGATTAATCCCCTTACCTAGTCTAATACAGGACTTTTCTCAGCCTTCAAAAGTAAAAGACATTAGAAAATAGACCACAAGACCTCCTCTAATCACAAACCCCTAACCAATCCATGTCCATCCCCTTCCGATGAAACCATTAAAAGGTCACGAATATGGCCAGCTTGATGAGTCAGTTGACTTACTAATTGGGAGAGACCAATAGCCTGATTTCCCTAGCCGACCTATCTGAACTATTATCTACTTTAACATTACAATCACCTAAGACTAAAATTTAGTCTCCTGGTCAAAATAAAATCTAACACCTTCTCAACGGAGGTTCCCCCATTTCCTAGGGGTCTGTAAACCAACCCAATAGCCCAAGATCTCAATGTAATGTATTCATAAGCAGGTAACTTTTGTTACCTGCTTATGAATACATTATGAATACATTCTCGAACATCTAAGCATTCCTTAAAAATAAGCCTAACTCCACTCTCTCTGTGACTTTCTCTCTAGCATGTGCAAAATATTTATATCCTAGGGGACAGGCTTGATTCAACAGCATATTATCAATCTGTGAATACCATGTTTCAGTTAAGAGCAGTAAACCTGGGCATTGATCCAATAAAATAGTAAAAATTAAATACATTTTTGATCGAATTGAACAAGCATTTATATAAAGTATACTTAGCGATTGTGTCGGAATATCCAATTACTTCAAATTACACTTTCTGGCCAAACCAAACCATGTCTGTTCACTTGATTGGCTGGAAGCAATTCAAAGAGCTACCAAAATGGTGCAAGGCCTGCAACATAAACTCTACATAGAAAGGCAAAATATGTACCTGGGGGGGGGGGGGGGGTTCATGGGGAGAGGTAGGGTAAAGAAATGGGGAGCCTGGATTTTGGTTAAAGTATGGAAATTAAAATGCACGGAACCACGATAACCAGAGCTTGAGTAGGATAGACCAGGAAAACTGGGCAGGCCAAATGGTTCTTATGTGCTGACTTCTGTTATGGTCATTGGCTGCAGACAGCATGGTGTCCCCTAAATAATCTTCACAATAATGTCATGAGCCTTGGTAATGGGGTCACTGCTCACAAGTTTCAAACCCATTCTCGTTCAGCCATTTTGGAATGTGCAAAGGCGGCACCAGCATATGCCGTGCGCTTTTCTGTGTCCTGATTGCAGCAACGAGATGCTTCCGAGGCGATTTCCCACAGGTAATCCTAAAGGAAGACATTTTCTGCAACGTCTAAATGAGCTGGGAAACAGAACCCTTTTGTCTTGTAGTTCCATACGCTAAAGAATCCAAGTTTTAGTTGTAACAATATTTACTGGAGTCTGTTTTAATCTAAATTTGTTTTACTGCGCACTATAAATTCAGCTACTCTGTAGTATTCTCTACTTTGCCACGTTGAGTGCCCGGTATGGTGCCTTTCAAATGGGCTCCAGAGAACGCTTAATATTTGTAATGCTGGCGTTTCGCATTCTCCTGTTCCTCTGCCAAATGCAAACGTTTTTGGTTCGCATTTCCTCTAACTTTGAATTTATTTTTTTTTGTAACGATTAAGGAACTGCAAGTACAACAGAACATAAAGCGCACCTCGTAGGCACTGTGGGCCTGCAAACACTTCTTGCCCTGTTAACCAGGGCCATTCCTCCCTCCATTAATTCTGTGTCGGTTTCTGCTCTGCTTCTTTTCCTTCAAAGCAGTCTGATTGTGTGAAGTCTTGCATTTTGGTGACAACAGTAAAGTGTGCTCTTAAGATTAGCAGCATTTCATCTGGAATATCAATCCTCTCTCTTGATAGTTCAGATTAGGTCATTTCAGTTTTACTTTTCCCTTACGTATTTTGTGCACTTTTCTGCTGAAAAGAACATTTATTTATTTATTATATTCGATTTGTATTCCACTTTTCAGCACTTCAAAGCAGATTACACTCAGGTACTGTAGGAATTTCCCTATCCCCAGAGGACTTACAATCTAATGAGGTAATTCACCAAGCATTTTCCCCATAGACACAGAATGGGAGAAAAGCCTTAGAAAATGACCCCCCTTAAGTTTGTACCTGTGTACAACCCTCCCTCCCCCATTCCTTTATTTGGTTTGTTAAAATTCATTTTACGTAAGATAGCAAATGACCGCAGATAAAGACCGGAATGGAAGTATTCTGATAGAAGTCACAAATGGGACAAACCTCAATGGGGCCTTTGTAATGTCAGTGCTCTATGTTACCTTAACCAATAACAGCTTGCAGGAGAAAGGGGCCTTTCAGAAGTGCAACGCACCGAGTCTGTCTGCATAGGGAAAGCAAACTGCATTCCATTCCTTGGGAAGTGAGGCATTACAACAGCAGGCAGAGATTTGGAATCGACAAGGCAGCAAGTCATTTCAAATCATTGGGGCCGATTCATTAAAGCTTTTTTTTTTTCCCCAGAGACGCAGAATGGAAGAGCCTTAGTAAATCAGGCCCAGTTGTGAAACATCATTCATGAGTAGTTGTTGAAAGCTGTGGAGCCTATTGTTCAATGAACCCAAGTACAATAAATCAAAGCATCTTGTGTAAGGTGAAGTAGATATAAATAAAAAACAAAACAAAAAAAACCCGCTTTCAATAAGTCAATAGGATTGGGCCCCACATCACATTATCCCTACCAGATTAAAAAAAAACCAACTTTCATTATATTGTACAAAGTAATGTTTGCCAAGTTGAAGATGTAAACAAGCTTTAGCTTGCCGGAGGATGTGGTGAAAGCTGTTAGTGTAGCTGAGTTTAAAAAAGGTTTAGAGAAGTTCCTGGAAGAAAAATCCATAAACCATTATTAAGGTGGACATGGGGAAATCCACTGCTTATCCCTGGGATAAGCAGCATGGAATCTGTTGACCTTTTGGGATCCTGCGAGGTATTTGTGATCTGGATTGACCACTGTTGGAAACAGGATACTGGGCTTGATGGACCCTTGGTCTGACTCAATATGGCAAATCTTATGTTTTTATGTAGACTTTTTTTTATTGGACTAACAGTCCATCTGTGACTAGATTTGAAGAGCTATATTCTCTTCTTCAGGTCTGTGATGGCGGGAGCCTAGATTTCAAAACTAGTTGCAAATGTATTGAATTACTCTAAAATAAGGTATAACCTCCAACTTACCTGACCCTTATTTCTACTTATTTATATTACAACAATTATGAATGTCCCTGTTGTAGGCTGCTGGCTTCTAACTGTCAGGGATTGATTTAAATTCTTAAACTTGATTTGGATGTAGCCTGTCTCAACAATTTAGGACTAGCATAAAGTATATTTGATTCTTACATTATGAAACATGAATAACAAATTGGAAACTAATTATTCCTAGCTGATGTTTTTAGAATAGGACCTGCTTTCTTTGTGTTTTGTGCATGTTGAAGTATCACATTTAAAGTTTTTATTTAACAAAAAAAACCAAATCTTAAAAAAATTCTTGTTTTACTCATCTTCAGTTTTCTGGAATTTAGAGAACAACATGGTAAATTATTTTCAGCATTGACTTTTAGCTTGTCATGCTCTTTCAGTCTTTTACCAAGGAGCTCTTGCTACTTCCGATGAGACAAACTTCGTATTTATGAAAAAAACATAACAGAACCTGAAAGTCCAAATAGTCTGGTTTTCTGGTAACGACTCTCCAATGAAAATGCAAAAACTCTTACAAAGCTGACCTAAGATCAAGCTAAGGGCCTGATTCATCAAGGCATTTCCCCCTTAGACACAGAACTGGAGAAATGCCTTAGGGAATCAGGCCCTAAGAAAAGCCTGTGTGTTCTCTCTTTAATTTATGATTGTATTTATTTATTTATAACAGGAGTCTTATATGCCATAGCTTCCACGATAACAAATCAGTTCAGTTTGGGTTGGTTTAGCGATTAAATCACTAAACCAGATGGGACTTACTTATCTAACAGGTCTTATGGGTCGTTATCAACTGACAAGACCTTTGGAGGGCTTTTCAAACAGGCTTTACTGGCAATTCCACCTCTAGAAATCCGGACAGAAAGGTTTTACACAATATGCATCATTATTGGGAATATGATGCCTCTACATTTGCACCTTGAAATGATTTACCTTACCTTTAGGAAAAGAATTAAAACTTGGATATTTAAGCAGATGTTTGGTAAGGCCGTCAGCCCTTAGTTTGCTGTATAAAAAGTTTACCTGCACTTTTAGGAGCACATGAAACACAGTTTTACATGCATAAATGGGATTTTTGAATATTATCCTGGGACTGCATGCATAAATGTATAGGTGGAAGCAATTTTGCACATACATCCATATCTAGCTGAAAAGAGACATACCCAGAGGCAGAGCTGGGGGCAGAGAAATCATGCACACGCACACTTTTGACTTTCAAAAGCATTCGTGTAAATGCATGTGTACACATCAACTTCTGCTCCACAAGGGCTTTTATAAAAATGACCCTCTAAGTTAGATATTGCTGTTTTAGGATCATGTGTATTTCTGTTTATTATTACATGCCATGTATTACGCTTTTGATTTTTTTTTTTCTCTGTAATCCACTTTTTGCTAAAATGTGGAAAGGCAGAAAATAAAGTATGATTAAATAAGGATTAATGCAGCTTTTTACATTAATGAAAACTGTGTTCAGTTGCAATGAACAGACCATCATACTTTTGCATTTTAATCCACTCGTTTAAATTTTAAACACAAACATCTGCATGAATGGGTTAACAACGTTGGTATTATAAGCCATTTAAGTAAATAGACCCTTTTGTTCTGACCTGATGACAGGTCAAGAAACACATTTAGTGCAATAAAAAACATATCACCTTTATTCTTTTTTGTTGACCTTTATTTTCATGCATTCAATTGAACTAACATGGCAAGCAAACTAGTACAGAGAACAACAAATAAGACTTCAACAGACAGATGGTATCACCTCAGAAGGATTGTTGACAGAGAACTTACTAGTTTGGGGGAAGATGTACTCATTTTTTTAAAACCTTTTACACTGCTTCCCTAGCATGCTGTCACATAAGAAAATAAGTGCTTTACAGAGTCAGACCCATGGTCTATGGAGCCCAACATCCTGAGTTCAACAGTGGCCAATCTGGGTTGCTTGGAAGCAGCACTCAGTCGATCCTAATGTGGAGATTCAACCCATGTTCTTCCTTCTCAGCTCTCAGGTTGCTTTCCTCAAGCCGACCTGGCTAATACTTGCTAATGGAACTGTCCTCCAGAAACTTTTCCAGACATTTGTTAAACTCTGTAATATTACTGGTCTTCAGCAGATCCTTTGTAAACCAATTCCACAGTTTGTGTAATAAAAACAAAAAAAAAAACAACCCAACACCTTTCCTAAATCTGTGAAACTAATAGGAAGCAGATTAGAACAGACTTTTCCCTAGTCCTGTTTGAAAGGGTAAATTGTTCTAGAATTACTTGTTCCTTGCTACTGCTGATTTCATAAGAACTTCCTCTCAGTCCTCTATTCTACAAGCTGAATAGCCTTAACCCATTTTCTTCCTTCCACACCTTATTCTGGTTGCCTTTCCCGGTTCCTTTTTCTAGTATCTTTCTTGGGGAGGGTGTGTGTGTTTGTGACCAGAACTGCACACAAAACTCAAAGGATGGTTGTACCTTGGCTGTATTACAGAGACATTATGACATGCCTTCTTGTAACATACTAACGTCAAATTCTTATTTTCAAAAAGAACCAAAGGGGGGATAGCGCAACCTAAGGTTCACTCAAATTAGGGAGAAGTGAGAATGATTTTAAGTTAAAAAAAAAAAATACCATACTCTCTTTGGAATGCTGGTGTGCACCTGATTTAATAAATGCTATGCCTGGCTGGCTAAACTAGGTAGCCTATGGCCTAGCACCTACAATTACTGCAAGTACTCTCCTCTGTATATTTAAATTTAAAGTACGTGCATTAAAGAGATAAGCAGCCAAAAGTAAGCACCTGCTTAATACTAATAATCACCATTTACTCCAGCCCTCAAGATTCTCCAACGTTTAGACCTCCATCTGAATATACAACTCCACCCATGGAAGTATGTTAGGGTTGGAATAGTTTCACTGGACAAAAATGGGTAGGATTTAACTCATTTATTTAAAAGTTTTTTTATATTCCGCTTACATCTGTGCTTTTTAAAAATATACTTGCTACCATCTGGTGAACTTTCATCGGAGTAGATTTGTCCCACTAACCTACTTGCCTGTCATACCACGTGGGCTGGACACCAGTGGACACTGGCCTTCTTCCAGCTCACGCGGCTGCTGGATCCTTATAGGCGTGCTAGCGTGCTGGCCCCAACAGACAGATAGCACTTGCCAGGACCTAAGTATATATACACAACCAAAGGGCACTGGGTTTGCCTAGGATGAGCAGTTGGCCGACAGACCACACAATAATCATTTGTCACTTTAAATATTATGAGAAAAATGTAAACTCAAACCATGTGGTTGTATCTTTATTGCCACATACAGGGGCATACATTTAGTGGCCTGGGTCACTGTAATGTCTTTGGTTCTCTTCCTTTTAAGAAAACAATTTAAAAAGTTTAGATGCAATTTTATCAGCCTTAATGTCAAACATGGTTCAACTCTAAAAGCATAAGCTATGCTAATTTCTGTAATATGCAGCAGTTATGAACAAGAAAAAACAGGAAATATATCTTTTCAATTTATTGAGAACATCACATACAAGGCCATAGCTTTTCATTGAAAAACACCAGATTTTCTGCCTCATGCCTACATGTAGTCTTCTTAAATTGATCCTGAAGTCAAACATTAAAGCTTCTCTTTCATTAACATCGTGTGCTAGCATCCTGCTTGAAGGTTAGCAAGCAACATGGAATGATTAATATTCAAAAATACCAGTAGTAAATTTCACCCACCCATGCTTAGAAGGCACGTTGACCCCAGCTGGTGGATTCTGGTGGCTCTGGCATCAGCAGAGACCCATGCTCTCTCGCACGACACCTTCACAGCCCACAGAACCCCGAGCCACATTAAAAACAGAGCAATATGCCTAACACGTGTGTAGCACGCTACACCCAGCCCCCACCATTCCTGCCTGAATCCAGGCAGGTTTACAGCGAGAGACCAGTTGGAGCCCCCGACTCCAGGCCCCTGTCCTTCTGGGACACTGCAGCAGCAATGGGCTTGGACCTCCACCTACAGGCCGACGGTAGCAGAACGGCAGAAAGACAAAAAGGATGTGGCATTCGAAGCTTCGTCCATCTCAGTGGTCACGGCAGGAATGTGGGAGAAGGGGCGATGGGAAGATGAAGGAGATAGGGGCAGAAACAAGCAAAAAAAAAAAAAAAAAAAAAGGTGGAAGGGCAGCCACAGTATCAACAAGACTAGAGAACCAACGGTGCTGGTTTACCACTTAAAGCATCTTGATTTGTTACGCTGCAGACACTGCCACCAACACGTTACCATAACCAACTGCGGTCCTCATTTCTTATCAGCACAGACACACCCCCATTTACAGCTCTCCCAGATCCAAGCACCCAACTGGAATCCCCAAAACATAATCAAACACACAACATAATCCCACTGTAACAATCAGCACCCACAAGGCTGGAGGTAGAAATTAGCATACAGGCATGATGAACAGCAGGACTACGCCCGTTGGATTGATTTTCAGATAAATGCTTTCATCAATTCCAAAAGATCCCAGGAAAGCTTTCCCAAATACATCAAAGATTTTATAGCCCTTTTTGCAGTCAACAATGTTTACCGCTGCTAAATTAGTCTTGAAGGGCGTGGGCATTCCACTGGTGCTTTTGCTCAAAACCGCCACAGCATATTGTCCATGTACCAGGGCCCTCTTCCACACCTCCAGGGAGTGGCTCTAGGAAGGGGAAGGAAAGAATATTAATCATCTCTACAGCACCATCCAGACATTGGTTTCCAGGTTCTGATGGCTTAGAGGGGACCTGACACGAGATTTATCTACAGATGCTGGTCCTAGGCTGAAATAGCATCTGAAGAAGGAACCAGGATGCTCTCACTTTCCACAACATCTTTGGATAATTCTTATGTGATCAATTGTAAACAAGTTGTTAACAGGCACCAGTGAAAGATCCGCATTACAGACCCGGCCTGGTGTTTCCCTCAAGTTACGGTAGCCCTAGGTTGTAATTAGGTGGCAGTGCCTGTCTATACCCTCTCTCCCCCCCCCCTCTATTGCCACTTTGCTTCCCAGAGCCCAGTCCTTCCTCTTTTCCCAAAGTATTTGCTTTTCTGCTGTGCTGAAATTCATGAATTTGTGGACAAATACTGGAAAGGATCAGATTACCATACATCTGTACTGTGCAGATCCTTAATTATTCTGTAGGTGGTGGGTCAGACACACTGAAAGTGAGTTTCTCTTCTCACTCCCACACTTATGAGGCATCCTACTCTGCACAGCTCCGTGGGAACAGAGCACCGAGATACCTGGTGAAGCCTGGGAGCTTGCTTCCCCCATACCATCTGGGCATCAGGCAGGACTTGCGAATCAGACTTCACTCCAGCTGCCTAATCCCCCCAATCTCCTTCTGGTATCCCCTCGTCGATGCTCTCTCTCTTCCTCTAGCCTACTCCTCCCTTCTCCCTCTGCTCTCTAGCTTTGCTCTGGGCGGAGTCAGAATGGAACGGGGGATGCAGTGGGATAGCTTTGTGTGTTCTCTCCCTAACGCCCACATACTGCCCCCCCGTAACTTACTTCAAACTATGCTGCGTTTTGTCCCTGAGCTAAATCTTTACCAGCTCTCCCCTAAGCCTTTTTTTTGGTAGCCAACCTGTAAACTCTCTCAAGCACAAAGCTTATCTACAGGAGAAACGTTAAAAAGGGACGTGGTCACAATAGACTGCGCACTTCTTTCCCTCTCCCCCAAAGAGGAGTTTCATGGCCTTGGGTAACTTATTAAATGTTGGGGAAGGCGATTCATAAGAACTGTGAAATGAAATATTTGGGCAACCTAATGAGTCCGATAGGTTTAATTAAAAAATGCTCTAGAAAATATGATCTCTGCTCCAAAAGGGTTACACAGAATTGAAATTTAAAGACACAACATTCATCCAAGTCAATGAGAAAGAATGACCAGCGTATCTATGTAAAGATGGGACGGGCAGACGCAGTGATAGTCAGGCACGGGGCTCATGGCAACATGCAGAAGAAAATCAATAGAGAGGACAGGCGACAATAGTATCTCCCATTAGTATGCGAGACGTTTTTACGGCACAAGCTTCTAGGACTCTTAATGACCCTTCCACCGGCACGGACCTGAGAAAGGGAGCCAAGCTTATCACAAATGGATTAGGTTACTGGAATAAAAAAAAAACCAAAACACAAAAAACTCTTTTTTATTTTTTTTTGGCCCAGATCTTTCCTCCTGCTCAATAGGGCTTCCAGCTTGCCTGAAACCTCTCTGGAGCTTCTGTGCCCTGAGCCTTCATTTGCAATTAAGCCAGGAGAGGTTTCCCCTATTTTCACATCCCCTTTCCAGCCATCACAGTGGGCAGAGGCCACAAACTGCAGCTTCTCCCAGAACCTGGCTAACATGGACATTATTAAGTTTGACCAACTGCCACCATTGAGCGATGGCTCAGATTCTCTTCCCCACAAAGGGGTTTGTGATTGCTGCCTTTGCAGCATCCCCGGCTGACCCAGAAACAGAAGCCAGGGGCGGGAACTGAACCCTGTGTGCTGCATTGCCACTGGGCCTCCAATCGTTAAAGTATGCAAGTGGAAGAATGCAGCAAACAAACTGAAGTGCTTTATTCCACATTACACAGAAAACCAAGCCCCCAAAGGCCATCTTAAAAAAACCAAAACAAAACAAAAAACCAAAACCACACATTTAACTCACACAGCATTCTGCAGCGTGAAAGAATCACAGCAACGGCCCTGGTAAGCTCCTGATGAGCTTTCCCACTCTACAGCAAAGTGATGTCCAGGTGACCAATTTTCTTGACAGCCCTTCACTGGCCGAGTCCACTATCCCTGCCCTGACTTTAGGGGAAGCCAGCTGGGTAAAGAGCCTGTGCACAGGCTGACCCGAGGCGCTGCGCAAACCCTACTGGATTTGTGTAAAAGTCTGACTCCCTGTGCAGTGCGCAGAGAAAAAGAATACAGCTGTGCACAGTTGTTCGCTACAGAAGAAGCAGCCCACATAACGCCTCACTGAACGAGGTAAGCCCAGATTCTGTAATAATATAGCAGAAGAGGCTAATGACAGGGTGACAGACATGGCTACTTCTCAGTGCAGGTTAGACAATATGCAATTCAGTGCTATCTTACAGGGCATGGATTGAGCAAACCTGCACGCATATATAATTACCGAGGCTCCTCCTCCGCAGCAGAAGAGCTGCTTCTCACTCCAGCATCTATTCGGTCAGACTTGGACTCGTCTCAAAAGGAACGTGACCAAATATTCCTGGGTCAGTCCGAAAAGCAAAATACCGCAGGCTGGAGATCTCCACATATTTGGCTCTTTTACAGGTCTTAGGAATTTTGCTAAAAATGAGAATCTTTGGGGTTTTAGGGGAAGGGGGGGGTGGAATCTCTGAGGCCCACTTCAGAGCTAAATATGAGAGCACAAATAGTGCTCTAAGGGGGTAACCTTCAAGAGGCTTAAGTTTAAACCCCTGTTACTTTGGCGTTAAGCGGGTGAACCACCGCGCATAGCAGCCAAAGAGGACCTGCGAATTTCACTACATAGAAACTTCGCAAAAGCAAAATAAATAAGGAATTTGAGGGATGCATTTAGGTTGGAGGAGAAATCTACACGCATAGAATGAATTAAAAACAAAAACCCACAGGCATGAGTTTCACCCCATGTTCAGTTCATCTGCAGAACTTACCTGCACGGACTTTTAAACCCCTGTAACATTTGCTGGATTTTCAAATAAAATGCTGCCCAGGTGGTTTCTTTTTGGACATTAACTACAGAGTATGCATGCACTTTGCGGTTAGGTGGCCGGCTGCTTATTGCAACAGGCCGGCATGCGTTGCTCATGTCTGCAGAGTCCATTGCACAAGGCATTTCTGCGTAAGGCTCAGTGGATGGTTGGGGAAGCAGGTACACCTAAGGGATACACAGTATTTTCCCCGAAGTACACATTTGTTGGAAAATTGTATTTGCTTGTATGTGTGCCATCAAATGAGGAGGCGGCTCAAAATGTTAGCAAAGCCACTGAGTGGACGGCATAACCTGAGAACCTGGAATGGGGGTGGAGGAGCCACGTGCTTTATGTACCTGCATATAAAACATATGCTTTGTGATTAAACTTAGACTTGCCTATGCGTGAAACTGATTCATAAAGGACGTAATCTAAAGAGAACTGGAAAGATACCGCAATGAGGTTTATTTGCCATCGCTCTACTGCTATTGTTCGACTGAATTTACAAGAGCTACTTGTACCACAGGCACTACTCTCCCTGGCAGAGAGATTCCTTATCGCTGTTCTGAATGTTTGATTTAGCGGCTGAGGCCATCACTGGTTTTACAGAGGATGAGGCCTCCTGCTTCTGCGCAGCACTATTTAAAGAAAAGCTTGGAGACCAAGTTAAACCCGAGGTGCAGCAGAAAAACTGAGCAGGACTTGCCCGAGCCTCCTGAAGATTCCGGAGTGTTCCGGCTACCTTGCCGGAAATAAGCAGGACCTGTTTATTTACGGGGCTGATCAACAGGGGGGGGGGGGGGGGGGGATGCTGCTGCACTCTTAGCTATGGGGGCCTTCGCCATTCCTGCAGCAGTAACAGGGAAGGGAGATTTTACACTGCAAGACACACAAGTGCTTTTTTTTTTCTATTTTTCCATGTTGGTGAGGGCAGCAAGTAGATGTTGAAGGAGTGTGTGTTCTTTTGCTGGAGAGGTGGTGAGATTGGACAAAAACAGGGGGGGGGGGGGGGGAAAGAGAGGGAATGGAGAAGATGTTAAAGGAGCGAGAGTCTGTATGTATGTGTTTTGGCTGGGGACATGATGGAACTGAAAGCAGATGAAAGGGAGATTTGAAGTCCCTCAGATAAGCCACACGAGGAATGAACAGGCAGAGAATTTAGGAGACAGAGCGCCGAGAGCTGGTTGTACAGCAAGCAGGTGTTTTGAGGATTTTGAAAAAACACAGAGGAGGTGAATGTTTGGCGAGCTGAATACCTGCATAATCCGTTTGCCCTGCATCCCGAGGGGGTCCTGGTTGATGTAAATGAGTAGGCGGTTTTGCAGGATGTCCCTGGCTTCCTCCGAGATTGTCCTCAGGTCATTGGACATGAAGAACGGGGCCGCCAACACTGCCCAGATGGCTAGCTGCGACTTTGATTGCTCATAACTCAACCCAAAGTCTCCGGTGATCAGCTGAAACATAGCAGAGATGTCACAGAGTGAATACTGGCACTGACATCAGCACCAGCTGAAATACCAGTCCTGGGTTTATCTAACACCTTAGGCCCAACCCATTCTTAGCCCAGAAAAAAAAAAGCTTACTTTTTCCATAAAAGACCCACTTCAGGTTGGTGGATGGGATGAAATATGTACTGTTATTTATTTAAAAGTGCTTGTAGTCTGCAACTTCCAAATATAAAAAAGTTTGTCCAGGGCGGATTATGTAAATATATACACAAAACAATTATCATCCATAAAATATTATATAAAACCAACCTATCCTATCACATCTCACACATCACATGCCTCCCGGAAGATAGATGTTTTTATACCCCACCCAAATCCTTTTATATCCTGCAGTTACTGTTCCAAGATGGGGAAATACCCTCCACAGGGGCACAGTACTGTACATTGCCAAAAAGGTGCTAGGCCCAGCTGTCAAGTGACGCAGAGTCCCTTCCAAGTCCTTGGCTGCCAGAGAGCGGAGATTCATTCACCCGAGGAAGGGATGAGGAGTCCATATTTAGACCGGTTTGCCTGGCTAAGTTCAGAATTCAGCTGGACAAATTGTAGGTTTTAAATATCCCACTGCTTTGACCTCCTCTGACTTACCCAGCATTTAGCCGGTTAAAATAGTTTAGACAGATAAGATGGATGTGTTCCAGGGAAAGGATTAAGTTAGCCGGATAACTTATCTGACTAACTCTGGTCATCTTGCAGAGGTGTCCTAAAGTTAGCCAGATAAAGTTATCCAGCCAACTAGGACTATCTAGCTACAGGCAAAAAGAGAGCCTGTTTAGCAGTGCTCTGCTGAACCTCTGACACAATTTATCTGGCTACCTTTAGCCTGATCCAAGAAAACAAAGAGGTAGGCGATCTATGATAGCCGTAAGGATAAACACAAACAATAGATGCCTGATCTTTTTCCAAATGTTTATTAAGCAGAGACGTGTTCAAAAATCGCCCGACTCAGGCCGGGTTTCGCGGTTCAAAAACCGCTGCCTCAGGGGCTTCAACACTCCACAGTTATGAAAAAATCTCAGTAGTGTATTTCTCATCCGATGTACAGTCAATTACTGTCAGCAATGCTTCTGCAAACAGCACTTCACTCCTGGTCTCTGCTGCAGAGACCAGGAGTGAAGTGCTGTGGAGTGTTGAAGCCCCTGAGGCAGCGGTTTTTGAACCGCGAAACTCGGCCTGAGTCGGGCGATTTTTGAACACGTCTCTGCTTAATAAACATCTGGAAAAAGATCAGGCATCTATTGTTTGTGTTTATCCTTACCTTTAGCCTGATACATTGTGCATTTGCCGCGCTGCTGAACATCGCCTCCAAGCGTTGGCTCCCGCAGAGTTAGTGATCATCCAGTAGGAGGCCAGATGTTTGGGCAACATCCATGCCAATATTGGCAGCTGTTATAATCACACAGCTTTGTGGTTAGTCATGAGAAGGGAGGGGTGATGTGAACTAGATTCCTGTATGCTCATCTACCCAAAACGAAAGAGCGTAAAGGAGGAAAAAAAAAAGGACTCAACTATCTTAGACAAGGAGAAATAAGTGGTCCTGCTCCATGGCCGGCAGCTTGGAAATATCATCGGTAGCATGGACTGCTAGAACTGGGCAGAGTAGGCCAGACGGCTTTTGTTTCTGCCATTATATTAACACAGTGAATGATGGTCCATCTGGTCTTCCCAGCAAGCCTCCTGTTAAGGGTACCAGCAACCTGCTGCTCCGTGCAAGCTACCCTATCTCCTATGTTATTCTGACACAGGAGATGGACAAGAACCTTACAAATTCTTGTGGCGGTGGAGATTATTACTAGAGTAGGTGATAAGTCGTGTGATGGGCCTGGGCAGAACCAAGTATGGGTCTTGTCTGAACCAAAAAGTTGAAGATGACAAAATCTGAAATGGCCTACTATTGGGGGTGATGGAGGCCAGCACTTTTAACAAATTTTAGGGCACACTTTGGACAGGTATGGACAGCAGTCAAAAATACAAGATATGGGGAGGGTGGGGATTTATCTGCTCATCTACCCAAAGTGTAAGACCCTCAACTAGACAGACTGGATGAGCCTGTCTGATCTTTACCGACCAGCAACTGCTACGTTCTAGTACCTGCACACCTGGCAACAAAGAGTACTGGCACTTCCTGCTGAATAATAAAAGCACGATATTAAGTTGGAGGAACTACTACAGAAAAGCAATATTTTCTGCTTTTCTGCAAACCTTTGGGGCTCCTCAAGAATTAAACGACTGCTGCAGGGCAGGCGTTAATTTTTGAGAATAAAAATGTGCACATTTTTTTTTTTTTGCATTGGGGGTAACAGCTAATAGCCTCATCAACATGAGCGCTTGTTTGGATGCGCTAATCCCATTATTGCACGAGGTGTTTCGAACGTGCGTCCGAGCGCCGGTAAAGTCGTGCGCTCCGCCAGGCGCGCCGTATTGCATCGGCCTGTTATTCCTTCCCCAAAAGTGCCCTGCCACACCGATCCCGAGCCCTGTGCTGCCCCACAGTGTCTTCTTAATGGCTCAGGGAGCTGCACAAGAAGAAAACCACAGTTATAGTAAAGTCTCCCTTTCCATGAGAAGTTATTTCCTCTGTCAGCAGGTGCATAGCGCTATCTGACATATAGGGTTGGCTGGGCCAAAGTCCATCTTTAAGGTAACGGACAGGCACTGAAAAGGTATCCATGCTACCATCTGAAGGGCATATTCTGAAGACTAAAAGGTATCAGCAATATATTTTTTTTAAAACCTGAGACAGGCTTTGGACCTGAGGCGAACAAAAGGAGGCTGACAGGCCATCTGCGTTTGCAGCACGACACTATCTACTTGGGGATTGTAGCTCTTGCTGCATTACCATGTCGGGGTCATTCCACTGTCCGGGGCCCGCAGCAGGCTGCAGAGCATCCTGGTTATCTCCAAACCAGTCAATAATAGTCAGGACGTCTTCCCAGGAATCCTGGATATCATCGTAGTTTCTCCAGAGGTTGCAAATATCACCAAGCAGGGTATAGTTTACCTAAGAAGAAAAATAGGAAGATTTAAATCTAAAATACAAGATGATAACAGGACTCTTCCTGCCATAGAACAATCATGAAGACTGGTACCAAAATCAGAAAAAAAAAAGGTGAACACCTCCTGGGAAATCTGCCACCTTGTTTGTTCAGTTCTTTTTTTCAGATTTTGGACACGTGTGCAGGATGGAAATCTTTACCGGTGTACAAAAGCATATACGTAATGTGTGTGCAGTGCTTGTGAAAGATGCCAACAAGTGACGGCTCTGAAAAATAAAGCCTTCCAGGGCAGGTACAGAATCTAAAAAAAAATAAATTATTTATTTTAAAACTTTTCTATACCGTCGTTTAGTGATGCACCATCACAACGGTTTACATTTAGGCACAAAATAGATTTGGTTTGCTTTCTAAGTTATCCATGGGGTGCCAATATTTTACGGTTACATAGTTCATAATATATTCTAAATGAGAAGTGTGTTTGAGATACTGTGGTAATCATATGTGATAACTGTTTTAATTTAAAATTTAATTATGATTAAAACAAAAAAGTAACATTCTGCTTTTTATAGGTGGCTTTCAGCTGTAGGAATTTGTTGTTATTCTGAATCGGTTCTTATAAAAAAATAAATAAAAAAAAAAATTCCCCAGGTACTACAATTGTAACCTATCAGATCTCGTTCCTGCTTACGTGCAGGAAAGCAGAAGCATTATTTAAAGATTTGCAGAGGAAAGTCGCCCTGAAGCAGCACCTGCGAAACGTTGGCATTGTCGGTGTCACAGACATTGTATTGACAGAGTTGCTGTAATCCCGTGGAAAAAAGAGAGAAGAAAAGTACCAGGATGTACCAAGATAAGTAAAACGCTATGAAGTTTAATTCATACAATAGTTAATTCTGCCGGGCAAATTTCTGCTTAAAGATAATGTGAATTTAAACAGAATTGAGAGAAATGAAAAGAAGATAAATGGACTTTTACTAAAAATAAAAAAATAAAAAAAAGGTTTTTTAGACCCATATCTGCAACAACTGGTTTGAATTCAATATATTATGTTTTCAACCAGTGCTGAGGTCTTTTCCTCTCCAACAACAAATTAGAATAAAAATAAGAGTAAATGGCAAAGTAAATTAAAAGAAAATTAAAACTGAATATATAGCAAAAGTTACCCACTACCTAGTTTTTCTATGATAGCCAAATTTGTGAGTCAACTCTCATAAAATAGTTCTTATTAATTGGGTACAGATTAGCTAGAAAATGCACGTTATAGGTATACACACACACACATATTTTGTTTATTTATTTATTTTAAGAAGTGCCATGAAAAACAAAATTGCCCCTTATCAGACCACTGCATGTGCTGCCACAATTCAAGATTTAGTGTTGGGGCTGCGGGAGGGAGAAGAGAAAGAATGGTGTGGGTGGAACATTTGCAGACTGTCACCTGGTGCTTTATCATTTTCACATAACCCGTGCTTAAACCTTCTGCGACTTACTCTGAGTCCTAAACCACCTTGTATCCAAGGCAAGACAACTGTGGAAAGCGAGCAGGAACAGTTTACACCTTCGTAATGTGAAGCACCAAAGACTTGTTTATATGCTAAATTTCTAATATAGTGATGTAACCCACTTGGAGTGAATGTCATGTGCAAATTGGCAGGCTATAAATCCAAGTAATAAATAAAATAAAACTCTACCTTTGGTGGGAGCCCTCCTTCGTAGGCTGGCCAGCTGCAGGAGTATGCAATAGGTCTCCCAGTGGCATTCAAAGCAGCACTCATCTTAGGGTAACCTGAGAGTTCATTGCAGTGTGAAACAAACAGAATATATTACTAAATTATGAACCCACACTTGCTGAGCAGACTGGATGGACCATTTGGTCTTTATCTGCCATCATCGCTTTGTTACTACATTACATGGAGTTTTCCTTCTCTCTAGCGGGCCGATACAGTAAAAAAACGCGGGAGAGCGGGCGAGCACCCGCTCTCCCAGCGCGCGCACAGGACACTCTCCTGTGCGCGCAATACAGTAAAAAAGTTTATTTAAATTAGGCCGAGCGGTAAAAAGAGGTGCTAGGGACTCTAGCGTGTCCCTAGAGCCTCTTTTCGGACAGGAGCGGCGGCTGTCAGCGGGTTTGACAGCCGATGCTCAATTTTGCCAGTGTCGGTTCTCGAGCCCACTGACAGCCACGGGTTCGGAAACCGGACGCCAGCAAAATTGAACCTCTGGTTTTCAACCCGTGAGCCTATTTCACATTTTTTTTTTTTACTTTTTTTAAACTTTCGGGACCTCCGACTTAATATTGCCATGATATTAAGTCGGAGGGTGCACAGAAAAGCAGTTTTTACTGCTTTTCTGTGCACTTTCCCTTTGGGTAGGCGCTAATTTCTGAAAGTAAAATGGGCGGCTTGGCTGCACATTTACTTACTGAATCACATGCGAATACTTAATAGGGCCATCAACATGCATTTGCATGTTGCGGGCGCTATTAGGTTCGGGGGGGGGGGGGGGGGGGGGGTTGGACGCACTATTACCCCTTACTGAATAAGGGGTAAAGCTAGCACGTCGAAAACACGCGTCCAAATGCCGGCTAACAGTGCGCTCCGTTGGAGCACACTGTACTGTATCGGCCCGTAGGGTTGCTGAGATTACAGGGTGCTTGACTACAGACCTGGTTTATGAATACTTGATTTCAGCTACATCTAGTGGTAAGAAGGGAGAACTACAACTCCAGGGTAAGTTCCATTGCTTGAGCTTCCTTTGGGTTCAGCAGAGCTATACTGGGGCCTATGTGCAAAGATGAGGGGATAGGGGAGGAGTCATGGTTAAATAATCAATACTCCTTGTGTTGCACGCCTGCCATTTTTTTTTCTTGAAGTCTTCCTGGCCTCATTCTTGATTTTGGCAACAGCATCATTGCTTAAACTCCGTGCTTGCTATATCACTAATATAGAAAATCACTTTTCTGTTTTTGTAGGTTAACATATCTGTATGTCAGAATAGGACAACTCTCTGCAGCAGTGCCCCAGTGCGGATTCAAGTCCTTGGATGCTGGCTTGTGTTTTATACAAGTTTACTAAGCGAACAAAGGCATTAAAGTATCTGGAAGGCCTGCACTGCGCCCTTGTTGAAGAGGAAGGTCTATGTAATAAGCCTCCTCTAGCTATGACTGGGGAGAATTCCAGGCAAAAGGTATCCAAGCTTCGCAAGCTTGATATCGCCTCCAGGTCCCCGTGTGACAGAGCTGTGCCATAGGCAGTGCCCTTCCCTCACACCGGATGAGCCAGGTGCTCCTGCTACAATTGGTCCCCACTCCCTTATCCTTTGCTCCCCCAAAGTAAGCAGGCAAACTGCACACATGGCTGCACCCAGCTACTGCCCAGGCCCAAGGAGGAGGTTTAGTGTCTGAGGGGAAAAAAAAGTCAACATCTTGATAAAAGTGATGACAGGTTACAGAAAAAAAAATGGCAAGGACAAACTGCAGCCAAAAGTTAGAACAGCAGAGGTCCAGCGCTGAAAAAGGAATCTAACCTATGGCTTTCTCAGATGAGTTGGAGTAGCAGCCATCGAATTTCAGCATGTCCACTTCCCAGTTTGCAAACGTTTTGGCATCAATGTCTATGGTGTCCAGTGTGGTTCCCGGATAGCCAGCGCAAGTTAAGTTCCCCATGTCACTATAGATTCCTAACTTCAGCCCTCTGGAATGCACCTGATGGCAAAAAAAAAAAAAAAAAGTAAGTGGTTAATACTAGCTGCTTTAAAACGGCACGTCAACTTAGCCAACCCAACATGCCAGCTAGGCTAAACTCCCCACGGACTCTTAGCACATATACAGCGCTATACACCCCTCACAACAGCAGAGCGGGTTTTAATGAAGAGCTATTTTTGCTTTCCATCAGGGGCACCGTAACCAAAGCAAAGAAAACACTTTGCCTCCACCCCACTGATATTCCACCACCCTGCTGAGCCAACCAGAGGGCTGCGAGCTGAATCTCTCCAACAGGCTTAATGGGCCATGGAGGACGTGGGAGAGGGCAGGTAGGACTTTCATTGTATCGTTTTCTTCTTCTTCTGGGGCACACAGCTTTCTGCTTCTGCATGTGACATCCATGTGGGGCAGCATGTCAACCTGACCAACGTTTGAGCTGATTACAACCAAGAAATCATTTCTTCATACTATATTGTGTGCGCATATATTAGTGTGCATATACATATAACGATAAGCATAACAATCGAACAGGATTATCTGTCTGCAGCATGACAAAAGCACTTAGGGTTACTGTTATTTTATCTGTGTTCACTATAGTGCCTCTCAAAGCAATACAATTAACAGGACAAGAGGCATCAGAAAATGCAAGCTCAAGCAGGATCAGATAGACAAGATAATTCTGAGACACTGCAAGAATCTCTGTGGGACTGCCCTGGAAATAATTCCTGTGCTATGACTAAGAAAATCTGAAGATTTCTAAAGCATGTTAAAAAGGATGAGCTATGTCTCGGAAAGGCCTAGACTGTATCTTAAAGCTCAGTACACGGTATCCATTCACTACTGTCAGATCTTGTGTGCCTTGGTTGTTGACCAGACAGGATCGTGAGCATTCATGGATTTTCCCCAACCTTCATAGCTGCCAAAGTACTGAATGAGTGAAATCTAGGATCTGCCTTGGGAACACAAACTCTGAACAAACAAAATTTCATTAAAACGATCCAGTCCACTGAATACCAAAACAGAATGTAAAAAAAAAAAAAAAAAAAAGTCAGAATCCTGAAAGCGGAAAGCATGCCAGACATTCTCTGAAGGGGTTTTATTTGATATTAAAATTGCAGTCTCACAGATGGATCTCAGAGACCCTCACTGTATCTTTAACAAACTTATTTCCTATAATGCAGAACAGAAACAGCTAGGTTTAGTTGGAGATCATGCTTGAAGACAGCTCTCTGGGACGGAGTTCATGGATGCATTTCACCACATCTACCTCACTCTCTTTAGGATCCGAGTAGGAACCAGTTTCTTCAGTGTGGACTATGTCTACATGACAGCTGTTATTTAGTAAATGTCAAAAGTGCCACCGCTCAGGGGAAACAGTTACTCACATAGTCAGCGAGGGCTTTAATGCCACTTGGAAACCTGTCGGGATCTGCCTGGAGTCGGCCCTGCAAGTCTCTCTCCTTCATGGCCCAGCAGTCATCAATGTTAATGTATTTATAACCAAGGTCTCGCCAGCCATCTTCAGCCAACCTGTCCGCCATGATTTTGAACAAATGCTCACTGGAAATTTAGAAAAAAAAAACAAACAAAAAAAACACACCTTACTTCTCCAAACCAGGCCTAAAAATAGTCCCAATCTTCCCTCCGATGACGAGAAGCATGACAGAAGAAATATGCCAAGAGTATGAAGAATCAGATCAATGGGCAAGACCTTCAGCTTTTAATTGCACTGGTCTCATTTAAGGCGGCAGCAACTTGTTCATAGTAAAGTTTTCACTTTTTTTTTCATAGGTGTAAGAGAAAAGAGCTACAGGAACTACTTTCAGTAA
Organism: Rhinatrema bivittatum; assembly: GCF_901001135.1. NCBI lineage: Eukaryota > Metazoa > Chordata > Amphibia > Gymnophiona > Rhinatrematidae > Rhinatrema > Rhinatrema bivittatum. Next base: position 24,083,629 of record NC_042628.1, read on the forward strand.
AGCAAATGTAAGTAAATCAAAGCTCACATTCAATTCACTGGAAGCCGGGGGGGGGAAAATAAATAAGTAAGTAAGTAAATAAATAGGTTACAGATTCTTGGCTCCCCTCCCGTTCTATTAGAAAATGATTCTTTTTTTACCTGATGCAGTTCTCTGGATCATGCTTGCAGTCAATGTTGCATCTATAGCGCTCCCAAGCTAACCAGCCCATTGGGGGAGTCCTCATCAGACCATTATCCAGGGCACAGCAGGACCCAATGAGCACCCAGAGGACAGTGACCAAAGGCAGGGACATCACAAACAAAGTCTGCACCGAACATGTGAAAATAGAATTATGGCAGCGGCTATTACTTATTTAAAATCAATGCCAAAACGCTGACCTTACACAGATTTAAAATACTTAGCAGGCAGACCAAGACGCATCAGAGTATAATACATTAAAATGTGTCCCATTCATAGAAAAAGCACAACACAGGGGGACTGATTTATTACTAACTCAGTAGTGGCACTGCAAAGCATGGGTGCCAGTCCCGTGGGCGAGTGCTCCCAATATCAGACAGGTATCTGCTCTGCCACCCACATCACCTCTTCACTCTCTCCTGGCCTCTCAGCAGCTCTACGTCTGCGAAACTGAACACGCGGCATAAAGAGGATATGTCTATGGGCGCGCAAAAATTTACTTCTGTATTTTATAACTTGTGCATATAGGATATACGCAGGATATAAAGTACATGCAAATATGCACTTAAAACATGCATGCGCATGTAAAAACAATGCACACCAGACAATTCCGAGTTATCTAGATAAGTAGGCAGCACTTATTCAGATAAGTTCCAGCTTTGCCAGTTAAGTCTTAAAATGCCACTTATCTGGCTGTCAGATAGCCGGATAAGTCTAAAAAGTACTACTTGCCTGAACAAATGCTGCTACGTAGCCAGATAAATCATAATTTAGACAGATAAGTGTGCAAATGATATAACCAACATAATTTTTATTTTAAATTTTTAAGTGATATGCAAGTTGATTTTACACAAGTAAATTAGACACCTTTATTCCCCGCAAGTCGGGAGATTTTCTAACTCACACGTGGCAATGAAATTACCAGTTTCACCAATTAGTCCACACATTTGCCCAGTCCAACTGCAAGTCATCGAGACCCTCCTGGCTGTTCAGCCTGAGGCCCCCACCCAGTCAGTATTTCCCTTTTAAGAAGTTTACGATCACCTCACTCCAGATATTGAGCAGGAGTAAATATACATGCGGATATAAAATAGCAACTTACTTGGGTAGATGTTGGCTCCTCTCCCCCTTTTTTTTTTTTTTTTTTAAAAAACACAAGCATGTTTACTTGCAGCCCCTGGATTTACGTGTGTGCACGTTGAAGCACGTTCACACATCTGCTATTTTACACACTGCAACTGCTAAGTTTTATCTGCTCGACTTTTGAAAATTCACCTTTAAAGGTTAGGCTATGAAATTTCTCTCAGCCATTTCCTGCAAAGCTATGTTTGACGACTGATGACATGACGTACATCTTTCTTCTCCAGAAACCATAGTAGATTGGATGAATAAAGTACCTTTAGTAGCCAAAAAAAAAGGCAACTAAAATGTTAGGAATTATTTGAAAAAAGAATAGAAAACTGGGAATAAGATAACGGCTCTGTATCAGTCCACAGTGTGACTGCATCTCGAGCAGGGTGTGCAGGTCTAGTTGCTCCAGCTCAAGAGATATATAGCAGGATTCAAAAAAGGTGCAGAGGAGGGCACAAGAAAGATAAAGGACGGCATGCATGAAGAAAAGATGGACATCTACGGCTGATGGTCTATAAAAGCATGAGTGGGGTGGAACAGACTAGTACAGAACTCTTATTTACTCTTTCAGATAATACTAGGACTAGGGGACACTCCATGAAACTGGGGGCAGATTGGAAAAAAAGCACTTTTTTTTTTTTTTTAGTTTACTGCAAAGCTAAGCTGTGGAATTTGTTGCCAGAGAACCTGGTCAAGGCTAGTGGTATAGCTGGGGTTTAAAAAAGTTTCTCCGAGTACAGATCTATGAATGATTATTTAGCCAGGCAGACTGTCAGCTCTTACTTCTTGGCGTGAGTAACAAGGAATGGAATTTTCCCGTCTGAATCTACTGGACATTTCCAAGTCACCTAGACGGGACACTGCCGGAGACAGAATGCTCCGCTCCATGGAACATTGGTCTAACCCAGCATGGCACTTCTTATATCCTGTTGTGGAGGACTCAGATTCTGATTAATTATCATGTTAATGATCTATTAGAATGTTTGGGGGGGGGGGGTTGTCTTTTATGGTCTCTATCAATGTTTATTTATGCCATCTAGCAACGGAGCACAAAATCTTAATATGATTGTTATTTACTACTTTGGATCTTCTAAACTGTGAGTTGGACTTTAAACCTTCACAGATAAAAATTGGGGGGAGGGAGTTCCTTTATCTTCTCTGTTCTAAAAAGCAGGTTGTTATGTTTCATATTTCAAAAATGATGAGAAAATTACATAAAAACAAATCAGATCTGGACTACAATCTGATGAAAACATGGAGGAGATCTTTTATTTTACTTTAACAGAAGGTTTAATCCTCCTGCTTTAGCAATGGGCGTTTCAAATAGTTAATCCCTCTTTATTGTACAGGTTCTCCATCACAAAGCAGAAGAAACCATCCTCGGCTCACAACTGACCCTACACTTGGATTGGATGCAGTGGTGTACTTATTGGGGTGGTCCGCCCCAGGTGACAATAGGGGAACATAGGCATTGCCGCTAGCAGGAAGGTCCCACGGCAACACGGAGAAGTGACGTGCTGGCGGAGTCCTGTGGAAGATGCCAGCAGCAGATGACAAGGCCCTGCAGTGCAGCCAGCGTTTCCCAGGAGCCGGCAGCATATGTACCAGAGCATGCCCGTGAGCATGCATATACGAATGAGAGGGTGCCTGTGTATGTGTGTATATGAAAGAGTGAGTGTATAAAAGTGTGTGTGTGTACGCACCTGTGTGCGTGCAGGGGTGGTGGTGAGAAAGAGGAGGCATGTGTGTGCACACATGTTAGACAGGAATCTGAGTGAGAGATACAGAGCAAGTGGGTAGGTGAGAGAGAGATAGATGGAAGAAACGAGTGTGTCTGTCTCACATAGGCACACTCAAGCACCCTCTGATTCTCACTAAGCATGTGCGTGTCTGAGACAGAGGGAGCATATTTTATTTGTGTCTATGTGTACCTCCAGTTCTTGACAATCTCTGGGTGACAGGTATGAAGAACGGGATTTTTAAAATTCTTATTAGTTTTAATTACTGGGTGTTATTTGAATTCTGCTGTTTTGAAATATTTTATTGAAGTTTCGGAAATTTGTAAAAGTTTGTACAGGAGCTTCTAATTATTGAATATTATTCTATTCATCAGCTGTTTTGAAATGCATATTTTTGAGTATGGTTTACTATTCTGATTTAGATTTCTTGATTGTATTGTTTTGAGGAAGTGATTTTCTACTTTTCCATTGTTGCAATGCATACAGAATCTGGCTTGGTGTGGTTTCCAGTTCAGTTTTTGTCTGGGTGTGTGTGTGTGTGTGTGCACACATGCATGCCCCCAGTCTACAACAATCTTAGGATGAAATATATGGAAAGCAGGAGATTTGTAAAATCGTTAGTTTAATTATTGGCTGTTACCTGATGTATCTGCTATTCTGAAATATTGCATTCATGTTTAGGAACTTGGGGGGGGGGGGGGGGTGAGGGGGGGTTGCCAAAGAAGTATCTGCCCGGATGCCAAATACATACTTTAGGTACGCCACTGACTAGATGTGAATCAAAAAGAAACCAAGAAGCATTTAGTTTCTCTTTTTTTTTGTAGCAGGTTTTTCTTTGCCAATGGTCATTACATCCCCGTGCACTCCCAATAGGGGTCTAATGGCAGTACATTCCATCCCCCCCCAACTTCAGCAATATTTAAACTCAGCCAAAACATCAAGAAGGAACAGTCCTCAACTCAATGCTGAAAACCTGTTTACTCCACTTGATCTTAGCCAAACATCTAGCAGCGCCAGCATGAAGTTACTGCAGGGATTTCCGGGGTTTACGGGTGCAGAGTCCATAAGACTCAAAGCACACTCTTTTCATTTGCGTTCTCAATTATGGTTTGCAAGGGAGGAGCACGCTCCAGGAGCCTTCTTTAGGACAGTGCAACCCTCAAATACCAGTTTCGCAGGTGATACAGTCCTAGCCAGCTTTCCTGCACCACACTACGCACCTTTCTCGTCTTCGGGAACTGCCGACGTCCAAAGATCTTGCTGCTTGCTATCTCCAGCTGAACAAAAGCAAATGCATCCTAAGGCTACTTAGCAAGTGAGTTCCTTGCTGGTCAGCTGACGCTGGTCTCGCCGTCACGTGCAATGAATATCATGAGTTCTCGGGTCTTCCGGGTAGACGGTTCCTACTCGCAGCGGAGGCTGCTCATGCGCTCATACACACTCACGCGACCGAAGCGAAAAACAACCTCTGACTTTCCCTTAACCCCCACCTCGCGCCGCTCTGCGGAACAGGTTCTCTTCCAGCCCCTGGGGCACTCTACCTGCAGGCAGGTCAGCTGGTCCCTGACGTCACCTTGTTTAGCGAGTCACAGAGTCCGATGACTTTACTGGCACGACCTTGTTGAACACGTGTTGCCAATGAACGAGAAAACGTTCACAAAATAATAGAACAGAATGACAGGGGACAGATAGGACAAAAGCCAGGCGAATTCCCTGGCTGTGGTCTATATTGTCACTGGTATCTATCTAATTTTAGACAAAAGTTAATTAGAGGAAAGCAAAGTTCCCTATCCCTTGTTTTAAGCTTGCAAGCTGTGCTCTACTGAAGCAGGGGTGAGGATGTGCATTGTGCAATGATGAGGGAGACTACTGATTTTTTATTGTGTCTGTAAAGCATACAGACTGACAGGGCCTAGCGCAGTATTTTCTAATATACAGGCCGATTCAGTAAAAGTCGCGGGAGAGCGGGGGTGCGCACGATTCAGTATTTAAATGAGGGCCCGCAGTAAAAAGAGGCGCTAGGGACACTAGTGCGTCCCTAGCGCCTCTTTTTTGACAGGAGTGGCAGCTGTCAGCGAGTTTGACAGCCGATGCTCAATTTTGCCGGCATCGGTTCTCAAATGAACTTAAAAAGCCACCTTTACTTACCCTGTCCAGCAGTTCTCCTACTCCTTTCCCTTGCAGGCCACACCAGAAGCAGCAATAGCTGCTGAAGCTGTCCTCATGGTCCTCTTCCTTAGGGACCACAACCAGTCTCTTCTCTCTCTCTCTCTTGATTGAGTACCATTTTAATTATTGGGTAGTATGTGATGTGTCTGCTGTTTGAAATATTTTATTGGTGTTTGGTAAAGGTTTCAAAATTTGCTTGAGTCTTTAATTATTGGATATTCTATTCATCAGCTGTTTTGAAATTATTTTATTAGTATGATTTTATAATTATAATTCATAATTTATATATCTTGATTTTATTGATTGTTTCATGAGGAATGGTGACATTTTTGTTTTTCCATTGTTGCACTGTATAGAGTCTGGCGTGATACATTTTACAGCTTAGTTTTTGTCTGCACATTTCTATTTATACTTTATGTGGCTTTATTCTGTATTTGGTGAGAGTTTGTGTTCTGCATGCAAAGACTGAGATGAAGCATTCTTTTAGCATGTGATTTCTCTGTAGGATCTGTAGTAGCTTGGCCTGTTCTGTTTTCCTGATAGGAGGTGTATTGATATTTTAGATTCTGGTGTAATATTTGTGGTATTCTTTTTCATAGGTGGGGTTGTTATTCTTTGAGTGCTGGCAAATAGTACTGTGTTGATACGGGAGGACCATGCCGAAATATAGGGGTGTGTACCTATATATGTAAATTATATATGTAAATTATATTGGATATGTAATTGGATACCCATGGGCCAGTATGGAGAAAAATCCCCCAGGCCACTATTTTCCCACAATTCGCCCCTGTTCAGTGCTACTGCAGCAAGGAGTTCTGCGTGCAGAAAATGTGCATCCCTAAATGCTTGGCGCCCTCACCTGATAATCCCCTGCAAATGAGGGCATTAAGCAATACTACCCCCATGCAGAGGGTCTGCCTTTTTTGGCGTTGGAAACAACTCCTCCAGCTCTGACCCAGGAGCTAAGTTTCCAGAGCTACTAGGAAAAATGGAAAGAAAAAGGGACAAAAAAGGAAATCAAGTGCACAATATTTTAATGCTCAGCTATCTGAGCAGGTAGATATGCAGAGCACTGCATGCTGTCAGAAGACTTCATTTTTCCCTTACAGCAGATTTTGCATTTTCATTGTGCAGAACATTAATGTTACATTAAAGACAATAGGAAATGTAAAATAATATGCTAGCCTGCTGGGAGAAGGAAGAGATTTCCAGGCTCTCTCTGATAAAATATCTTTTGATTGTTTTATTTTTTTGTTGTAAATCGCTTTGGAAGATTTGATCTGGAAAGGGATTAATACATTTTAAATGAATAAATCTCAGGTTATGAGGCATTACTGGTGAGAGTCTCTTAACAAAGGAACTGGCAGCACACCACTGGGCTGAAAGATTTCCAGTTCTAAAAAAAAAACATTTTAATTGCTGCAAGCGTCCATTAGAGGCAAAACGATGAATAAAGAGCTGTGAAGTTGTTCCATCAGCTGAGGTGATACAAGCCTCGGGAGAGACCACAACATGACAAGTTAGGAAAAAAATACATCATAAAGATGTGCTGGATGATGTGGCTGATCAGGTGGCATTAGGTTAGTATAGACGTGTATGTTTCCAAAAAGCTATCAGTTCCGATGAGGTCCCTTTAACGCCTTTTCCTGGACACCTCCAAAGACCTGGCTTCTGCTAATTGATGTTAGTCCCGTCACCATTTGATACCTCCCTGAAGACCCACTTTACAGTGGAAATGTTCATTCTGCAGCATCCTCTCCGGTCGGATACACTTCCTTCCTGCAACCTCAAAGAAGAGACCTCAGAAAGTCATGCCTAACAACATATTTGGATACTTCTGTTAGTCCAATAAAAGTTATCACAGCCTGCAAGGAAGCAATCCAAGTTGATAACAATGCAATAGAAAATAAAACTCTGAACTACCAACCATCGAATCATCCCCAGATCTGTACTGACAGTTAAAGAAATATAGACGAAACTGAGCTGATAATATTTACAACAGTTTTAATTTGAACTAGGCAAATGAAAAAATTTGAAAGGAGCAAATTATTTGAGAAGACACAATAGCTAGGATAATGCTAGCTTTGCAGAAATATCAAAAGCAGAATGTTCTTCAATAAATATGAATTAATAAAATAATCTACCTTTAAATCAAACATCAATAATAAAATATTATTATAGTAACTCATCATACATTTTCCATATCGCCCAAAATTTGAATTTAATGCAGCGCCTTTCATTAGAGAATTAAGGTTGAAAAAATGACGAGCACAAGAATTTTCAAAAGCCCTTCTGTGTAATGCAATCGATCCCCAAAACACTGTACGGAAGAGAATGAGAATGAAGAGTCTAGGAATTTTTTTTTGTTAAGATGCTAAATGTTTAGGTAAGGAAAATGCCAAGAGACAGAATTGTTACAAGGAACATAGTACTGGCTGCAGTCTCTGTTTTTTTTTGTCTGCATTTTATGAAAAATTAATATTTCCATTATGCCTAGTTAAATCTTAGCGCGCAATTTACAGAAATGAGCAGAATAATACATTCATCATGGGTCATTATTACCATGTGTGCGCGTCCCTCCCTCGGTAGTTTATACATTTGCATCTTATGCTCTAAAGATTTTTGTTTGAAGGCACAGAATGACGAAAACAACATTCCCGAATAAGATCGCATTGTGCCGTTCGTACTCCTCTCAGCATAAGAGCAGCCGGGAGCGAGAAAATAATCCCGTGCACGTTTCTCGCGGCGGGCGACAGGTGTCCTGCTGGCCTCCCGCCCGCAGGTGGCGCTGTCACCGACGGGAGCGGGTTCCAGATAGCGGGCCGGCCCGGCGCGCATGCGCCCGAAGGCAGCGAGCGCCCGCCGTCCTCCGCTGCGCCGCACCGCCAGGTACCTCCGGAAATTCTCGCGCCCACGGTGGCCTTTGTTCCCATTCCTTCCCCTCCGTCCTCCTCTTGGGATCCGCTCCGAGCTCGGCCGAGCCAGGGTGGGCGGACCTGAGCCTGGACTCTACCGTCTCCCCGTACGGAGGAGCGGGCCCGGGGCAGCTGCTCTGTTCTCCCTGTCCGTAGGCGGGAGAGAGCCGCCGAGGCCGCGGCTCCAGCCTGGCAGGTTCCCTTCGTTTTCGAGTCGGAAGCGGAGCCGAGTTGTTTCTTTGTTTTGAGTCTTACTTTTGTGAGGAGGAGAGCTTGGTTTCACTTGATGTCCCGCCGCATATTCCGCTGTCCAGCTGTCACGTCCCGGAGCTCTAGGTTTGAAGTCTGTCTCGGGTCTCTCCCAGTGGCTTGCGAGGAATGTTGCAGTTGTCCCGTTCTGTTAAGAAATGTCTCACGGCTTGTTAAGGGCAGGTTTTTGAGCGCTGAATGTGCTTTTGTTATATATATGTGTTTATATATGTCTGCTGAGCACATGGTAAAAACAATTATTGCATCCTTTTCACTTTTGTCTTGAGTTTGAAGACACACGGGATGTTAGAACATCTAGAAGGTAGCAATGTTGTGAGTTAGAGTGACTGTTAATAATTTGGATTATATCGGAGCCCACCAGACTTGATAGTTAGAGACCTTAAGAAATAACGCATACAGGAACCCAATCAGATGGCTAACGTTTGTTACCTCAGTTTTATGACAGCTTCCAAAGCGCACAGAAATAAAAGTTGACAAATAAAAAAAACAAAACATATATATTAGGTGATACTTTATTGGACTAACTTAATACATTTCTTGACTAGCTTTCGAGAACTTCCAAAGAAGAAAGGGAACCTTTTTTTTAACACTTTTACACAGTTACATAGGAGGAGGGAGAAAGAAAGTGATTTACCAAAAATTGTTAGTAGCAGAATGGGCATTACATAGAAACATAGAAGATATTGGCAAATAATATTTATTTCACTCAATTAGCCCTTTAGTCTTTGCAGACCCTTCTTGATCTTTATTCTTTTTTTTTGCCCTTCATTAAACTCCCTTTTTGTCTGTCCTAAGCATGCTTGAATTCTGGCACTGCTTTGTTTCCTGCCACCTCTGCTAGAAATCTGTTCCAACTCACTTGCTGTAGAAGAGTGTACTTTATACCACAAATTATATTTAAGCCTTATATATCTGATTTTTCCAATATCTTCTGCTTACATACCTGGTTCGAAATCTATGATGTATTGCACACATAGAGATGATAAATCTAAAACAGGCTGTCATGCAGAAGACTATAAACTTGAGCAGGTTGGGTCACTGGGTTTTTCTCTAAGAATGTACAGTTTGTTTAAAATATTGAAAGAATAATAAATCATACTTGGTTACAATCAGATTTGCACTTACCATTTCTGTTATTTACTAGTGCAATAGACATGTCATACTGCATTAATTTTAGAAGTAGTTTTAAGATAAATTATCATGGGTGAAAATATATTTTTATATATATGTTGCATATGAGGAAGATATTTTAAAGGACTGATTTATTTTATTCATGAAGTTTATTTTGATTGATAAAAGTATAGTAATGCCTGGAATTATTTACTTTTTTCTGAATCCATAATGCTGAGGACTGCTTAACTGTTTAGCTGAATGATAGTGCAAGATTTTACTTATTTAAAATTGTTCTTGGACTTCTGTACCTTTTATTTTGATTTTTAATCCACTTTTCCAAAAAATGCTTAAAGTAATTAAAAACACAAAAACTTGCCACCCTAGGTCAGATCATGGGTCCATCAAGCCCAGTATCCCATTTCCAGCAGTGGCCATTCTAAGTCACAAGTACCTGGAAAGATCCCAAACAGTAAATAGATCCTATGCTGCTATCACACAGTGATAAGTAGTGGCTGTTTGAGTCTAATTGGTTAATAGTTTGACTTCTGTTCCAGGCACTTGTCCAAATCTTTTTCAAACCCAACTACACTAACTGCCTTAATCATATTCTCCGGTAGTAAATTCCAGAGCATAACTGAAAAAACATTTTCTCCGATTTTGTTTTGAATGTGTCCCTTGTTAATTTCATGGACTGCCTCCTAGTCTTTGTATGTTTTGAAAGAGTAAATAAATGATTTACATTTACCTGTTCTATTCTACTCATAATTTTATAGATCTTTATCATATCCCCCCTCAGCCATCTCTTCTCCAAGCTGAACAGACCCCATCCTCTTTAGCCTTTCATCATAGGGGAGCTGTGCCATCCCCTTTATCGTTTTGATCGCTCTTCTCGGTACCTTTTCTAATGCAACTATATCTATTTTGAGATGTGGCCACCAGAACTGCACATAGTATTCTAGGTGCGTCCTCACCATGGAGCCATACAGAGGCATTATGATATTACTTGTTTTATTCTCCATTCCTCTCCTAATAATTCCTAACATTCTGTTTGCTTTTTTGACTGCTGCCGCACACTGAACCGATGATTTAAAAGTATTATTCATTATGATGCCCAAGTCCTTTTCATTGGCTGTAACTCCTAATATGAAATCTAACATTGTGTAACAACAATGTGGGTTACATTTCCCCATGTGCATCACTTTGCACTTGTCTGCATTAACTTTTAACTGCCATTTAAATGCCCAGTCTTCCAGTCTAGGAAGATCCTTCTACACCTCCTATTACCCTTTGGTATTATTCTGCCTTTCTCCTCCCTTTTTTCTCCTATCTTTTTCACTTCATATCTTCTGCTTCAACCTAATAGTATCTAAGACCAATTTAATGGAATCAATTGCTTATTGTGACTGTATTGTTTCATAATTCAATTTGTTGCTCCAGGTTCTTTCAAGGTTAATGTTCAAGGTTCAATGTATAGCCTAAAGGCAAGTTTTACGTTCTTTGTAAACCGGTTTGATTTGTATCTAATGCAGGAAGATCGGTATATAAAAACCAAAAATAAATAAATAAATAATCTGCTTGTGATTTAACAACTCGGAATAATTTTATATCGTTGCAAATTTGATCACCTCACTTGTTCCCCTTTCCAGATCATTTATATATATTAAAAAGCACTGGTCCCAGTACAGATCCCTGAGAACCTCCACTGTTTGTTCTTCTCCACTGAGAAAAGTGATCATTTAATCCTACTTTGTTTCCTATCTTTTAACCAGTTTGCCATTCACAGATAGGACATTGTCTCCGGTCCTGTGACTTTTTAATTTTCTCAGTAGTCTCTCATGGGGCACTTTGTCAAATGCCTTCTGAAAATCCAAATACACTACATCCACTAGCTCACCATTATCCACATTTATTTATTTAGATTTTTTTAATATTCTGTTTTTTGGCACGTCAAAACAGATTAAATGCAGGTACTGTAGGGTTTACAATCTTGTTTGTACCTGTTTATTAATCCCTTCAAAAAATGTAGTAGAATGGTAGGAAAGATTTCCCTTGTGAAAATCCATGCATGTCTTCCTATATATTCTGTAATTATGTTCTTTTAGAATAGTTTTCACAAAGTTTCCCGGCACTGAAGTCAGAATCATTGGTCTAAAGTTTCCCAGATCAACCCTGGAGCCCTTTCAAAAGATCAGGGTTATATTGGCCACCCTTCAGTCTTCAGTCATGATAGACATATCCATCAGATAGGTTACAGATCACCGTAATAGATCTGCAAATTCATTTTTTCTTCTTTCAGAACTCTGGGCTGTAAACCATCTGATCTGGGTGATTTGCTACTCTTTATTTTGTCACAGTGATTTGTATCAGTTCTTCTGAATCATCACCATTGAAAACAGTTTCTGGCACAGTTATCTCCCTAACATCTTTTTCCCGTTGATAGCAGGGCTGAATTATCCATGCTGTCATGGGAACTGTCCTTCAGGGCCCAGGAGGCGGAGCTTCAGTAGTAGAATACAGAGCTTTGCTCTGTGTGGCTGCGCATGCCTTCCCACGCAGCAGAAGATATTCTCCTCAGTCTCTTCTTTCCACGCGCGGGATCGTATGCGGGGCTTCGTGTTCTCCTCAGACACAAGAGAAATGACGACTCCAAGACCCTCCAGGTTCAAGAAATGGTGCCTAGGGCCTAACCATATTCAGGCCTCATGCCCTCATTGCGGCCAGATGTTGCCGCGAGCTCAGCGGCAGCGAGCTCAGAAGACTCAGCAGCTAAAGTTAGCGGCGGCTGAGTCTCATGGCCCACCATCGGAGGCCCATTCTTCTCTGGGGCCGGTGAAGGAATCCGGCCCGAAGGTAAGACGGTCAGCGTCCGTCGATCCCCACACCTTCAAGGCTGGAGGTTCAGAAGGCCACAAGCCGGAGGACAAACGGCGCCTCGATCGACTGTGTCGGAAGGGCTCCTCATAGGCAGGAAACAGTTGAAGACGGGGGATGCTGAGTCGCACAAGTCAAGCGACACAACTAAAAATCCTCGAAGCTTGCTACAGTCGATGCCGGCGTCAACAGCGTCGAAGACGATGCCCTCGATGCCACGATCGACACAGGATGCGTTGAAATCGACTCCTCCAACGATGACATCGATGCATGCGTCGGGAGCAACGCCACACTCATCAAAAGCGCCGACTGGAACATCGAGATCGAAGCATTTCCCCAGTGGAGTGTTGGGATTGACGCACGGAGCACCATCAATGGCACATAGGACATCTGGATCCCATGAAGCGTCACCCACGACACAAACAGCATCAAAATCGTTGCACCACGCATCGGGATCGACGCAGGGTACTATACCCTCGACTCATGAGCTTTCATGAGCGCAAAAAATTTCTTCGAGAAGTAGTCATTCTTCCAGAGAACTACTACCATCGGGCGAAGAAAGAGGACGGACCACGTCACATTCTTCTTCAAGGTCGTCCTACTCATCTGTCAGGGTCTGTTCCGATACATCATCCAGGCATGTCCTGACTGATGAATTATCACAGGAACCGCAATGGAAAAAGAGAAGAGTCTATTCATGATTTACACTCTCCACCTTCTCAACCAACCAAAAGTCGGACACACGCCCCTTCTCGGTTGTTAAAGACCAGCTCCAAGCCAAAAATGCCGACCCAGACGAAAGAAAAATGTATGCAGCTTTCGTTGGCACTCTCTGACTTTTTTGGAGTCATGCAATCGTCGTTTGACATGCCAACTTCACCAACTGGAAGTGACGCCCCATGTTCTTCCTCGTCCTCCTCCTCCCAGGGGGAAGTGCCAACAACCCTATGTTCTAATTTAAAAACTGCTCTATCTCCTTTCTGAAGGTTAATGCCAGTAGCCTGGTTCCACTCTGGTTAAGTTGGAGCCCAACCCTTTGGAATAGGCTCCCTTTCCCCAGCATATTGCCTAGTTCCTAATACAATTAAAGCTCTCTTCCAGGCACCATTATCTCATCCATGCATTGTGTCTCCAGAGCTCTGCTTACCTCTGGGGTCCTGCATGTAGAAAGGGGACCCTTTTGGATAATTCTACTCTCTAGGTTCTGGATAGCCACTTTCTACCGAAGCGGGTGACCCCGCAGAGGGAGACCTCATTCTGCAAGGGATGAAAAAGCACTCAATGATTTTTTTCCCCTATGTAATGCCTTGAAGTAATGATGCTAGCAGAATGGGACTCCCCATTGGGAAGTCTCAAAAGAGGTAAATTATGGGGAAATCCCTTTACCTGCAGAACAAAAAGAGAGTCTGCTCTGGTTTCCTAGAGTTACCATACTGATAGAGGGTGGCATAGTGTTTAAGGACCCTAGGAAAATAGGAATGTATTGAAGCTAGCCTTTTCCATAGGGACTATGTCGATTCAGTCTTCAGTTTGTGGTGGCTAGCTTGCGCAGGCAGCCTTGTGCTGGATCTAGCAACTCCTCCAAAGCCAGAAAATTGCACACCTAGAATCAGCAATTGCCTTTCTGGTGGACACATTATATGATCTGAACAGATTTTTCTCTAGATCAGGGGGCTCCTCTGGGTACACAGTTGAGGAGCGGACTCAGTTTCCAAAGCATGCTTGTGCAAGCTCCCCTTTAAGGGGAGGTTTCTCTTCAGGGTAGAGCTAGAGAAATTAGTGAAGGAGTTGGGGAATTGTAGAGGGTAGGCTGAATGGTATTATGTCAAAGAATACACAACATACTTATTTATAAGTATATACTGTTTATAATTCTGAGAATAAGCAATGAAAGCATACAAAATTAGATTTTGCATTAAGAATATATTCAAAGATACTTCTGTTAACGTTTCCAGTGTGAGTCTTATATATCTTGGAAAACCGGAAACACAGTGCTGGAGATCAGGAGCAGGTCATCAGTCACTTCATTAACCACTATAATGTCCAATAAACTTTTCCTCTGATCTTTTCTTTCTCTGATCTAACCAGTCTGTCTTGACTTGGTCTTTTATGCTAATTTTCTTGACTTATATCCCAGTTTATTCTCTGGGCTACTTCCATATGTTCTTGTCATTTGTTGAGGCCTCAACTGTCTAGCTAATCATATCAGCAACAGTTAGGTGTGGTTTAGGATGCTAGTGTCCTGTTTTTCCTGATATCTGCATCGTTAGCCTCATGAGTAACTGCTCGTTAATATAGGTGATCTCATGACTTGTTTCTTGTTTCAATGAAGCTAAGAAAAATAGCATATTTATTCTCAGAACTTATAGGCCTTATGTCAAGAAATTACATTAGCTATATTAGTGATTATCTTTTTTTTCCACTAATTTCTATTGTGTAAAAGTTCTTCACATTAACAAAATAGCTCCTTAAAGACTCTTAGAAGATAGAAACCAGTTCAGCCCTCAGAGGTTTAGATGCCAATACTTTTAAGTATCAGCAGGACTGGGACCTGCTTCTCACCCCTGAACCATCAGGGGTGAGAAGCAGGTCCCAGTCCTTCCGGAAGGGGGGGGGGGTGCAAGAGGACAAGAGCCCCAGAAGAGACCCACCTGCAGATGAAGGTGGTAGTTTCCTTTCCTCCATGGCTCATGTTGGGCAGATCGATTTGAAGGATCAAATGCCACAGAGAGATGGTGCTTTTGGTCACTCCAGATTGGCCCAGGAGACCATGGTATGCAGATCTGAAGAAGGTTCCTGGTGGATTCGCTTCTTTGACTTCCAGTGCACAGGAGCCTGTTGCAGCAGGGACCTGTTCTTCTCAAAGGGAAATACCTACAGTACCTGAATGTAATCCACTTTGAAGCGCTGAAAAAAGTGTGAAAAGCGGAATATAAATCTAAATTACAGTATGGCCCTTGAAAGGGCTTGCTTGCTGAAACATGGATATTCTGCAGCAGTAATTTCCACCTTGCTAAGAGCTAGAAAGTTCTCCACTTCCTTGCCCTATGTGCGGGTTTGGAGAATGTTTGAGGCCTGGTGTGTGAGGATCAAGGTACGTTTCTTTCCTTGGTCAAGTTTTGCTCATTTTTTAAATTTTTGCAGGATGGCTTGAATAAAGGCTTGGCTCTTAATTCCTTAAAGATTCAAGTAGAGGCTCTCGCCTGTTTCAGGGGTCAGGTGGATTGTTATCGGCTCATCCCAATGTGGCCCGTTTTCTGAAAGACGTGAAGCATCTTCAGCCTCCTTTGCAGTTTCTGGTGCCCATTTGATGATCACTGGTGCTGAGGTGGACACCCACCCGGACATTAGACATTTATACCTGTTAGTGAGCACTAAGTTGAGTATAACTGCCTCCCTCATGGGTTCCATTACCATTTGTTTGAACAGAGCCCCTTGCAGGGCATCCACTATCTCTCTACTTCTGTTAGATTGCGCAGAAGGAATTCTCTAGTCTGTGTCTGGCAGATTAAAATCTCCAACAATCCAACAGTTCTTCCTTCTTTCCCACCTTTTGGATGTCTTCATCCAGATCATTGTCTAGTTCTTCCGATTGAGTCGGAGGCCTGTAAACCACTCCAGTAAAAATGAATGCACTGTCATCTTTTTTTTAAGACTGCCCATAATGCTTCTTCTTTACCCCACGTTCCTTGCAGTTCAGTTGCTTGGATATTGTTTTTGACAAAAAGCTACTCCTCCCCCTTTTCTGTCCTTCCTTAACAAGTTATAGCCCGGTATGGCCATATCCCAATCAAGATAATCCATAAACCATGTCTCCGTAACAGCAATGTCCAAGTCTGCCTCCACCATTACAGCTTGCAGGTCTGGGATTTTATTGCCCAGACTACGAGCATTTGTGGTCATAGCTTTCCAGCTTCTTTCCTTCAGGTTACTGCTCTTCTTGGACTTCTTTTGTACCTTATTCAGCTGACTTTTGTTATCCCCTTCACCCATTTCCTTGAGATTTCGGGGGTGACATTCCAGTTTCCTTCTGCCACCCCATCTAGTTTAAATGCCTTATGGCATAGGATTTGAATTGTAAGCCATCTTTGACATAGAGCCTTTTACTGTTCAATCATGGCCCCAGCCTCCAATATATCCAAAACTTTGTTCCTTACACCAAGTTTTGAGCCATGATTGAAGTTATCTATATGGCTTAGCCTCTCTTTCCTTTTTCCATGAACAGGTAACACTTCTGAAAAGGCAATAGACTTTGCCATGTGACTAATCTGCTTCGCCAGAGTCTGGAAATCTCTCTGTACCACTTGGATGTTTCTAGTCTTGCTGGGAGCCTTTTCTCCAGGTGACTCCAGGGGCGGTACAGCTGCGTGCTGTTCCTTCCTTTTTACCGAAGGGGATCACTGAGTTTCACTTGAATCAGTCCCTAGAT
The DNA here is from genome assembly GCF_901001135.1 of Rhinatrema bivittatum. NCBI lineage: Eukaryota > Metazoa > Chordata > Amphibia > Gymnophiona > Rhinatrematidae > Rhinatrema > Rhinatrema bivittatum. The sequence goes on from NC_042628.1 coordinate 24,100,446, forward strand.
CAGGGCATCTATAATCTTACTGGGGTTCAATGTTTGTTTGGTTGAGTTCAGTAATGGTTATCCATTTTTAATCAAGTTTTTTTTTCAATAGTATGTCCACAGTGGCTTTTGATGAGAATACTGAAGGGCTGAGGTCACTGATGGGGTATATGTAGAGTGACGTCAGCTTTGAAATCTGACTCTGTCTCCATCTGGTGGCAGGGGAGCATAACCCATTGGTCCTGAGTCCATCTGTCTACACTAAGGAAAACAAAATTATCAGGTAAGTAATTTCTCCATTATGAGTTTTTGCCTCTACGGCTAAATTCTTTTCAAATTCTTTCCAATGCTTATGCTTTATCTTATTTTCTTCTGATGGATCCTTCTTCCAATTTTGTATGAAGATCTTTTGTCTAAAATAGCTTCTTTCACCTCCCTTTTTTAACCATGCTGGCAATCTTTGGCCTTTCTTAATGAGTGGAATACATCTGAACTATGTTCTAAGATGGTATTTTTTTTGACAGTGTCCATGCCTGTAGCACACTCTTAACTTTTGTAGCTGTACCTTTCAATTTTTTAAACTATTTTTCTCATTTTATCAAAGTTTCCCTTTTGAAAGTTTAGTGCTAGAGCCGTGGACTTACTTTCCCCCTTCCAGTCATTAATTCATATTTGATTGTGTTGTGATCACTATTGTTAGGCGGCCTCACCACTCTTACAAAATCCTGTGCTCCACTGAGAATTATATCTTAAATTGCTCCCTTTCTTGTCTGTTCCTGAACCAGTTGCTCCATAAAACTCTCAATTATTCCATCCAGGAACTTTCTCTCTCTAGCATGTACTGATGTTACATTTACCCAGTCAATATTGGGGTAATTGAAATCTCCCATTATTACTGAACAACAATTTGGTTAGCTTCCCTAATTTCTCTTACCATTTCACTGCCTGTCTCATCATTTTGGCCAGGAGGATGGTAGTATACTTTTACCACTTTACGCTTCCCCAACACACAAGGGATTTCTATCCATAAAGATTCAATTGTGCATTTAGTCTCTTGCAGGATCTTTATCCTGTTGGACTTTATGCCATCCTGGACATAAAGCGCTACCCCACCACCAAGTTGCTCCTCTCTGTCATTGCAATATAATTTGTACTCTGGTATTGCACTGTCCCATTGGTTATCTTTCCACCATGTCTCTGAGGTGCCAATTAAGTCTATGTCATCATTCACTGCTATATACTCTGTCTCCCATCTTACTTCTTAGACTTCTGGCATTAATATACAAACATTTTAAAGTGTGTTTTTTGTTTGTCTTAACATTCTGCTTTTCAGTTAACAGGGAGAATTTGGAATTTTTTTAGCAAAAGAACATAAGAAATTGCCATGCTGGGTCAGACCAAGGGTCAATCAAGCCCAGCATCCATTTCCAACAGAGGCCAAACCAGGCTTCAAGAACCTGGCAAGTACCCAAACATTAAGAAGATCCTATGCTACTGATGCCAGTAATAGCAGAGGCCATTTCCCAAGTCAGCTAGATTAATAGCAGTTAATGGACTTCTCCTCCAAGAACGTATCCATTCTTTTTTTAAACCCAGCTACACTAACTGCACTAACCACATCCTCTGGCAACAAATTCCAGAGCTTAATTGTGTGTTGAATGAAAAAGAATTTTCTACGATCAGTCTTAAATGTGCTACTTGCTAACTTTATGGCGTGCCCCTAGTCCTTCTATTACCCGAAAGAGTAAATAACCAATTCATATCTACTTGTTCAAGACTTCTCATTTATTTATTTATTTATTTATTTTTATTTAAGGTTTTTATATACCGACATTCATGATACAATCACATCATGCTGGTTTACAGTTGAACAAGGGGGTATAAAATAAAATAAAACTGGAACCTGTGCAGAGGAAAATTGAAGTTACAATGAACAAGGATGAACGAACTGGGAGAAGAGGAAAAAAACAGTAGTAATTTAACATCATATAGAGTTATTTACAAAGATCTGTTGTGGCTACATTATAGATGTTGATGAGGTGGAATTTAGGAGGAGTCCGGAAAAGCTTGATTTTAAATAGCACGATTTTATGAGATTTAAAATCTCATGATTTAAAATCTCATGATTTTAAAGGCGTCTATCATATTATCTCATGATTTTAAAGACGTCTATCATATTTAAAATCTCATGATTTTAAAGACGTCTATCATCTCCCCCCCTCTCTTCTCCAAGCTGAACAGCCCTAACCTCTTTAGTCTTTCCTCATAGGGGAGCTTTTCTATCCCCTTTATCATTTTGGTTGCCCTTCTCTGTACCTTCTTCAGTGCAATTATATCTTTTTTGAGATGAGATGACCAGAACTGTACACAGTACTCAAGGTGTGTTCTCACCAGGGAGCGATCAGAGGCATTATGACATTTTCCTTTTTATTCACCATTCCCTTCCTAATAATTCCTAATATCTGTTTTTTTGTTTTTTTTTTACTGTTGCAGCACACTGAGCAGACGATGATGCCTAGATCTTTTTCCTGGGTGGTAGCTCCTAATATGGAACCTAATATCGTGTAACTACTGCATGGGTATTTTTCCCTATATGCAACATCATGCACTTGTCAGCATTAAATTTCATCTACCATTTGGATGCCCAATCTTCCAGTCTCGCAAGGTCCTCCTGCAATTTATCACAATCTGCTTGTGATTTAACTACTCTGAATAATTTTGTATCATCCGCAAATTTGATAACCTCACTAGTCGTATTCCTTTCCAGATCATTTATAAATATATTGAAAAGCACCGGACCAAGTACAGATCCCTGAGGCACTTTATTGTTTACCCTTTTACACTGACAAAATTGACCATTTAATCCTACTCTGTTTCCTGTCTTGTAACCAGTTTGTAATCCACGAAAGGACATCGCCTCCTATCCCTCTCATGAGGGACTTTGTCAAACGCCTTCTGAAAATCCAAATACACTACATCTACCGGTTCACCTTATCCACGTGTTCATTAACCCCCTCAAAGAAAATGAAGCTCAGATGATTCTTTAATTATAGGGACATGGACTGCATTTCTTATTATTGGAATCTCTCTATTGGGATGCCCTAATTCTTATGCTTCATTAGTATCCATCGAAGATACCGTCCTCCGAACCATGTGCTGCTGAGCAACTGTTGACTTTCCCCTTTGTTCTAGTTTTAAAAGCTGCTCTATCTCCTTATTAAAGATTAGCACCAGCAGTCTGGTTCCACCCTGGTTAAGGTGGAGCTCATCCCTTCTTAAAAGACTCCCCCCTTCCCCAGAATGTTCCCCAGTTCCTTACCAAACTGAATCCCTCTTCCTTGCACCATTGTATTATCCACGCATTGAGACTCTGGAGCTCTGCCTGCCTCTGGGACCTGCGCGCGGATCAGGGAGCATTTCAGAGATTGCTGCCCTGGAGGTTCTGGATTACAACTTTCTACCTAAGAGCCTAAGTTTGGCTTCCAGAACCTCCCTCCCACATTTTCCCATGTTGGTGACCACATGTACCACGAAAGCCGGCTCTTCCCCCAGCAATGTCTAAAATCCTATCTAAGTGACGCGTGAGGTCCGCCACTTTCGCACTAGGTAGGCATGTTACCGGGGGAGCCTCACACCCACCACCCACCCAGCTGGGGTCGTGACGGCTGACCTTACCCGTCCCTCCTGGGCAGTAGCTCTGGAAGAGACATCCTCTGTGCGAGGGGACAATGCATCACCTGGAGAGCAGGTCCTTGCTACAGAATCATTTCCTTTTGCACAAGGTTGATGCTTTTCGGCCAGGAGACTTTCCTCTTCCAAGGCAGCACCAGGGCTGCCAGACTGGAGTTGGGACTTGGCTACACCTCCTGCCATTAGCTGCATGGCTCCATGCCTGATTGGCAGAAGCATCTGCCCCTCACCCCAGGGGAGTGAAATGATTGACACGAATGCTGAGTGGCGGGTATCTTCCTCCTTTGGCCACTTTGATGGGGTGGGTTGGAGTCTCCCGATCATCCCTTTTCCTTCTGAATGCTGGGTTGGGCACAGGTCCCTGTAGCAAACCAGACATTACAATGTCCAGTTAACCTTTTGACTAGACAATTAGTTTAAAAACCAGTCTGTCCGGACTAGACTGATAGTTGGCCACCCTACACATGCCTCTTGTAATTTTTGCTACACCGGACTAACACTGATGTCCCTCTAAAGATCAGAACAATGAGTGAATTTTTTTTATTTTTTATGAGAGCAAAATAGTTTAGTTGCCATATTAGTCCAGTTAACCATGTTGAAATAAAGATCAGCAAACAAGTTGTAGGTGATACCTTGTACTGAATTAGTGAAAAATGTATTCTTAGTCCAGTAAAAGTATCTTCTACCATTTCTTGATCTTTTTCTGCTATATAAGAAGGGAAGGGAACGTGAAAACAGTGCACACAAAACTGAGCCATAATGAAGATAAATTTTAAGAAAAAATGGTGCTTCAGAAGGAAAGGGCTATTGAGTTTCTGAATTTCTGGACAGCTCTTACAGCTCTTTTTCTACCTGGCTAGCTGTGGTAGCTGTTATTGCATATTAGATGTGACCTTTTTGCAGCTTCAGGAATAAAGTTTACCACCTGTTCTGCATGCTAACCTTTTGAAAGTTTCAGAATTTGGCTTCCTATCTTGAAATCTTCTTGATTGTATATTGAACAGTTATAGAGTTTTTCCAGCGCCGAGTACATGATCGACTTTAGTTCTAATAAAGTCTTCCATGGTGCATGGCTCCTCCAGGAACCAGTAGATTAACGAGTTCCATGGTTTGTGTTCCATTGTAGGTGCATGTCTGGTCTCTTGGAGTAGTCTAGTTTATGTACGTTGTCTTGATGTGCAGAGGAAACCAGCTGATGAATAATGTACTTTAATTGCTAATGTTGATTAATGCATTTCCTGTCTCATAATTCTAAACTCTTACCATATTGCAGGCCAGAGAAAGACTTTTACTTGATTAATTATTCCTGGCATCTAAGATAATGAATCACTTGTTGGTTGTACTGTTGAGTATTTGCGCAAGATTTGACCAAACTGAGTGGAATGTGAAAGAATTGTGAAAATATTGTCATTTGAAAGGTTAATTCTTGTTCAGGAACATAGAATAGGAGAGATAAGAACATATTATTTTTAAAAGAAAGATTAAAATAGGAAATTGGAGATGACTTTAAATTAATAGATCTGCATTTAAGTTGTTCTGTACTATCTTGATACAGATGTTGCCTGTAGTATTTGCTGCTTTGTAAAAGAGAGGAATGTATTGTACCAACTTAAAGGAACTGGCTGTGAATTAGGAACTTCAGAATGAGTTATAAATAGTAGTAGTCCTTGTTTTTAATTAAGAACAAAGTGGTGATGATCAGTTGGAATATTGCAGATTTAGGTAAATGACAAAATGTGATTTTGAGCCCATTGAGATATGGAGCTATAGTCAGCAGGTATAGGGTTAAACATTTCTGGGACTAACCGTATAGTTAACCTTCTTAATATTTTGGACAGAGAACAGGATATGCTATCTGGTAATTGATCTCAGCCAGTCAGGATTTAGGGAAGCCTTATGTTGGGCCTTGACAAATTTTATTTGGCTCTAAGAGCCAGATTGTTTCAGCCTCTTTCATATTTGAATGACCATGTTTTCTAATTTATTACTACTGCAAAACCTAATCCTGACTTCTTTGCAGTTGCTCATAACTTCCTTAATGCTATAACAAAAGCTAACCTCTCTTCACTCACTCTTGCTCACCTTCCACTCCACAGTTCCTGCGGTCTTCAGCATTCCCACATGCTCACTGTCTCTTACATGCATAACTCGTGCTCTCCTCACCTTCTCCTTCCCTCTCAGCTCAGCCCCAGCACGATCCCACCTTCCTAGCCTGACCACAGTGAACACACACACACACTCTCTCTCTCTCTCTACCCCCTCTACCAAGGGATGATTCCAGCATCCTCCCCATCCCTTCCCAGCACAATCTCACCAATATCCCTGCTTGCCAGCCTGACCACCGCACACATGCACAGACACGCTCCATGCACACACATCTTCCCCTTCCTCTGAGGCTGCAGTTTTGGGCCAGTTCTTCCACCACCACTGCTTCCTTGGGTCCTCTAATCCAGTGCTGTTACTGCTATTGCTTACTCCTCTGCTCCCGTGCAGGCTACCCCTGCTGCCACCTCCTTCTGGATGCATGGGCTGATATATCTCTTCTTTCTACTGGCCTACATGGCCAGTATTTGTGCCTTCTTCCAGTCTTATGAGCTGATGCCTCTGCCTTCTTCCTCACATCGGCTCCCATGGTCGAATCAGCTGCAAGTGCCTCCTGAAGACTTCAAAAAAAAGGTGTCAGAATGCCGTTCTTGGATGTTCCCTCACAGATTGTGCTCTGGGCGCCTTGATGAAACTTCTAGGCGTCATGGTGATTTGGTGTCTGGGATTTGTCAACCCCCGCCTTACATGTATGTTAGTTTTTATTTTTAAAGTCCTAAGTGTGATTACTTTGACTCAATGTCACGATGATAGATTTGTGTTCATGCATTGCATAATATCTGGCCTGTACAAGCAGTATTCTATTTCTAAATGGGCTGATCCTGTGAGAAAAGAAAGCCTGCCCATTATACATCTGCTCAGGGACAGCTCTAGGCTAATCAGCGCTGTGTGCAAAAAACCTTCCTCTTCCCCTTTGCTTGTGGCAGTTCTGGCACAGTGCTTCCTCCTTCAGTAGTGGCAGTGGCTTCAGCACAGTATTTTATTTATTTATTTAAATTTGTTACTCGCCTATCTTGATGCTCCAAGCGATGTACAAAATATATAAAATAAGGTAAGAATATGAAATATATAGAAGTGACCACAAACCATAGATACATAATAAAAATACAAATATAACAAAATAAAATAACCAATAAAATACAAACGTAAACACACAACAAAATCTGACTAAAATAAACAAGTCTAACCAACAGGTTTCGTTACTGGATAATATTACTGAACACTTCTTGAATCAAACAGGCATTCAAAAGTTATCTAAATCTTAAATAGTTACCCAAATAACTGAGATTGGAAGGTAAGGATTTCCAAAGGGCAGAAACAAAACAGGAATAAACCTGAGACCTAGTCTTGATTAATGTGTAGTTCTTGAGATAGAGGATAGATAACAAATGACTATTCCCTAGACTGTAAGAGCTGCCCTAGAGAACATTTAGAGCATTTAATTGTCAAATATTTTTTGGAACAGGTAAACATAAGACAGATAACTTTAAAGCGAACTCTATAGAGCATAGTTAACCAATGAAGTTGACACAAAATTGGTGTAACATGGTCCCTCAATCCACAGACAGAAACCAGCCTAGCAGCAATAGCATATTGGACCATCTGCATACTCCATTGTGTCTTAAAAGGGAGGCCCACAAAGAGAATTGAAATAATTTAATGGAGAACACACAAAAGCTTGAACAATTGTCTGTAATATTTTAGCAGATAAATGTTTCAAAATACGGGCCATGTGAAGCTTATACCAGGCCTATATGCTAATCTCCTGAATGTGGGTCTCTAAATCAAGATCCATATCAAGGATTACACCAAAGCTCGTGGTCTGCAGCTAATATTTAATGCTAGATTATTCTCTCTCATGCAGATAGACCTCAAGACAAGATATTAATTCTCTGGAAAGACTCAGCCTTTCTTTCTCTCCTACCCAGCATCCCTTTCTCCCCCTTCCATCCTCTGCCCATGGATATGAGGGATATGAGGGAGGGTGTGCCAGCATGATGGTGCCCCCCCCATGCATGGCCCAAAAACTGGGCTTGCATTTACTATTGACTGTATCATATCTTTGTAGTGATACAGTATCTCATTTCAGCATATTGCTTAAACTGGGCTCCTAAAGCTTTATAGCTGTTGGAGGAGGAAGAGGATAAATTCCTTTTCTGACATCCTTTATTCACACAAACACAAGTACACACTTAATTTGTCCTGCCTTCTCATTCCTTAAAAGGCATCTGTAGTGACCTCTGCATTTGCTAACCTGTTGTTTTCTTTACAGGAGCTGTTTCTCCAAGAAGTGGATGTGCAGGGTAACATGTCCAATGTGTTTAAAGACAGAAGCATCAGACAGCAGGAGATTAAGAAAGGACTGCAATTTATTCAGTAAGATAATTACAACTGAAAAATTATTGAAGAAAATGTGTTTACATTTTGCTTTTTTTTTTTTCAGTCAATTTTATGATTACATTTTTTTGCTAAGAAGTTCATCAAAGACTGATAAAGCATGAACCGTTGGTGACCAAAAACGAATCATAAATGGGATGTTGTACATTTTAAGTTATAGTTTAGAGGCGCAAGGTACATTAAACTGTTTTAAAATGGGCATGTATGGTGTCCTTCCAAGACACAGGACTTTCTGAGTAAAAGATTGTAAATACTCAGGATTGCAGAGTTATCAGTGTCCCATGTGCTTGATGACCTAGTGATTCACCAGTATCCGAAGTAAAAACAATAGGAGTTAGATTGGATTCGGCTGAAAGTTTAGAGTCCTTTATTTCTCCTAGACAAGCAGGATGGTGGTCCTCACACACAATTTTTTTCAGTTGAAAATGTTTTTGGTAAATATATAATAAAAATAATGTAGAGGATTTTAGTAGATTTCTTCAGCAGAGCCGGCAAATGAATGACAACTTAAGTATTTACTGCTGATACTGCTTGGGGCCCTTTGTGTGGCGAGAGGCAGTGGATGTAAATCTAAGTAACACTAGAAGTACTTTGATGCCGTGATCTATGAATAATTATAAACACACAGAATGAGTGTTAAAATGAGATGGTAAGTGAGTGAGAAACATAGACCTCCTTTGTTTAGGTTATAAAGATTTATATTGAAACATAACAGCACAAACAAACTTCCTACCTCATCAGCTTAATCTGGACTTAACAGCAGTCGTGATCTCTGCATAGTGTATCCTTTCTCCTCCCCAGGTTCTGCCTGTTCCCTCCTGGGTCTGTTGTTTATGTTTGTTTGTTTTATACTGCTTATATGAAAATATATTCTAGGTGGTTTACAAATAACATGCACATCATTTAAAACAAACAATAAAATGAACATCGATCATCATAAACAATATAACAGACGGATAAAATATTTTAAAAAGCATGCTAAAAAAAAAAAAGTCTTCAGTTTTTTACCAAACAGTTTGTAGTCTGTCATGGTGTGGAGATCAAGAGACAGATCATTTCACAAAATGTCCAGCCACTGTAAAAGCATAATAATGAGTAAATGCACAATTTCAAGTGTGGGCATTTCCAACATTGATTCGTAGATGGTATATATTTAATTAAACAGACAGATAAGAAGGTCCTTCTTGCAGCACCTTAAAAACCAAAACAGCAACTTTAAAGTGAATTTACTGGGGCACAGGAAGTCAGTGTAAATTATATAAACACATACATAGGTACATATATACATACATTCTCTAAGACTGTTGAAACATGTTCTTTGACAGGAAAAGATGTAATAAGATGAGCAGCAGAAGTTTGCAATAGCTGCAAAACATTTAACATGTATTTTGGTAAACCTAACTATAACTAATTACAGTAATCAGTAGAGGTTAAGTTGAAAGCCTGTATTACAATTCTAAAATCTTCCATGGGCAATATATACTTCACAGGACGTAGCAATCACAGCTTGAAAAAAAAAACAGCTTTAATAATAGCGACCAGCTGTGGTTTAAAAGAAAGTATTGAATCAGGAATAAATCGCTAAAAATTAATGTAGCCCCTTCTATTGTTGACGGGCGTAGATTTGTTCGTGCTGGGTTGCGCAAACAAATCTATGCCAGCGCGTAGATTTTAAGATCTGGCCCAGTGTGAGGAGTTTATTTTTTTTTTAAGGCTTCCAGCACTTCAGTAGAGGCAGCAGTATTAAAACTGCTCCCAACAGATTGTAATATATTTTCACTATCTTCTGTAATTGAGTTCATAAGAGTATATAAGAGAGGGAACTCATAGCACCTATCACCTTATTAACACAGTAGACAGCAAATTGTTCACAATCGGTGGGAATGGAGGAAGAATTGGTGCTGGGCTGCAACAAGTTGTTAACTATGCTAAAAAGCTTCTGAGGATGATTAAACAAAATATTTTCAACATGAGGTATAAAATGCTCTTTTGCAAATATCAAACGTAGTTCTATAAACGAGGCACACAACAAAAAAGCCTCTTTTAAGACTTTGTGTTAAACATTCATCAGGCACGCTCAGCTTTATGCATCATTCTTTTTTTCTAGAACTAGCTCCTGAGCGAAGCAGGGGATTCTGTTGTTATGCCGAGAGAGCTTTTTACATTGCAAAAGAGTAACAGCTTCAGTTGTTGTAGACAAAGTATAAAAAAAAAAGCCATAACAAAGTCATCAATATTATTAGAGTTCAGTGTATCACGCAATAAAGCCATTGCATGTTAAACTTGTCTAAATCGGTTGGGCCATGGATGAGTTTATTTGGGCAATCAAACGTTAGCTGACTGGCTAGGCGTGTGCCCCAAGGACTGGGTTGAGAAGCACTTATCTGTCTTACTCACAGAGGCATACAGTGAACGTGAAATAGCAGATGGTATTTTGATTACAAAATCTGAATGTTCCACCATTAGAGGGAAACAATGAGACTGAATTTGACAAGGATGAAACATAACAAAAGAGAAGAATTTTCAGGGATTCAAAAGTTTCTGCAGAATGTACTCTGCTTCCCTATCCCACTTCATAGGGCCCTGCTTCTGCCTCCCAGGACCCCCATGAAACTTCTCCTCCAGGCCTTCATTGGACCACAGATGCAGCCCCCTCCTCTGGTTTGCTTGTCGGCCGCGAGACAAACGGAGTTTTGAAATCACAATTTTCATCTTAAATACAAGTATCTTTTACTTGAAATGGTCAATAATTCTCTTGTATTTTAGAAGGCTGTTAAGCTATAAACTCTTACTTTATTCTCCCTTCTTAGGTCTCCTTTGCCATATCCAGGATCACAGGAAAACTATGAGGTAAAGAGCTCACCATCATTCTTAAAGCTATCATACTATATCTCTCTCTGGGATGTCCACTCCACAGCTGCTTTCCTTTTTCTCTCTGTTCTCCTGCAAAGGCTGCCTTTTTATGGATCACTAGTTTGTGAGATTTTAGTTGGTATTTGCAATGCAATAAACATGCTGTACCAGTGTTATGCCAGGCCTTGACAATTTTTTTTTTGTGCTTTAGGAGCTAGACTCTTTCAGCCTTCAGGTCATCGTATTTTAATTGACCACATTTACTGACTGTTGCTACCACAAAACCTAATTCTAATCTCGTTTAACAATTTCTCATAATCTTATTAGTGCTGTGACAAATGCTAGCCTCCACTCACTCTTGACCTCACCTCTCCACCCATAGACCCCAGCACTCTTCCCCTCCCCAGTTTCACCCCAGCACACACTCTTGCTCCACCCCCACCTCAAGGGACAGTCCCGTGCGGGGAAAATCAGCTGCAGGTGCCTCCCAGAGATTTTAAATGGGTGTTTGAATACAGAGGTTCTATCACAAATTAATACCTGGGCACCGTGTTAAACTGACACCTGACATTTTTCAGCCTCTGGTTCTTACAGGCAGTCTCTTGTGCCAATAGCCTGTAAAGGCTCAAGTAACTAAAAGTTAATGCTAAAAAGAAATTTTATGCACATGCCAAATGCTGCCTAGATCAAACTCTATACAGTTATCAGAGAAAATTATAACGTTCTGTTTCTGGATGTTTGATTTCTAGGTATTCATACAGGAGCTTGTTAGAAATCTTTTTAATGAAGGAAGTGACGTATACAGAGAAGGTGATTGGGAAGGATCAATAAATCAATATACAGAGGCTTTAAACATAGCTGATTATGCCAGGTCGGAAGAAATCTGTATTTCCAGTGACATACTAGAGAAGTTGTATGTAAATCGAGCTGTGAGTTATTCAGATATGGTAAGCTCTTCCTTAAACTTTTAATCTTAACTTTCATAAAATGATTAGAAACTGTCCAGTTTTTGGATAGTGGAGATTGTGATCCATTGTAAAAAAAATAAAAAAAAAAAAATTCACATCTGCGAAATTCACATCTGCCAAAATAGTGACTGTGGTCAAATGTGTATTGATTTGATTTGTATAATTTGCGTATGTCTGTATATCTCTCCTTTGTGTCTTTAAGAAACACAGTTTCAAGAAGAAAGCCAGTAGAAAGTATAACATTCTTGATGGCCTCGGTTCAAAATCCTATGCACTTCTTATGGGGAAAAAAAAATGCTAATTTTGCCCCCTCCCCCCCACACTCTTGCATCCTTCCCCCAAACCACTCACCAACTTTGAAAGGTGGAAAAGTCTAATGATCCCCTGCCCTCCCCTCCAAGACCTGCTTACACATACATAGCCTGATGTATTAAGGCTTTTTTTTTCTCATTCCGTGTCGATGGAAAAAATGCTTAGCAAATTTGGCCCACAGCTTGGTGGAGCTAGGTCTAGCTGTTCCCAAGTAATAAGTGGGAGTGGGTAACACATGCAAAAGTACAAACCTCTTTTCGTATTGAAGCGAAGCTGAAAAGTGACATATGGCCATCAAAGACTGTGCTGGATAGTTTCTTAATGTCATTATTGTGTGATTATACTAAAATTTCCTCTTTATTTTTGTTCTTCCTCTGGAGTTTTTTTCCTATTCTTTTTTTAAATTTTGGATTGCATATATGAAGTCTACAAGCAATTGCATTTGTACTATAGTTAATGTTTCTATCTTTTGAAAAATCTTCTCTTAGGTCTCGTAACACTGTATTTTCTCCTACCGCCCAAGTTCACCTATTTTCCTGTTTCATGTAACTTTATTCTTCCCACTCTGTTCATAATATTTATTCCCATGTGATATGTCTATGAACGTCGGTAAATAAAAGTTTTAAATAAATAAATAAAATAAATATCAGCTCTGCTTGGTTTACTTAAACTCTGCTGTGGCCTTTACTACTGTGGTCAACTCCTCCACAGAGGAACCCTAGCCAAGACAAAGAACTCTGTTGCTGACTTCTGGGTCCGTGAAAAAAATGTGTTAGAAGCTGTAGGTTGGGTTTAAATCAAATGAAAGTCGGCAAGTTAATGGCACTGTAGTTAATATTCTGTGCTTTCACTAAGAATGTAAATTTCATTTAAACAGTTAACAGTTTAAACTACTGACATTTAAAAGGCTAATTGTTTCAATAATAAATGCATAGAAGAGCCATCTGCAGTGGTGTGTGGGAAAGAAGCCAGCCAGAGAGCAGAAGTCAAACTTGGGAATCAAACTTCGGTCTTCTTCATGACAGCTCACAATACTCCTGTTGTGTTGGCCTCCAGTTTTACAAATGTGAGGTGTTTCTTCTTTGTTTGTTTTGCACAGTATTGATATAATGGTAACGTTATGTGCTTTAAATATGCCTACTCTGTTTTCTTTTTGCAGGGTTTTTATGATAAAGTTCTGGAAGATTGTGATGTAGCTTTAAGATTAAATGACAGTAATTTCAGAGCTCTCTATCGGAAATCCAAAGCATTATGTGAACTAGGAAGGCACAAGGAGGCTTATGATGCTGTAGCAAAGTGTTCTTTGGCTGTGCCACAGGTGAGAGATCTTCCAGTATAAGTAACTAGTCTTTGTCAATGGTCCCTTGCATATATAAAATATTCAATCTACAACTGTCATGTAATGCCTTAGCACTGCCCCGAACACCCACTAAGGGTTAATTCTATGAACACTTGGAAGGTCCTGCCTGTAACTGTGCATATGCCCCCTACACTGATAACATCTTACATGCCAGCTGATTTTCCACTTGTCTTTGGGCAAGTACTGTGCCTGCAAACTATCCCCTGGTGGTTTCTAGGGACACTGAAACCCCACATAACTCAGAGGTCACACAATTCCTAGAAATGCACCTATAGACAAAATACAAAAAATACTGGGATCATCAGTCAGTGACAGGGCAGAGCTAATAAACTAAAGAGTGTATTACAAATAGCAGGAACAGTGAACAGAAAAAAGGTTTAATTTGCAAACAGCAATTGGTAAAACAACAAGGATTCATACAGTTAATGCTAACTAGACACTTTTCACTGTACTTAGCCACATTCAGGAGAGACTGTTCTCAGAAGGATGTGTAGAGTTGGGATAGTGTCTTGACATAGATCTGGTTCCTCTGCACTCCCAGCCATGACTGAGTTTTGGCAAATTCTGGGCTGGGGCTGCACTAAACAACCAATTAAAGCCTAAAGCACTGGATTTCTGACTAATAGAAAACTGCAACATTATACCACATTGTGGAAACTGGGGAAGCATGTTTGGGATACAGGGCAAGTTAACTTGTTTAGTTGTAGCTGTAAGAAACTGAAAAGCACAGCAGGCGTTAGGCTGCAAAATGCTTTTTGGTTCCAGGATTACAAGGAAAAGGTTTTAGGAAATAATCAGTGCAAAATCCGAAATATCAACAAAACACAAAGATCCCCATTTCTCTACAGCAACACGTCAGGGTCATTTTTCAAAACGCGATGGGCCGTTATTGCATGCGTTAGGTCCTTATCGCGTGTGATAACGCCCTAATGCACGTAATGGATGGACCGCATCACGATGATAAAATTTAAATGAGGGAAAGGGGAGGGGTTTGGGCGGGATTTAAACAATTTTGAGCCAGTTGCGCTGCGGGCGATAATGTTTTATACTTTATCGCCGGCAGTAGTGACGGAAATAGCTACACCTTTTGCAGGGGCACTATGGGGGGGGCGATAGTGTGCCCCGTGGCTGCAACCGTGGCAGATGAAAACGTACTGCTGCGATGTGGCATGATGCCCACTATCGCCCCCGCTCCTTTTCTGCCTGTGGCTCTTCATTCCGCTATGTTTATAGCAGAATGAAAAATCTAGGCCTTTTGAAATTACAGATTTGTCTGCAGCAGAACAGGGTTAAACCTAACATTTATTTTATTTATTTAAATAATTTATATACCGGAGGTTCCTGTATAATATACATATCACCCCGGTTCACAAAGAACAGTAACTATCGCTACAAATAGCAGTTTACATAGAACAGAATAAAAAAGAAGTTTTACATTGAACAAGAACTAAGTAAACAAGATTTTACATTGAAGTCAGCATGTGTAAATTTCTGATTGAAAAAAGGAAGAAAATAATAGATCTGAATAACTCGTTGTGGGCTTGAAAAAGACTTTTATTCGAGTTCTTGGCTCTAGGGGAAAGCTTGTTTGAAAAGCCAAGTCTTAAGTTTCCCTTTAAATGTAGAGTGGCATGGTTCCAAACGAAGGTCTGGAGGGAGCGAGTTCCAAAGTGAAGGGCCCGCTGTGGATAATGCATGAGTATTCAATTAAGAACACACAGAATGTAACAAATCTTTTCCTGCTTGAATTTCGACATTACAGTCTGAGGGCATTTAATCTTCAAAAGTGGCAGATATACAGTATATTACAGAGTCAACACCAAACTGACAAAGTGAAAGGTTGAGGGGAACAAAAATAATCTCAAAACCACTTCTTTTGAAGTATTTACAGTTTATGCCAACAATCAATATAATTTTAAAACTGTCAGTAATGCTTCCGATTTAATAATTGAGAGAGAAACAGCATATGCCACAGACACAAGTATTTTAATTTTCATAAACAATTTAACCATTGGTTATTTTTTATTGTGTATACTAGGATAAGGTATGTGCATGACTTTCTGCTACTTTCTGTCACTATGTTAAAAAAAAACCAACTTAAATATTATGAATTTTAGATTGCTATGATTTGATTTATATCATGAACGCATTTTATTATGTTTTAGTTCTTGTTTAATTTATTTTAATGAGGTGATTTTATATTATCTGACTATTTTTATTTATTTTTTTCTTTGATAAAAATGTAGTAGATGTGTTTTATATGAATTTAATTGTACTTTTATTTGCATTTTATGTTTGTAAATCGTTGTAATGGCCTGTCTGAACGACGGTATATAAGAATTTTATAAATAAATATATCTATTTATGTTTTGTGGCTGGTTTTCTTAGGATGAGAGTGTGATAAAATTAACTCAAGATTTAGCAAAGAAGTTGGGATTAAAAATCCGAAAAGCATATGTGAGAGTGAAGGTGAGACTCTAGTTATTGGGGGTGTTTTTGTTGGTTTATCAGCATATTTAGCAATTCAGTGATTATCTAATGCTCTGGTAAATGTATTTCAGCCTCCTTTAAACCCAGCTCCTGGTGATGTAGTAACGAAGGTAAGCTTTCTTGTGGTGTTGCACGATATGTAAATTATAAAAAAAAAAAAGTGCACCAAGGGGTGCTGATATTTCGGATTATAAATTGCAAGTTAGTGTGGCTTATGAATGTTAAAAATATCCATAGATGTAACTTCTGGGTGTTGCATAACTTTTGAGTGCATTACATTTTAAAATGCATTCTTCAAACATTCTTTGTTAGTTTATATTTGCTCAGTATATTGAGGTCTAGATTATTAGGTCTAAAGTTTTAAAGGGTTCTATCTGCCATCTATTTGTGCAGTAGAAACACTTAATTTTAACAATTTCCTGGTGTGCTGCATGGTGCTACTTGGCATGTTGTGGTGATTCACAACATGCAGTGCTAGGATTGCGAGATTAATTGAACTATTTGGTGATTTACAGTAGTATCATTATCTTGTTCTGCATGAAAGGGGGTTCATTCTGAGATTTCTGGGCTCTTCCCATTTCATAAGAACTCGCTGGGCAGCAAATAGGTGCTTGTGGTCTATCTCCCCCACCCTGTGCATGCCATGTGCCCATCTCAAATTGAACTAACGCTGGCATCAGCAGCTGAAAAGTGGCAGTGTCGCAAGCACTTGTTTTCTCATGCATGACTGAAACATAGTCTCTCTTTACTTTGTAGTGCTCAGTTTCCTCAGCAGAAGACATTGAACCAAGTGAGTGCTTAGAAACTGCTGTTTCCTGGTAGTTTATTTTATGACTGTCATAGATCCATAGAAAAGAAGTAACTTCCTTTTGAGATCAAGCATAGCATAAAAAATAACCTAGACTCTTCTGAAATATACTCACATTCTGCTGATAATTGATACTTTAATTAATCTTTTTGAAAGCAAAGTTTTCACTTGTACTGTCTTGTGTGATGCTAACCATCTGTGGTCCTTGTTTTTGTACATCTATTTAGCTATGTAGTTATTTTTCTGTGAAGGAAGAAATAGTGCTTTTCTAAAGCTCACAGAGTATTTGTAATAAGTCTTGAAAGTACTTACCTTTCCTTGGTTGGATCTTAGAAATTTAAACTAAACACTTGATTAATGTTTTCAAGTGACCTTTATATTTTATAGATTAGAAAAGTTTAAGTTTTATTGATTCAGATGTTCATCTTACTTGCACAAAAAACGAATTTTGCTATGAATAGGTTGCTTTTAAAGGAATAAAGTGAAAGCATTATGAGAATAAAAAAAAAAAAAGCTTTAGTAAAAGTGAATGTGGTTCACATTTAATTGAGACTTGACGTGCTGGTTGTTCTTCCTTCTTCTCTTCTTGTTGTCATACCCTTGTCCACCAGTTGAGCATGTGACAAGTGGAGTGGAAGACTAGCCTAGTGGTTAGAGGAGGGAGGCTAAGAACCAGGGAAGCTAGGGTTCAAATCCCTCTTCTCTCCCTGATGCTCCTTGTGATGTTGGACAAGTCATTTCACCCTCCATTGCTTTAGGTACAGTCTTACAGGTGAATTTTCAAAGGAGATACTCATGTTGTAGTAATTTTCAAAAACCATTTACCTGTGTTACGTGCACTTAATGTGGGTAAAACCAATTGCCAATTTAACGGCAAATATTGTAGCAATTTTCAAATGCCCACTTACTTGGATAAAGTGCATTTACACACACAAAAACCCAGTTTTAAGTGTAAATGCTTTTGAATGTATCTCACTGTAACCTCAAAGCAAGTTAGATTTAGAAAGGTGAGTAATTCAATTGAAATCCAGTCCAATCAGTTGAGAAGTAGCTGTGCTACGCTGCTTTCATCTGTAATGGAGTGATAGCAGTTGTTCGGTCTTCTGTCTTGCCTATTTTTTCTGACGTATGAAAGACACTCGGAGGATCATTATGTAACTGTGCCCATTGGTGTAAAATCTGAAGGTACTTTGCACTCCTGGACTTTACACTCATGTTCAGAGGGAAAGTACATGCATACTTTCGCTTTGAACATCATTCCATCAAAATTACCTGCACACGTTTACATCTCCTAATGTGTGGGCATAA
Organism: Rhinatrema bivittatum; assembly: GCF_901001135.1. Taxonomy (NCBI): domain Eukaryota; kingdom Metazoa; phylum Chordata; class Amphibia; order Gymnophiona; family Rhinatrematidae; genus Rhinatrema; species Rhinatrema bivittatum. The sequence continues at coordinate 24,118,714 of NC_042628.1, forward strand.
GTTTCCCAAAAAACTTAATGTGCATACTTTTGAAAAAGTGTGCACATGGGGTAGATTTTCTAAATTTGCGCGATCGCATACTTTTGTTCGCACACCAGGCACGAACAGAAGTACGCTGGATTTTATAAGATACGTGCGTAGCTGCGCGTATCTTATAAAATCCGGGGTCAGCGCGCGCAAGGGGGTGCACATTTGTGCAACCTGCGCGCGCCGAGCCCAGCGCGCGCTGCCTGTTCCCTCCAAGGCTGCTCTGATTTCGGAGCGGCCTCGGAGGGAACTTTCCTTCGCCATTCCCAACCCCCCCCTTACCTTTGTTCCATGATATACGCCTGCTAAAAGCAGATGTAAATCTGCGTGCGCCATGGGGCTGCTGGCGCGCCATTTCCCGACCCGGGGGATGGTCCGGAGGCCTCGACCACGCCCCTGGGCCCGCCCCCGCAACACCGAGTCACGCCCCCGCAACGCCGCGTCATTTTAGACACGCCCCCGACATGCTCCTTTTAGAAAGCCCCGGGACTTACGTGCGTCCCGGGGCGATGCGCGCGCCGGCGGCCTATGCAAAATAGGCGCGCCGGCGCGGGAGGGCCCTGCGCGCGTAAATCCGGCCGGATTTACACGCGCAGGGCATTTAAAATCCGTCCCATAATTCCAAACCCTGCCTTGACTCTCTACCTTCAAGAACACCTCTTCACTTTGTGCTTAAAGGACATATATTCAGGCCCTGTGCATGTCCTCTTACTGGCATATAGGGCAGGCAGTTTTTAAAAAGCTCATTTCTGTGCGGAAAGCTCTCTTTTATCCATGGAATGGACTTTGAAAATTATCCTCTTGCAGGACTAATCTGTTAATAACCAGCAGTAACCACCACAGAATGTTTGTGTATAGAGCAGCAACTGAAGGTGTTTTTTGTTGTCTTACCAAATCTTTTCCAGATTTGCCACAGCTCAGTCAGGAGTCTGTTTCTACTGTCTCTCCATCCCCGCTAAGTCTTGCCTCTGAAGCACTGAGCGACTCGGTGCCTGTTCCTGTCTCGTCCCTCTCGCCTGGCTTATTTTCCCTGGTGGAACAGGGCTCTTTCCCTTCTGCTGTGTCGCTCAATGGAACTGACCCATTTCCGGTGCCTGAAACCTGCCTGGATTATGGAGATGGAGACATACTGGGAGAGGAACTGGATGACCTGCTTGATTCTGTTTCTGAGCCCGATGACTCAGCACTAGTAAGCTTTGGCTTTATATATTTCTCTCAAGTTTTTTTAGCTGGCCAAATGCTTGTAGCATGCGAATGAAAAAGTGAGCCCTTTTTTTTGTGTACTTTCTATAATTATTAAGTTCTAGTCTGCAAAGCCCATGGGAAAAGATGAGGGCAATTGTAGTATTCCAAAATAGGATTTTCTTCCAAGATAGTATGGGACATAAAAGGATGTTCTCCCAAGATCTTTTATGTCCCAAGATCTTGGGACATAAAAGGAAGATGCATGTTCACTAAACAAATACCTTGGAAATTCAGTGTATGTTTCCATATCTTAATTGGCAAAAGAGTGAGAGTTTTCCAAACTTCCCTCTATTTTCTTACAACCCTGATTCTTATTAGTGAATCCTATAGCTTTACGTGTACTTTCAGTCATACGTGTAGAACAAAGGAATGTTTTTACCTTTGTACAAACTGGAAAAATCCTATACAACTTGGAAATGTGTCATTTAAATAGATACATTAGAGTTAAGAAAAACAGTGCAGTTTCTTTTGTTGATCAAGATTTTATTATACCTTCCAGAAAGTCTCTCTTTATCATCTGCTCTATTTTTTTGCCTTGTTGTGCTGGAGAAGAATTTTTTGCTTCTCGGGTTTGTTGTCCTTACTGGGATACGAATTGGGGTAGATGACAGGGCCTCCCCCGAGTGTCCGGCACTTTGATTCGTCACTTTGCTGTTAAAGATCTGGCTTATAAGAGAAGAAAGAGTATAGAAGTATGTGGCAACCTAAGCAAATATTTAAAAATATTATAGGGATGCAGCTAGCTGATTGTTTCACTGGGCTTCAGAAAAAACAGTTTAACATGTCTGGTGTGTAATAATACTTTAAAAAGAAAAAAAATACAAAGTGAGCTGCTGTTCACTGCCATAAGGAGGACCTAGGTTCGGCTCCCGGGCCAGGTCTTCCAGCCGGGAAGGGGATGCTATGGAAGCAGTGCTCACGGCCTCCGAGAGGAGGGAGTTTCAGCCAATGCACGACGCATGCTGACTGGGCTCTCAAGGGGAGACGTGGTCTGTGGCCCCTGCCCAAGGACCATTGCAGGGGCCACAGACCATGTCTTCCTGTGGCTGCTTGGGAGGGTGAGAGTTATACGACATGGGGATAAAGGAAATATTTACAGAAGTAATTAAAAGTAATTGTGACGAAATATTACCTTAACTCAGACAAAAAGGTGTAGCAAGAAATCAGGTTTGCTTCTGGTGGAGTAAGTTATAGCAATATCAATTGTTTTATTTTTGTTTGGCAATTTATTTGCTGCTCCCTTGTGTTTCTGGCTTAATCAGACTTGGCTTTTGCTGGGCTCCTACACTATGATCCTTCATGCAAAGGTTTCCCCATCTTTTAAACTTCCTGTCCTGTCTAGTCCAGCCATTGCAGCGACCGTTCTTGGCCAGAGGCTCCTGTCTCTTATATAATGACTAGGATTTCCCATCCTGCTCCTGCATGGCAGTACATAGTACTGGCACAGTCATTGCACTGGCTTCTCTCCTCTAGGTTATAACATTCAGTCTGCTGATGAATATCTGAGATGGTGCAGTTTGCAGGAACCACTAAAGGGATTTGTTTGAAAGAGCTGTGCCTTGTGTTTCTATGCATGACACAAGGGTTTAAATCCTGGAGAGATCTGGAAACTTTGCAGATCTTCACCAGTTTCTGAGCGAGGAGGGTGTGAGGCTTTGCTTTCTGGGCATGACCCCTGGGTTTTAAAAGATTAATAAGCCACTGATTTGAATGGCACTCACAGAGCCAGCAGTTTTGCATTGACATGCAGCACAGCACCCTTGGAATGAGGGATGAATGGTCACAGTAAATGGGGGAGCCTTGTGTGCCTGTGCCTAGCCTGCTGGATCTCTCATTAGGTACCTCACTGATGCAAATGCTGTTAGGAACAGCTTCTCCGTTATCATAGTAATCTGTAGGAGAGGCGCTGTGGTTCCACTTTTAGATAGCCCCTTAGTTTTGTTCTTCCAGAAGCGTTCTGGCCTCTTCACAGCTCGAAAAACCCCCATGCTAGTGTACTGCCTTCCTTTTATTCTGCCTGCCAGCTGCAGCGGTGCTCAGAGAAACTGGCTTGATGTGGCAAGGAATAGGAGAGCAGGAGACTGGCAAGCAGGGGCAGTCGACATAGAAAAGGTGACATTATGGAAGAAGACTGAAGCTCATCAGAAAGGAAGGTCAAAAAAGGATTATTTAATGAGGATATTTTTGGACTCTATGTCCCTTAAGCCTAATTATTAACTATCTGAATGCAGGAGAGGGGAACTGTAACTGGGCTATTGGAATGATTAGGATGTGTAAGTACTTGTTAAACTTGTTTTTTGTTTTTTTTTTATCATTTCATGTTCTGAACACATTTCATACTTTTCCAGTCAAGCAAACCATCCCGAGGATCCATCCCTCCAGCTGGCTCAGTCCCCAGCATCTCCTTCTCCAGTCCTTTATTGGGAACCTTACCTGGCCCTGCAGGCTTCGTCTCTCTGGTCTCACTGTCGGAAATGTATTCGCAACCTTTGGTGTCTTCATTAGATAATTTTCGTTCTTTAAGTTCCCTTTCCATCACTGACACAAAAAGAGGTAAGCACGGCCTCATCCTTCTGATTCTATTATTGTATTATGCTGCTGTTTGTACTGTAGTCAACCAATTGTTTTCAAGCTGCTGCTTCCAGACCTTACAAAAAGCCCCCCCTTTGTAATCTTGAACATGAGCAGTGGGCAGTGTGGCGGTTTGGTGGAAACTGAAAGACTTTGGGCTGGATCCCTCGGTTTGTCCAGAGCTGATTCGGGATACTAAGTACGTGCAGCATAGGTTCTCATCTGCCGAAGTATCCAGCCAGCTGCTCTTGAGGAGAAGCCTTGATCAGATTCTTGCTGACACCTCTGTATCACCTGCCAGTTAGTGCTGTGGTCCCTACAGAAGGGAAATGTAGTTAAGTTCAGGGGGTGGGGAGTGGAAAACCTCTTCCTTAAGGAAGACCTAACCCTATTACGGAGTGCACAGGTGAAGGAAACAGATGTAAAGCAAAGGGTTCCATTTCTTAGCTCATAGCTTTTTTTTTTTCTGTTGGCCATCTGGCAGCAGTTTATTTCTCGCCGCTGTTGGAATTTCCTTCCAAGGGCGGGTGTGCATGTTCTGGAGGTGATTAGGTTTCTGAACATGCTGTCTTCTCAAAAAGCCCAAGCCCCTTAAGTGAACACGCTAAAGTGAAGCTGGATGAGATGCTTGAGGGTCATCATATTGCCAGGTATGCAGGCTCATGGGGATTGACTTTAACCAACCACCTGCAGTCAAGAACAGTTTTTCAGTTGCGCAGTAATGCCAGCCGTAGCTGTACTTGGTATATTTGCTGCTGTCCCTTTGGATCGCTGTGAGGAAATTGGCCGTGCCAAAATACTTAAAAGAAAGTTGGCTTTTGCATTCACTGGCTGCCTGGGGTGCTTCACTCTTCCGTCAACTCCCCTTAGCAACTGGTGTGTGAAGGTGGCCAGAAAGCCTGGAGCTCACTTCTCAGCTGGTGCTCCTCTCTATGTTGCCAGGATATTGCTGAGCCACTGAAAAAGAAAACATTAGATACATCCTGTTTGGTTTTGGTTAATTGTATTTCTTCATTTGTTATTTTAGATCTCCCCCCTTTGATTTCTAGAGATGGAGCCCAGACACTTAATAGCAATAATTCCCCTCTGTTTCTTGTAAGTATATGGTTTTTGATTTTCTGATTTATATGTACATATATTGTTTTTGTTTGTTCATTTTGGAACCACAGTTAAATTTTATTTTTGTGACAATGGAATTATAATAAATCTGCATATTTTTAAGACTTGTCCCTGTCCCGATGAGTGAGCGGACAGTGTAGAGGAAGTGGTTAGAGTACAGACCTATAAAACCTCAAGATGCTAGGTCAGATCCCTCTTCTGCTTATTGTGTGGTTGTTTGTTATATATAGCTCCTTGTTTCTTGATGATGCTCCATAAATAATAATTATGAAGCAGAAGCAACTGCTGGAGTAAGTGATATGTTACACTGAATAAAAAGGCCCTGTATTTACACCAAGAAAGCTGACTCGATGCCCACCTGAGTTTAATCCTTGGACCAGGCTTCTGCTGTGTGGGGCAGCTGGGGATGGTGCGGAGCGTGGGGTCTGGCGAGGTCCCAAGCATCCCACAACAGTGAAAGCTGAAGGTTGAGATTCAGAGTTCACACATTCTCTGTTACAAAAGGAGCAGTGCTCTGTATCCCCCTATTTATTTTATCTGATTTATTTTCCGCTTTTCAGGCACTTTCAAAGCGGATTACATTCAGGTACTGTGGGTATTTCCCTATCCCCAGAGGGTGTTACAATCTTAAGTTTGTACCTGAGGGCAATGGAGGGTAAAGTGACTTGCCCAAGGTCACAAGGAGCAGCAGTGGGATTTGAACTCTGGCCATCCTTGTTTGCACCCGCTGCTCTGACCACTAGACCCCTATTGAGGACTGATGCTGCATTGGCTGGAATATATGCGGAGAAGTGAAGGAGCTAATTGGCCTGATGATTTCAAATAAAGGCTTATGGTGCCTCCCCATCATTAAATGGCAGTGAGCGGGATTGGATAGGTTTTGACTGGTGTGGAAGGCAAGCCCTACAAAAAAAAACCAAAAACCCACATTGCGCATCAGAAACTAGATGCTTTACGTAAAATGCCTGTTCCCATCCCTCCTCTTACTTTCTTATTATTTTTCTTGGGAAATATCAACTCTGAGGCCAATCTTTGGAGGAGGAAGACGTACTTGCTTTTTCTGTGCAGTGGTTGAGGTTGTCACCACTGTGACTGTAATTTCACTGTGTATTTCTGAGTGGAGTGAGCTGCTCACGCCCAGTGTTGGGGGTTCTAGAGGATGCGGCTTAGAGGGAACACCAATTAGGCAGACAATCTGATGAACGCACTACACTTTGTTTATTTTCCTCTGCCGCAGCTGCCAATCTCTTTCCCACAGTGTTTAAAAGGCCCTTGGGCAGCACCTGGTTGCTCTTTCATAAGGCAATTTTCAGCCCCTTTTCTCAGATTTACTGGGAGAGGGGGCGGTTATAGATATGAATACAAAAGCAATTTGTGTGAAAGTGCTTTAGCAAACTAGTTTGATTAGCTTTGCATTTGAATAATAAATGGTAGCAACTGCATTCGTTTGGAGGATATGCATGCCTTATTACCATATACACTTTGTCTTGGACTGTTCTAATGCTGAATGCTATTATGCTGTGCTCATGATGCCTGTTTTCTTCTTACAGATGAATGGTACAAGTAGCCTATTTGGTTCAGAAAGTTTCTTAGGAAATCCAAGTCCAATTAGAAATGACTTTTCCAATTTTTTAGGCGGTGGAACTGCAACTGCATCTTTGTGTAGCCCTCTGGTGGGTAGAAATCCATTAGAAGGCACACATGAATTCAGGCAAGCATGCCAGGTGTGTTTTAGCAAATCAGGTAAGGAGCCAGGCACCTGCATTTCTCCAAACAGGTCAGTTATGGCATTGTTAGTTAGAGGCTATGTTGGGATTTGGACATTATGTTGTCATCTCTGTCTGTATTTAGGAATAAGTATTTTAACACTGGGACACTTATTGTGAGATCTTTCCAATATTAATGTTTCCTTTTAGCATAGAATAGTGGTTTTAAAGTATGATTGAGTTGCAGAATATTAGACACTTGGATAAGAGCATGGCATGATGGGTCATACCAATAGTTCTTTGAGTCTAGTATATTGTCTCTGACAGTGATCAATCTGGGTAGCTTCAAAGGGGTACCCAACAAATCCCAAAAGGGAGATACAGATCCTGTTGTTTTCTCCAAGCATACCCAGAGGTTACCCAGCTAATAGTTGTTAATGGACCTGTCCTCCAGAAACTTGGTCTAGCATTTGTTTAAACTCAGCTCTACTACTGATAAGTTATGTATTTCCACCCCAACGCCTAGCATTTTTTTCTCTCCCCTCTGGAATCTAGATCCCCCCCTTCAGTCCCCCCAAATCTATTCCTGGTACTGTTTCTCTCTCCCCTGCATGTGATGCCATGACCACTTCTGCTGACTTAGCTCTGCGTGGCGTTTTAATCAGGTTTGAACTGCATCGTGTCTGTACTCCTACGTAGTTCTCAGGGGTCTTAGCCAGTGCCGTGAGGACAGCATGGAAGTATGGGTTTGCGCAACTCAAACTTTGAGAGTCACCCAGCCAGATTAACAGCAGAAGTGCCCACAGTACCATGGGTAGAGGCAAGAGAAGATTGTCCTGATGAGAGAGCATTTGGGACAAGGTTGAGAAGGGGTCGCTGAAGGACAGGGAGAGAGCCCTGGAATGGGCTGAGACTGGAAGAGGGTGGGGGAAGAGAGAGCAGTGGCAATGGGCTGAGGAAGAGGGTGATAAAACACCGGGGCGAGCTGCCATTGGTCAATTTTATTAATGCTATGGGGACTTCCGAAGCAGTCGGAGGATAATTATCGTTTGGGTCGCAGGGATAAGAGATTTTCTTTCATCAGATTACAAGAAAACTATTTTTTTTAAAAAACATTGGTATAGAAGAAACACTGGGATATGGGACTACGTTTTTCCTATAACAATATGATTTGATGCTAAATGTATTTTGTGTGGCTTTTATGTGGCTCTTGCATTTAATACAGTGGTGCATAATCTTTTAAGCATGATAGAAATATCAAGCGACTAAAATCCACTCTAATCTTTAATGCCAATAAAATGTTAAGTTATTGGGGAAATTTTAATAAAAGAGAATATTTTTCTGGGACCTGCCCTGTCTTCCTGCAAGGGTCAGCATGCTACTATCTTCTTGAGTGAGGATGTGTGTTTGGCACTTTGTCAACAAATGTTGCTGACTGATTCTAGAAGTTCTCATTTGAGGGTAAAATAATTTTGGGTTTATTTTTAAAATAAAACAAGCATTTTAAAAAAATTTTAAGCTTCTCATTTTATTTTAGCATTGTGTACTGAGGCCCTAAAAAGAGCCTGGGCTCTGAGTTTTTAATAGGCTGATGGTTTTGGTAACCTATTGACTGAAAATAAGAATTTGCATACATAATGTCTATAGAGAAGCATTTTTCCCCATAGGCACAAAATGAGAAAAACTCTTGTATGTATTCAGGCATAGGCTTGTAGAACTTTCATCTTGACATTCTCTCCTTGTAAGTGAAAATGGTCAATTTCATATTTGTTGTCGCAGGTCCCAAGTTATTGGATTTCACATATCATTCTAATTTGGAACATAAATGTAAAAAGGACATTTTAGTTGGTAGGATAAAAAACTCTGAAGATAAGTCATGGAAAAGAATACGACCAAGACCAACGAAAACTCAGTATGTAGGGCCTTTCTATGTATGTAAAGGTAAGGTCAAATTTTATTTTAAATGTATAATTACATCATGAACGTAGTTCAGTTTTAGAGTGCTTTATTACAGGTTTTAAAAAATATACATATTTAGCTATTTTTTTTATGTTAATATTCTTGCTGCCTTGTGCTTTCATTAGTATACAACTGACAATTGTTTCATAAATCCGACTCTGCCCTAAGCAAGGAGGTTCCTGCCAGCAAAGTGTAGCCAAGCTTATGCTGGGGGCAGGATAGTGGGAGTTGCCAAAATTAAAAGAAAAAAAAAGTTTTGAGGGCTGGGGAGAAGACTATATCTTGCATTTAAAGACACCCTTAGTCCTCTTTCTCCCAGAGTAAAGGAAAAAAAAGGCTTGGGGAAGGATGTGCCTGGAACTGTGGTCTCAGAGGTGTTGAATTAGTGCACATGAATTCTCCCCTGACATCTCCCTTTCCTGTCTGCGCAGATGTTGCTGCCGGAGAAGAATGTAGATATCCAGGCCACTGCACGTTTGCGTACTGCCAGGAAGAAATCGATGTCTGGACTCTAGAGCGGAAAGGAGCATTTAGCCGAGAGGTTCTTTTTGGAGGCAACGGAAAGATCAACCTAACTGTTCCCAGACTTCTACAGGAGCACCGGGGAATATTTATGTTTCTTTGTGAGGTACCTTTTGCCTTTATTTCATTCCATCGGCTCTTGATTTTCATTTTGTCTGTAGTCACTTGGAGAGGGGTAATTTTATTCTTCCCGTCGATGAGCAGGCTGAATTAGCCATGCTTTTCTGGGTGACATCCCATGGTGGCACGGGATGGAGCTTTCTCTTAATGTACAGAGCTTTGCTCTGCACTGATGTGTGGTGGTTTGCCACATGAATCCATCTTCTCTTCAGTTTTTTCTTTCCGTGCAGCTGGACGGTAGCGCAGTCGACTTTCTCTCTTCTCTTCATTCTTGTCACTCACAGTGACCCCTAAAACAGCACAAGTGCTAGAGTGGCACCGAAAACACCGGGATTCAAGTACTACCAATGCGGTAAAATTATGTCCTTAATAGATGGACATAACTGCTGCTACCTCTGCCTCAGCCTGGATCACCAGCAGGAATTTTGTCAGGACTGTGGATAGATGTCCCCAAGAGCCAGGAGGCAGAGGGCAGCCAAAATTTGAGAAACTCCGGCAAGGTGAGGCTTCATCGGGCTCTTAGGCCCCCATTCCCAGAGGAGTTGGTCCAATCATTGCCTGGGCGCAAAGTGCATAAGGCCCCCCCCATTGGAAAAGAGCTGTGTGAGTGGAACCCATTGACACCTCGATCAGGCATGGCCAGTTGGGAATAATTCCCAGAGAGCTGGAGCCAGTACAAACTGAGGGCAGAAGCCGAGCAGCGCTGCGCATGCAGCCTGAAGCGCCGTCTAAGTCTGGCCTGCGGCCCTCGATGCACACTGAACGTAAAGGAGAGTCAACGGCGTCATACAGGACTCGCGATGCGCCTCCATCAAAACGACCCTAGAAGGAAATGAAGCAAACCTTGACACTGACTTATGTGCTGAGATTTACGCATGAGTCGAAAATAGAAATCTCATCTCCATTCCTATACACCTCCTGGAAAGGACAATAAGATCTTTGATGAGTTTGACACAAGGGTTTTTCAAGGGTCGATGTTGGATGCCAGGATTCAACAGCATCAATTTTATATCACGCAGAATTTATACGTATGCGTGCAAGCCTTAAAGCCATCTACCTCAGGAGGCGCAGGTGATCACCCCCCAACAACCTTTGGCATTAAGACATTAAGAACCATATATGAGGCCTTTGAAACATCTGCTCATATGTCTGCACTTTCGACAGTGGCTAGAAGAATAGCCTGGCTCCATGCGAGTGCCGTTAGGGAAGATGTCCATGGTAAGCTGGCAGACTTACCATGCAAAGCAGACAACCTATTTGGGGACAAACTTAGGGAAACTGTCTCCCAAATTAAGTATCAAAATATGGCAGTTCTCTCCGTCACGTCTATACCAGAGCAACAGGGCTCCTCAAGGTGCTATTATGGGCAATATAAGAAGCTCTATTATCCAAGACGCCCCTACAGACAATATCCCTCGTTCAGGTCACAACCGTACCAAGCTTACTAGCTGCCCAGACAGTAGTCACAAAATCAGACCAGAGGTTGCCCGAGGGGACAGTGACCTCAGAAACAACAGGGCCCACCCTAGAAACCACAGTGGAATTTTTTAGGGGGTGTGGGCCGCAGCTACCACTCACAGTCGGGGGGGGGGGGACGACGACAGAGGAGCTCAGTTCTCCCACTACTGGTAGGCCATCATGGCAATTCCTTATATTCTTATGTCCATTTGTTGGGTTTTGAGCACCATTTGGGACGGCTACAAGTTGATTTTCAAACGAATTCCATCTATCCCACACACTCTGGTTCAATTTCTGGACCAATCACAAACTATGCTGTTACAACAGAGAGTGAGGTCATTGCTTCATCAGGAGGCTATATGCATTCTATCCTACTTACAGCACCAGAAGTGATTCTACTCTCAATACCTCCTCATCCCGAAGAAATAAGGGGGCCTGCGTCCGATCCTGTACCTTCGTTCTCTCAACAAATTTCTTTGGAAGAAGTTCAAAATGACCTCCCTCAAATCAGTTCTGCCATTCTTCCAACCCAACGATTGGATGTTCTCACTGGATCTCAAGGATGCATATCCCCGCATCCTGATTCTCCAGTTCTATTGGTGTTACCTATGCTTCCAGGTCAAATCCAAGCATTACCAATACAAGGTTTTCCCATTTGGGCTTTCGTCTGCCCTGCAAGTTTTCACCAAATGCCTTGCCGTAGCCCATCTCCGGAACAGGGGAATAAGGATTTTTCCCTATCTGGGAGACTGGTGTCTCTGAATTTTAATTGACAATTATCTGCCTAGAAAATCTAGGCTCCATCATAAATTATGAAAAATCGAACCTCCACCTACTCAGATCGTATACTTCATGGGAATAAGGATAAACAAAAGGCTGGGCAAAGCCTTTTTTTTTTTTTCTCCAGAAGTCAGACTCTGTTCCTTGCGTTCGATAGCTCTTCACCTATACCAAGAATCCCACACCTCTGCATGGGAGGTTCTGACATTGTTGGGACACATGGCCGCAGTGATTTACACTGTCCCGCGTACTCGCTTACATATGCGTCGCCTGCAGTGGGGCCTAAAGTTCCAATAGTCCCAGTTCTGTCAACCAATTTCCAACAAAGTGGCATTATCGAAAGCCATGAAGCTGGACATAGCCTGGTGGTTAAATCTATCATGCCTGACAGTAGGGGCACCATTTCACACCCCCCCCCCCCAAGTTTATACTAACAAAGGACGCTTCAAATAGAGGGTGGGGAGCACATATGCATGGACTGAAAACCCATGGCTTATGGTCTCAGTCAGAGAGCAGATGTCAAATCAACCTGCTGGAGTTAAGAGCAATAGGACATTCTATTTGCATATTTAACCCTCAGCTCCAGGGACAAAGCGTAATAATACATATGGACAACCAAGTTGCAATATTCTACAGAAACAAGGAAGGAGGTTCAGGTTCCAGAATACTCTGCAAGGAAGCAGTCCAGATTCTAGAATAGGCAGAGGCTCACCTCATCACTTTGAGGGTGACCTACCTGCCACGATTTGTGAACACAGAAGCTGACAGACTAAGCAGGATATTTCATCCCCATGAGTGGGCCCTTCACCTGTCATTAGTGGACTACCTCCTTGCCAGGTGGGGGAGACCGTATCACTGGATGAGCAAGGACGAGGGAAGTGTACTCCATTTACTTTATGGTTCCCAAAAAGGAGGGCTCCTTCTGTCCCATTTTGGATTTGCAAAAGTTAAATGTAGCTTTGCGGGTACCGCGTTTCCGGATGGAGACGTTGCGTACCGTGATAGCAGTCTGCACTGGAGAGTTCCTGGTGTTATTGGACCTGACGGAAACTTACCTCCATGTTCCCATTCGCAAAGACCATCAGAAATGTCTGCGTTTCAAGGTTCTGGGTCAGCACTTCCAGTTTCGGTCTTTCCCATTTCCCTGAACCTTCACAAAGGTGGTGGTGTTGGTGGTGGTGGCAGCCTTGAGAAGAGAGAGGATTCTGGTTCACCCTTATCTGGAGGACTGACTGGTTCGGGCAAAGGAGGAGGAAGAGTGCCTTTGGTCTGTACAGTGGGTGCAGGATACCCTGAGTTCGCTGGGTTGGCGTGATTAATGTAGCGAAGTGTCACCTGGTTCCGTCTCATTGGAGTATTTGGGAGCCTGCTTCGATACCCAGATGAGACGGTGTTCCTGACAGCGGACAAGTTATCGCAGGCGCAGATGACGCAACTGTTGAGCTGGCCAGGACCAAGAGTCTGGGATTACTTGCAGGTGCTGTTGGAAACAGGATGCTGGGCTTCTTGGACCCTTGGTCTGACCCAGTTGAGCATTTTCTTATGTTCTTATGTGCTGGGTTCTATGGCCTTGACGTTGAATTTGGTTCCGTAGGCCTTCCCTCATATGCAGCCTTTGCAAAAGGCTCTTTTGTCCAGGTGGAATCTGTTGTTGGAGGAGTATCATCTGCTGTTACCTCTTCTGGGAGAAGCCAGATCCAGTCTTTCATGGTGGCTGTTGTGAATCAAACTGGAAAAGGGAATGAATCTGGAGGTTCTGGACTGGGTGGTAATGACTACAGACGCCAGCCTCAAAGGATGGGGAAGACTGTGTGCTTGAGTCATTCTGCCTTTGGTCAGCGACAGAGGCGTCCTGGTCCATCAATCATATGGAGAATAGGGTGGTACGCAGGGCCCTGGAGGTGTTCCTACCCTGGATCGAGGATCGGGTGGTTCGAGTATTTTCGGACAGTGCGACAACGGTGGTGTACATCAATTTTATTTATTTATTTGTTTTTATATACCGACATTCGGACTAGTATATCACATCTGTTTACAAAGAACAAACAAAGTTGTTTACACTGGCATCTTTACACTATTTCTTAAATAACTTGAACACAGATTAATTGAAGGTTAGAGTAGAGGTAAAGTCATTTTACGTTACAAATATTCTTATCTAGAATAATCTTAGGTAAAAAAGGCAAATAAAATGTCAATGTCAACATTATAGTCAAGGGTTATTGAACAGATAATGAAAGATGGCATTGCATGTTTGTGCAGGCAGATTTCCTTAGCAGGCAACAGCTAGATCCTGGGGAGTGAGAATTGGCTCCAGAAGCCTGGGTTCACATTTCTGCCAGGTGGGGCGCTCCCCAGTTGGGCATCATGACAACTCGGGCCAACACCAAGCTGGCAAGATTTTTCAGTCGCCAAAGGGAGGCTGGTTTGGTAGGATTGGACGGTCTGGTGTCCCCGTGGCCTATGGGGGTTCTTCTGTATGTTTTTCCTCCGTGGCCGCTCATTGGTCACGTGTTATGGCGCATATGCATCCAAGGACAGTGTCACCGGTGTGGCTGCATCATCCATGATTCGTGTATCTTTTGTATCTGGTAGTGGACAAGCCTCTTTGGTTGGCTCATCTGCCAGGATTGCTGTGACAAGAACCCATATTTTCGGATCAGAAGGATCGCTTTTGTCTTGCAGCTTGGTATTGCATGAAGGGATATTCGGAACCAGTAATTTCCACCCTTCTGCAGGCTAGGCAACCTTCTACTTCTATGGCGTATGTCAGGGTTTGGAAGGTATTTGAGTCCTGGTGTCTTCAGCAGTGGCTGGATCCTGTGTTGGTGGGAGTACCGCACATTTTGTCCTTTCTGCAGCAGGGCTTGTCCAAGGGTTTGACCTATAGCTCACTCCATGTCCAGGTTTAAGCCTTAGGTTGTCTCAGGGGCAAATTGCGGGGATGGTCTTTGGCTTTTTATCCTGATGTTATTCATTTCCTGAAGGGGGTTAAGATTTGTGGCCTCCGGTTCAGAAGGTGTGTCTTGATTGGAACCTCAACTTAGTTTTGTGGGTTCTCTGTGGGGCATCTTTTGAGCCTTTAAGATGAGCTTCTTTGAAGGGCCTTAAACTGAAGGCAGTGGTTCTGGTTGCTGTTTGTTCAGCCAGGAGGATTTCGGAGCTTCAGGCTCTGTCTTGTCAAGATCCCCTTTTGAGTATTACTGATGACAGGGTGACCTTGTGTACGGTCTCTTCCTTTTTGCCGAAAGTTGTTTCTGCCTTCTATGTGAATCAGATGGTTGAATTACCGGGCATTCCAGAGTGGACTAGAGATTCTTTGCAGGATAGAGATCTTCATCTTCTGGATGTGCATCGCACTCTGTGTGTTATTTGAATTTCCTAATAATTTTCGGTGGTTGGACCATCTCTTTGTGTTAGGTGGAGCGAAGAAAGGAGAGAAAGCTTCTCAAGTTACCTTGGCTCGTTGGCTGAAAGAGGCTATTTGTTCGGCCTATATTTGTAAGGGTTGTCCAATTGTGATAGGTCTTAAGGTGCATTCAACTAGGTCGCAAGTAGCCTCTTGGATGGAGTGTCAGTTGGTGTCTACCCAAGAGATCTGTAGGGCCGCGGTGTGGTCCTCGCTTCATACTTTCACCAAGCATTACCAATTGGATGTTTGGGTGCAGGAGGATATGACTTTCAGTGAAAGTGTGTTGAGAGTGGATCTTTCGGGTTCCCGCCCGGTGTAGGAGTGCTTTGATACATCCCACTTGTCTGGATTGATCTGGGTATGTTCAGGAAAGGGAAAATTGGTTCTTACCTGCTAATGTTCAGTCCTGTAATAGCACAGATCAGTCCAGAAACCTGCCCCATTGTTGATGCTGAAAGACTGATTTTCCTGGTATTTTTACATGCTGTATATCAGATTATTCACACTGTTTGAAAAGTTGTGTTGAGTTAAGTGCACAGTTAAGCTCTGAAATTTGTTGCCAGAGGATGTGGTTAATGCAGTTAGTATAGCTGGATTTAAAAAAGGTTTGGATAAGTTCTTAGAGGAGAAGTCCATTAACTGCTATTAATCAAGTTGACTTAGGGAATGGCCTCTGGCATCAGTAGCATGGGATCTTCTTAATGTTTGGGTATTTGCCAGGTTCTTGAGGCCTGTTTTGGCCTCTGTTGGAAACAGGGCCAAAACAGACCTAGCATGGCAATTTCTTATGTTCTTATTTTGGTGCTGGAGCTATGTTGGTCTCCAGTTCAGGAGAATCCAACCCTGGGTTTTCTGGTTCACCTTGGGAAAGGGGAATGCTATCTACTTGTTGGCTTGGCACTCTGTTATGTAGCAGTGCTTCAAAGTTTTTGTTCTCTGCCTCTATCTGCTGGTAGGGATGCAAAACCCACTTGTCTGGACTGATCTGGGGTATTACAGGAACGAAAATTAGCAGGTAAGAACCAATTTTCCTTTGTACTGTTCTGTAGTTTTGTTAAGTCTTGTGAACATATGTGTTGGTGAGAGGAGTTAGTTTCTATATTTTCATTCAATTAATTCCTTTTTGGATTTCTGGAATTAATATATGCAGCTGGAACAAGCTGGCAAAACAGCTACTTTTGATTGTGATGTGTGGGAGAGAAAATACCTAAAATATATACATTGCATTTCAGTACAGAGTGAAGAAGCATTTGCAGGCTACAGCATAACCCCTTTATCAGCAAATTTAGAGATCTGCACAGGAGTAAATCTCCCTGGGACAGAGCCAAAGATTCCCTCAAACTTGCATAAATATTTTTTTGTGTTGCATGAGAAAAAGATGCTGTTTTTGGTGACTATCTCCCAGATAGTCTTATTTGTGCAGATCAGGAAAAATGAAGAATTAGGGCCAAAGTGAAACTTAGTAAGTGACAGATGCTTTCAAGTTTCTTAAACAGGTATTGGAAGCTAAACAGTTTTTTCCACAAAATATCAAGATATGTTTTGGAACTATTAGTTCTGCAAGTGAAATAAAGTGCTTTTGTCTTCTATTAATCCTTTCTTTTTGTATTCCAGAAATGTTTTGATCACAAGCCCAGAATAATAAGCAAAGAAAATAAAGATAACCCATCCTATTGTTCTCATCCTGTTTCCAAGCACGACTTTGAAGATAACAAGTATGTATGGAGAATTACATTCTTTCTGTCTTGTATCACCACTTTTAATAGCATGAGTTTCTGCTTGTACTAGAATATATATTTTTATTCATTAATTTCAACATAGCACCATGTAAATAGCTCAAAGTTGGTCATTTTGCTTCAAATGAATTCCCTCTTGCTGCTAATAAAGCAGTAGTTCAGTTTACCCAAAAATATTTGCTATATCAAGGAGCTCACTCTTTTTAACAAGGTTGCTCATGATTGCCCACTGCTTTTTCTGGTTATCAGTCCAGTTCTATGCAAGATTCTTGATAGCTGCTAGTTTATTTTTTAAATGTTTTAATTCTAATAAATTTGTGTTTATGAAAAGTGCCAGATTGACAGCTTTGGAAACCAAAGTCTAGGTTTTGTTTTTTTTTTGACCTGCCAATTTCCTCCTATGCCTACCAGCTCAATTTTGAATACAAAGACTAGGAACATGCAATGAAGTTACTAAGTAGTACATTTAAGACAAATAGGAGAAAATATTTTATTTTACTCAATGCATAATTAAGCTTTGGCATACTTTGCCAGAGGACATGATGAAAACTGTTATTGTAGCTGGGTTTGAAAAAGGTTTGGACAAGTTCCTGGAGGAAAAGTTCATAAACCATTATTAAGGTGGACTTGGGGAAATCCTCTGCTTACCCTGGGATAAGCAGCATGGAATCAGTTTACCTTTTGGGATCCAGCCAAGTACTTGTGACCTGGATTGGCCATTGTCTGAAACAGGGTCCTGGGCTTCATGGACCTTTAGTCTGACCCAGTATGGCAAATCTTATGTTCTTATGAAACCAGGGATAAGATCTAGTGCCAGAAACCTTAATTTACCACTACCCCTGTTTTATATCTCCTCCCAACTTGCTTTATCCCAGTGACAGTCCTCAGCCAGGAGCCATGCATCAGGGTTCCTTCTGAACCTTGCAATCATGGCTCCTGAATTGAACCACTAGGTATTGCCATTGCACAATGACTGACTCCCTCCCCTGCAGGGCCTGTGAATGCAACATCCCCAGCCAGTCCAGGGAGTGGAAGACCTGAGCTCAGAGTCCTCCATTTATCCACAAAGCAGGTATAGTGCGGGCACCTGCAGTGCAGTCTTCCTCATTGTGCCTCAGACCTAGTGGGACCATCTCTAGGAGTGACAGGTGAATTCACACTATATATCTGTACAATTTTTTTGCCTCTGCTAATATTGCAAACCAGTTACGCCCAAATTGCGATAGTGGATTTAGCCCCTTTCCAAGAGAACTTGGAGCAGAGAACAACAAATGAATAATACAAACAAGTAGTGGAAATAGATTGGTGATAGTCCTATTTCACATAGGCTACCCAGTGACTTTTAATGATTATTGGTAACTACTTCAAATGAATTTGAACCAATGACTTACACGTGAAGGGCAGTTCCAGTCCTTTTAGCCATTCAGTCACCAGCATCTTGTTTGTTAATCATTTGCCTAAACTTTAAAGTAATGAGCTTCCTTTCTAATAGGTGCCTTGTCCATATATTGCGGGAAACTACAGTAAAATATTCGAAGGTTCGCTGTTTTGAGTCTCATTGTCAGCTTGACCTGTGCCGTCATGAAGTTCGGTATGGCTGTTTAAGGGAAGATGAATGTTTTTATGCTCACAGTCTCGTAGAGCTCAAAGTCTGGATGATGCAGAAAGAAACAGGTATCTTGTTTGCCTTGATAGAATTTGTCAGAAAGTTCACTGATATAACAGAAATTGGTAACTTAGTGATAAAATTCATTCTCTCCTTCCAGTATGTTTCTCTCTCCCCACCAAAAAAAAACCCAACCCAAACTCAAGCCTGTCAGACCTCATGCTACTCAACTTCACATCCCCTAGCATACTGTGAAAATTTGGGATGAACAGGACATCAAACATAAAGTTAAGGACATACCAAATGACAAAAATCAGTAACAATGTTAGAGAAGAACTTGCTAAGTTTAGAGATAATTCATTCACTGAGAAGAACTTCTTAAAGTGATAGTGCCTTCCCTTGCATGGCTGAATTCAAATTGTTGCAGATAGGAGGATTGCTCTTTTATTATAGCGAGGGGACAAATACGGAAGTATTTTTTCTAAAGCAGTCCAGTTCTGGAAAAATAAATACACTTTCTGCTAAACTAGTCAAGAATCAAGAAAATGCTGGCCTTCTGTATATTGTAGAGTAACAAATAGCAGCTTTTGCCTGTT
The DNA here is from genome assembly GCF_901001135.1 of Rhinatrema bivittatum. Taxonomy (NCBI): domain Eukaryota; kingdom Metazoa; phylum Chordata; class Amphibia; order Gymnophiona; family Rhinatrematidae; genus Rhinatrema; species Rhinatrema bivittatum. The sequence continues at coordinate 24,137,568 of NC_042628.1, forward strand.
TGATGGTCTGGGACACAACAAAAGAGACGTTGTGCTTGTTAGCCATTTTTTGCAGCTCCTAGTTAATTTAACAGGAGTCAGCCTTGTTTATCAACATGACCTCATTTTTAGAAACAAATATCCTACTGGCTCCTTCCCCTTGTTCAAGAATGGGGTTGTCCTACATAAAAATTGAATTTCTTGTGAGCAGGGGACTCTGCTGCTTTAAAAAGCATTCTGCAAGGGAGAACATCTTTTTAAGATCTCAGCAAGTTCCTTTTGCATGAATATTTGTGTGTAGTTCCCCAGAATATTGTTGTTATAGGAATTCCACTGTATTCTTAAAACTTTGGAGGGGGAGGTGAGCTGCATTACAGCTGGTGCTTTATAGATTTCTGAGTTAAGTTGGAGACATTTTTCCATCTAAGAGGAGTCAGTCAAGTTATGTAAGAAGCATTTAGGACCTTTTTTCTATACTAGCTGATGTCTCTGTGACACTTCCGTATGCTGATGAATGGGAGATCCAGATTCAAGTCTAGGGACTAGTCCTGCTCCGTGGGTCAGTTACTGGTGATGGCACTGCAAAAAAGCTCCAAGGGGAACCTTTGCTTGCAGTCTGCAGTGGTGAGGGAGAACAGTAAACAGCTTTCAAACGTCGTAGGATTGTGGCCATCTATTGCTGAAAACTGATGGCCAAATCAGTTTAACGGTCATCTTTGGCTATTAGATTTCTGACACAGTACTTGAAGCTTAGTTGGTCATAGAGCCCTGTGCGGAAACCAGTGGTCAGGCCGGTTTTTAAGGTCTCCATTGGACACTGGATTTGTGCCACATGAAGTGAGGAGTAGATCTAAACGGGAGAACATGAGGCAGCTTGAATGATGCTTTGCAGCTCCTCAGCCCCAAGATTTTCCTGGCAGTACTCGTGGTTTTCTGAGACTGAGGCAGGCTGTAACAGCCAGATGCCCAGGAGAAAGCAAGAAGCTCACACCGCCAAAAATAGAAGTAAGGTGTGATTAACTTTCAACCTTAATTTGTGAGCATAGTAAGTGTCTTACATGGGTATAGCTGAATTATATTTAATCACATTGAAGAAATCAATAAAATATTATTTAAAGAAGAGACAAATTGTAAAAAAGACAGAATGGGAAATGTTTTATATTTGTAAAGTGAAAATGTTTTAGATTGTACTGTTCTGTCTATCTTATTTTATGATGATATATAGGTATTTCATTAGATGCCATTGCTCAAGAGTCAAGAAAATATTTGCAAAGTGTGGAAGTGGGTGCACCAGGTCCCCAGGTACTTTCTTTTTACTGAATATCCCTTTTTTTATTTTATTAAGTAATGACATACAGCTAATCATGTGTGTGTTTGGGAGGGGCTCATGTTTGTTTGAGGAGGGAAAGGTTTAGTTAAGAAACAAGCTGATTTTTTTTTCTACATATCTTTTTTACAATACAACACAGTTTTTGCAGATTAAATACCATATTCCTTAATGTACCCTAAATCAGTCCAGACAATTGTGGGTTTTTCTCCCCTACCAGCAGATGGAGATAGAGAAGAAAAGCTTTACTATAAGACAATGTACCATCTGCAGTTGCTCAGTATTCTCTGTCTCCAGCAGATGGTGGAGGTGTAAAACCTGGAATCTGGTTGGAGGATCAGATTGCTCCCAGGGGTATTAGGTCCTGGATTGGGACTCTCTTCCCTAGTTAGTGTAGGGGTAAGCAGGGGGTCGGTGGCCCTTGAATGACTGGTGCCCTGTCCAGGACAGGCATTTGATAGTCAGTGATCTGGCTCCCTCATGCCTTACCCTCATCTCACTTTCTGACTCCCTTTCTTTGGAGGTCATTTCTCTGGCAGAAAAGTATTGGCTGTACTTATTTGGGCTGGTGTTTTGTTTTGTTTTTTTTTTTATCTAAGGGACACTACTGCTTTAAATAAGATAAAACAAAGAAAAAAAAGGCAACACTGTGTTGTGAATGGAAGGGACACAAATCAGAAGGCAGGTAGCCACATCATCAATCAGCAGGTACAAAAGAAAGAGGTGTAAACAGAAGGGAGCCAGCTGTGGCGTGGGAACCACGGCCATTTCAACTTCTGCTCCTGTGGTGCAGGGGATCGCTGGGGTGGGGGTGGGGGGAGATACTACGCCTCCTCCTTTATCCCCTGTAATGGAGGTTTCTGATAGTGCCCAGAAAGTTCAGGAGGGCATGGGTTCAGACTCTGAGGAGGCCTTTCCAGCAGAGTTTGTGTTCTTAAAGCATAGGGCCTTTTTAGCCAGGAAAGGGGTTGCTGTGAAACGTCCTTTCCCAAAGGGGGCTTGGTGGATACCCCTTGTGAAGAGTCTGTGGTCCTGTCCTAGCCAAAAAAGAGGAAGCGGGTTCCCGAACTGGATTCGGATCATGAGTCTAGAGCTTCAGGGGAGACATAGAGGGGGATCCTTTAGAGGATCTCTCCATGGACAAAGACAGGGATAAGCCACCTTTGTAGGAGAATGCGATCCTTGTAGCAGAGGGGGGGATGACCTGAAAGTGATCTCTCTCCTTCAGGTCATCACCATATGATTTCTCAAATCCTAAGGGAACTTGGGATAAAGAAATCAGTGGTGGAATCAGATCACGAAGGGGAAGATCTCATATTGCAGGGGCTTAGGGTCCCGCTAAGGCTTTCCCTTTTCATCGGACAGTTAAGGCCCTGGCGTTTAGGAAATGGGATATTCCAGAGTCTGGCTTAAAGGTGGTCAGAGCCATGGTGAAGCTATATCTTTTACTGGAGGACACTTTGGAGCTAAGAAGACCACTATCCTGGCTGAGGACTGTGTGGCCCTTAGAGATTCCAAAGATCGCAAAATGGCACTTCATATTGAGAAGATGTTTGAGGTTTCGGCCTGGGGGGGACCAGGCAGTGGTTTACAGTAGTTTCATGACCTGAGCCTGTCGGACTTGAAGGATTCTCTTTTGGAGAAGGAGGTGGAGCATCTGGAGGCTGGCTGGCTTATTTATTTATTTATTTATTTATAATATAAGTCACTTTCCAGATGTTACAGTAAGATCTTCCATAGTGATGTACAACAAAAACAAAATACAGTTAAAACTATAAAAACATACAGTATAACCATATACTAAAACAGGTCTAAAACAAAATTCACATTCATGCTGCTGGTTTTAAATATAATTATAGCTTATAACTTAGAAATCATCAACCAGGTCTTCAACTTACAACAAAACCAAGTTAAATTAGTTTCTTCCCTGATTGACAAAGGCAGGTCATTCCATAACTTAGACTTAGTCTTGGAAAATGACCTATTGTGCAACCTCACATGCTGAAAAATTCTTGGGGGTGGAATTTGCAATTGATGACAATATTGTAATGGTGTGTTCCTGGCTGATGATTTCCAGAAGAGCCTTAAAGATATATGAGGGGGGCAACTGCCACATAAGATCTTGAACGTGAGTACCAGTAATTTAAATTTACATCTTAACTTCACTGGTAACCATTGTAATTTAGTTAACAGAGGAGCTGTTGATTTCTGTCTTGAATGACCCATAACAATTCTGGCCTTTATAGCAGATGCTTTGCATGGTTTACTTTGTACGTTGGCTAGAAATATGGTGTTGAAAGCTCCTCTGGCTGGCTGCCTAACTGGTCGAAATCACAACTGGATAGGCTCCTATTTAAAGACAAGCTGCTTTTTGGAGAGGATTTGGAGCAGTTGATGAAACGCTAGGGGGAACGCCAAACCTCATAAATTACCGGAAGATAAGCCCAGAGGGGAGCAGAAGGCTTTCCCCAGTAGGCAGAAGTTCTGGGAGGCCTGGCGTTATCATCCCAGGAAACCTGTCTCTTTGCAGTGCCAGTATGCAGGCAAACCTCAGTCCTTTTGGGGGAGGAGGATGGGCATATAAAGCCTCTTGCGAGCTTGGGCCCCAGTTTAGCATGACAAGAGTGTGCAAAGAGGTTCAATTGGTCCACTCTCCGTGTGCGTGCATTGGGGGGATGGTTGGCCCATTTTTATGAAGAGTGGACCAAGATAACAGATTAGTAGGTCCTGTCCATCATAAGGAATGGTTACATCTTAGATTTTGTGTGTCTGGTGCCGAAAGCCTTCATAGTGTGTCCATGTGTGTCACATGTGAAGAGGGCCACAGTTCAGTCCACGATGGAGACAAAAGGAGGTGGGGGCTGGAGACAAAAGGAGGTGGGGGCAGATATTTTATTTATTTTGTGGTGCCAGAAAAGGAGGGCACATAGCCTGTTTTGGACCTCAAGATGGTGAATGCATACTTATGAGTGCTGCACTTTCAGATGGAAACTATGCACTTAATGATCACTGCAGTCAGGAAAAGAAAATTCTGACGTCTTTAGATTTGACAGAGGCCTATCTTCACATCCGTATTTGGAGAGATCATCAAATGTTCCTTAGGTTTATGGTGATGGGAGAACGTTTTCAGTTTAGAGCACTACTATTTGGGCTTGCAATAGCCCCCTGCACATTACCAAGGTGTGATGGTGGTAGTAGTGGCATCTTGTGCAGTGAAGGATTTTTGGTGCACCCTTATTTGGACGATTGGCTTATTCAGGAAAAGTCAAGGGACATTTGCCTGCAGTCCATTCACAAGGTGGTGCTGAGGTTACAAACCCTAAGTTGGGTCCGCCAGTAGCAAACTGGAATATCTTGGTAGGCAAGGTGTTTTTTTACTTCTGGCAGATGTTCAAACTGAAGTGACAAATTCGCATTGATGAAGAAATTAGGGTTGGTATATACAGATGATGTCCAAATTTTCATTCCTTGTGAGAAATCTGGAGTATTCCCTGAGTACAAGTATTTAAAATGTTGTAAAGCCATCAAGACATGGTTTGCTTGTAATCAATTATGTTTGAATGAAAACAAAACTACTGCATCATGGGTAAGGCAGCCAGAGTACCCCAGAGAGCCATTAAGGTTGACTGGTTAGCTAGACATTTATGCCCTGGAAGAGGTTAAAAATCTAGGTGTAATAGTAGATGGGAAATGATCATCTAAGAAGCAGGTTAGGAATTTGTCAAAAGTGGCATTTTACAAACTGCACATATTGAGACCCTTATCCCCTATAGGGTTCTGTCTAGTGTTTTAAGCATTGGTTTTGAGTGTTATAAATTACTGCAATGTGTTATATATGGGATTGCCGAAGTATCTTTTAAAGATTCTTCAGCTGGTATAAAATATGACAGAGTGATTTTTAAGTTACAATGGGGTACACAGGTGAAACCTTATATGAAAGAATTACATTGGCTACCAATAGCACAAAGATCTCAGTTTAAATTACTATCTTTAGTGCATAGAGCAATATACAAGGAGAATCATTGTTTATCAGGGAAGGTGATGGAATATGTACCGGGTCATTCATTATGTTCCCAAACGCAAAAATTGCTATGTGTTTCAACAAAAGAAGAATTTAAATTACAGTATTCTCAGTCAAATGCTTTTTTTAATCATGGGGCTGATACAATGGAATAAATTTCCTTTGGAATTAAGATTACAAATACCGGTAGATCATAAAGTATTTCATAAGAAATTAAAGGTCTGTTTGTTTAGGCAGGCTTATGGGGATTAATGCTTCTGGTAAAATGCAGTAGGTTGATGGAGGAAGGGTGCATTGTCTGATATGTAAAAATTACTGTTTGCATAATTTTACAGTTATGTTTGAGATTTTATCTGTTTTTATGCATGTACTGTAATGTTATCCACATTGAATGCATGAGATTACAAGATTTTTAAATAAAATAAATAAATTTGTTGCGCCTGAGGAATCCTAGAGTATGGGATTATCTTCAAGTGCTCTGGTCAGCTCCATAGCATCTATGCTGGACTTGGTTCTGTGGCTGTTTGCGCACATGAGACTTGCAGAGGGGGCCCTTCTATCATGGTGAAGTCCCCAGTCAAAAGATTTCAAGGTCAGGTTGTCCCTATCTGGGGAAGCCAGATTGAGTCTGTCTGCGAGAGCCACCGGGATAATTTGTCTAGAGGCATGGAGTTGGACATTTCAAATTGGATTGTGGTGACCATAGATGCCAGTCTGAAAGGATAAGGAGCCATTTGTTAGCGTCAGACAGCACAGGGCCTGTGGTCGGAGGTGAAAAGCTTCATGGTCCATCATCATTTGGAAATAAGAATGATCAGGAAAGCTTTAGTGTTCTTTCTTCCTCTAGTCCACAAAAGGGCAATGAGAGAGTTGTCAGAAAATACGACAGTGGCGGTATATATCAACAGGCAGGAGACTCCAAGAGCCTGGCAGATTCATTGGAGGTGGCAGTGTTGTTCATTTGAGTAGAGCGTCATCTGCAGGTCTTGTTGGCGTCTCATGTGGCCAGGGTGGAGATAATGCAAACGTGGAGAGTGGGATTTAGTGCAGGAAATGGTGGCTTTAATCAAGAAAATTCGGGGAGTTCCTCATTTGGATTTGATGGCGACAAGATTGAATGCCAAAGCCCACAGTTCTTTAGTTGAAGACGGGAGGCAGAGTCGGTCAGTCTTAATGTGCTTTCCCAGTTCTGGTCTCGAGAGATTTTACTGTATTGTTTTTCCTTCTTGGCCTCTGAGAGGCAGAATCATCGAGTGCTTAGGAAAACATCAAGGCAGGGTGATCCTGGTGACTCCGGAGTGGCCCAGATGATCGTGGTTTGTGGATCTGGTGAGTCTGAAATTAGAGGGTCCCTTAAAGCTCAGGCATTTTCTGGGACTGCTCCATCAGGGTCTGATTTTCTTGGAGTATGTGGATCGCTTTTGTCTTGTGGCCTGGCTTTTGAGAGGAGAAGGTTGAGAATTAAAGGTTATTCGGAGGAAGTCATTACAACTTTGCACCAATCTAGAAAACCCTTGACTTCCCTTGCATACATGGAGGTTTAGAAGGTGTTCAAGGCCTGGTGTCAAGAAGCAGGGATAGTCCTGCTTCAGGCCTCAGGTTCTCGGATCTTTTCTTTTTTACAGAGAGAATTAGAGATAGGACTAGCCCTGAATTCTCTTAAGGTACAAGTTGCAGCGTTGATCTGTTTCAAAGGGAAAATGCATAAGACTTTGTTGGGCTCTCATGTGGAAGTAGTGAGATTTCTCAAGAGAGTTCAGTGATTGCAACCCCCAATTCAGGAGGTGGTTCCACCATGAAATTTTAATTTGGTTTTGGGGTCCTTGTGTATTGCCTCTTTCAAGCCAACGAGAAAGGCGACGAAAAATCTTACCCTGATCTTTTTGGTGGCTATTTGCTCAGCAAGATGTATTGTAGATTTACAGGCTTTGTAGTGCAGAGATCTCTTCCTTCAGTTTTCGGAGGATGGGGTATTATTAGAACTATGCCATCTGTTTTGCGAAAGTGGCTTCTTCATGTCACCTGAGTCAATCTGTGGAATTGCCTGCTTTTAGGAAGTTGGAATCTTCTCCCCATGCCAGGGACCTTTGTGTTTTGGATGTCCGCAGGGCTCTAGTTAGGTATTTAAAGGTCACAAATGGTTTTTGAAAGTCAGATCATCTGTGTTATTCAGTGGTTACAACAAGGAAGAAAAAGCGTCAAAGGTGTCCATTGCTAGGTGGATTAAAAAGGTGATAGCTTCTGCCTACCTTTGCAAAGGACTACAGGTCCCAATAGGACTTTGGGCTCATTCCATTAGGGCACAAGCTGCATCTTGGTTGGTTTTACATAGGAAATCTGAAAGGCGATGACTTGGTCTTTGCACACTTTTGCCAAGCATTATAGGCTGAATGTTCAAGCTCCAGACACAGCAGTGTTTGGTGAGGGTGTGCTACGAGTGGGTCTTTTGGATTCCCACCCAGTTTAGGGAAGCCTTGGTATATCCCGATTGTCTGGACTGATCTGGGGGACGATAAGGAAGAGAAAATTGGTTCTTGCCTTCTAATTTTCTTTCTTTGAGTCCCACTGATCAATCCCGCCTTGTCTCTGTGTGTACATATAGATCAGATAATTGTTTTGTTTGGTGTTCAAATTTCTCTTGGAGGTGTTCTCTAATAGGAATTGTGGTTACCAATAGTTTATATTCTTTTCCCCTTGCTCAAACATAAGGGAGATAATTGGTTTTATTCTTAGCTTGGTTACAGATTATACTGAGCAACTTCAGGTGGCACCCTGTCCTATGTACCAACAATACAGTAATGCTTTTTTTCTCTGTCTTCATCTGCTTTTAGGGGAAAAAAAAAACAATCGTCTGGACTCATCTGTGGGATTCAAGGAAAGAAAATTAGCGGGTAAGAACCAATTTTCCCATATGGCGCATTTGAATATAGAGGGAAGGACCCTTTATATTTGTATAAACATGACTTCTTGCCAGGTTGTTCAGATTTTCAAATGCTTGGTCTTGAAGAAGAAGAGTGCCAGAAAGCTACTGACTGAGAAGCATAATCCCTTTTCCAGTAGTGCTGTCATGGTGTCTATCCCTTCATTCCCTTAGGGGGGTTAGTCACAATTGTTGCCACTTGATCATGATTTCTGGCTGTCGGTGGTCTGTAGTGACTCAAGTGATGGCTCGATTTAATGTGATTACACAGGAAATGCCCCTTTTGACATGGAGGACAGCAGTGCTTCACATGGGGCTTCTCTTTTTGGGGCACTGATTTGTTTATAGTAGAAATGTCCTGGTGTAAATGACACTATTCTTGAAAGATGACCTGTTATGCTAATATAGTGCAATAAACTGTTGCATTGCTAATATTTAATATACAGCACTATAAAGGTAAATCATCTGTTATAAGATTAATGTCCCAGAGTTTGCTGAGGGATTGCAAGCAACTTGTTTAAGATTATGCAATAAGATGGCACTGTAAACATAGGGAGCTATATCTTGTCTTGGATGTGGCTCTTGGTTTTGTAGGAGTTTTCCATGCATGGACTTTAATATATTTGCACCTTTTGAATATCATTTCTCCTGAGTAAGAGTGCTGATTTGGCCTTTTGTTCTGAGGATTGAAACTTGTAATAATACTTTGATTTGTTGACTGGAAAAGTCCAGCTAAGCCAAATGCCATGTTTTCAGCTGGGTCATGGAGGCACAGAGAGATAAAGTGACTCCGGGTCAAACAAAATCAGTGGCAGAGTTGAGTCCTGCAGTCATGTCCCTGGACTTCTCCTGAATCATAAGCCAGTACTTTAACCACTAGATCAGTCTTTCTTCTAAACATATCTTTAAGCCTCACAATTCATTGATTTAATTTCCAGGCTTCGATGCTAGCTCGGTGGTAGTGACGTCCTATTGCTTTACGGCACTGGTTTTCATCAACCTTGTAACAGTTTGTTCCATTTTTGGAAACTGAAGTTTGGAAAAGGAAGGAGCGAGAGATGCACAGCAGAATGGGAGAGAGAGGGTGAAACATGGCAGAGTAGGAAGAAGTGGGGGATAGACAGATTGGGAAAATGAGTGAACAAGATGTATAGAAGGGAGGAGGGCATGGAGCTTAAAGGGAGGTGGATAGGAAGGCACGAGAGGACCAGAGGAAAGTAGAGCTGAAGATGAGAACCATTCAGTACAAGTGATGTGGGGGAGAATAGATTAAAAGGAAATGTGAAAGGGAAAAGGAACTGAAACAGAGAAATTAAGAACAGAATGAAAGAATAGGCCACTGCAGAAACAGAGATTAGGAAATTTGTTTTGGAAAGGAAAAGATTTATAAAAAAAAGTTAAATATGATTGACATAAAAGAAAGCTAGCTTATGCGTGAAAATGATTTTTCTTAAATTTTGAGTGAGATGTGCTTAGAGCAAAAAGATCTGCTTCACACAGCAAAGGAATTGTAGGGAGCATAGAGACTCAGTTCTTCTGTGCTGCTGAATTCAATGCAATGGCTGAGCTACGAGGAGAGCTTCATTATTTTGGCATAAAGTATATTAAGTTTAGTTTTATGTAGTGTCTTTTATCCAACCAGGGTGAAAGTATGTCTTATACAGGTTTTTAAAAAATGCTTTAGAAACTCGCATGCAGCCACCTCCGAAGTGGATGGCTTGGCAGCACATTTCTGGAGCCTGGACTGCCTGTGAGTTTCCAAAGGGGAGAGGGGACAAGGTTGCTATTGTACAATTACAGGCACAGAGATAAAGTCGCTTGCTTGAGATCACAGAACGTCCGTGCCGGAATGGAACCTTGACTTCGTATCACAGGACTTGTACCAGACCACGACCAGTGCGGAGTTGTGTAACACTTTCTAACCTTTTTCTTTTAAGGTACTTGTGAAACAAAAGAAAACTGGGTCTCTGGATCTAAAGATGAAATTTGTATGTGCCCAGTGCTGGAGAAATGGTCAAGTTATTGAACCAGACAAAAACAAAAAGTACTGCAGTGCAAAGGCAAGGCACCCGTAAGTACAAATCCTCTGTGTGAGTGGTTCTGTCCTGCAGAGCTCGTGTAGCACTGAGGGGACTGCCGGGAGGACTGGGAAGCCGGTCCAGCTTTTATTTACTGCCTGTACCTGGTGCCAATATCTTGAGCTCCTTTGTCTTTTGTAGGTGGACCAAAGACCGCCGGGTGGTGCTGGTGATGTCTAAAGAACGCAAGAAGTGGATGACCATCCGCCCTCTGCCCACAAAGAAGCCAGTGCCTCTGCAATTTGATGTATTCTCTTCTTCTAATCGTTATATAGCAGGAATTACAATTTTTGCTTTGCTTTCTTTAAGGACTGTCTTGAAATGGCAATGGTTCCTTAGCGTTAAAAGAGCATGGATCTCAACTATTCTATGCTGTGTGCATTATCCAAAAAAAAAAAAAAATGAGGAAGGGAGGCTGTTAATGTGGGGTTTTTTTTTTCATATGATTTTTATGGCACCTATAGCTCTATTTTTTTCATTTTTATTTATTTATTTAAAATGACTTCTGACTCGCATGTCTCCACGTCTAGCCATTCTAGGTGAGGAAAAATGTTATATAAACAATAACAGGAACAACAAAACAAAAAGATAAACTAAAAATGCCAAAGATCCAAATGATATGAGTATGATAAGCCAAACAGATGATGTTTCAGTTGTTCACGAAATAGTTTAAAATCTTCAGGAGGCTTGTTTCAGTACATCGGAGCAGTCACAGGCAGTGTGCGCTGTCTAGTACATGCAGTTTTGTGTCCCTGAATATTGGAATCAGAAGCACACCCTGGTCCTGAGAATGCAATGAGCAAGCAGGAACATAATAGTACAAAAGCTCTTTTATGTATTTTGATGTGCCATCGTGTAAAGCTTTAAAAACAAATAAAAGAAGCCTTAAATCAAATTCTGTACTTCACTAGTAACTAATGTAATTATTTCAGTTCTGGAGTGAGATGATTGAAATGCGCATATGGCCAAACTAACTGCACTGTGGCATTCTGGATTAACTGCAAAATACTGAGTTGAGGCTTTGGCAATCCAGAATATAATGAATTACAATAATCTAAGGTTGTTATGACAAAGGCCTGGATCACAGTGTGAAAGACCTGTGGTGGAACTGCATATTTCAGTTGTCTGAGTGGCTGTGATTTATAAAATGCAGTCCTCAACGAGAATCAATCTGACAAGTAAGAATCAAACTGCACTCCTAAATTTTGAACACAATCTGAAAAGCGAACTGTATTACATCCTGTAGGCAAGTATCAACTTGCTGATTACACTGTTATCAGCACCTTTCTCCACAGTGCAAATAAACTGTATATTGTTGGCATTTATTTTAAACTTAATATCCCACTTTTCAATTATAATACATAAGGGTTGCATGTAAATATTAGATAACAAAGAGGAAAGAGCCGATCCTCATGGCACCCAGTTCTGAATATACCGCCAAGATGAGGCTTGACCACAAATGGATATCTGCTGTTTGCAGGTGGATAAAGATCACGACACCACTGTAAAACTGCCCCATCGATCCTTAATTCAGATAGGCGATTAAGCAGTCTGTCATGATCTACCTTATTGTAAGCAGTGGCTATGTCAAGAAAGACCATCGTACAAAATTGCCTTGTGATTAAATGCCGCAGAATCGAGTTGGTAATTGAAGCTAATAATGTTTCTGCCCGATGTAATCTGCGAAAACCTCTCTGATGCTCATTTAAGAAATTATTTGCTTCCAAATAATTCATAAGTTGCCCTAACACCACCTTTTCAACCAATTTGGATTTAATACCCACCTTTTTGAATAAGAAATTCACCTAATGCGGGAGTGCACCATAATAAATGGCAACCCAGCCGTCACTAAAATGGTAGTGCAGCAGCTCTACAAGACTGGTCTGAAAAAGGCGACCTTAATGAGTCAAAAATATCTTATATTACCGATTTAATTTGATTGTGTGGCTGTGATTTTTTGATAACCATCTGCTATAAAGTATACATTACTGCCACAGTTGAGCCATCCTTAAGTCACGCTCGGTCATTGGCATCAGGCTGAAATTAAAAGGGTATATTCAGCCCTAGTTGCATCAGAGTATGCCAAGAGACATGAATCACGTCTGAAGTGAGATCACAAGATTATAATGAGGACCACCCCATATGTTCTGTCTAGCACTTTGTGGCTTTTGTTCATTCCACAGTGCACAGTAGGCCTTGATCTTCATAGGGAGAGACATGATCTGAATGGTGTACAAGCTATTCGTGATAATGTTCATGTGATGTGCATTTAATACTAATTTCCAGAGTACTACTAGATATACCAGGGTTAGGCAATTCTGAGGCTAGATAAATTGGACAGATGGGCAGACCAGATGGGCCGTATGGGTTTTTTCTGCCATCTTGTTTCTATGTTTATAAGTCTGTTTTTCAAGATATCCACAATGAATATGTAAGAGGTATATCTGCATGCACACTCTGCATTGTATGCAAATATATCATGCATATTCATTGTGGATATCCTGAAAACCAGACCTGTTTGTTGCATCTCAGCACCAGAGTTGCCTACCCATGAGAGATACGCAGCATTGTACAAATACTTACAAGAGAAAAGTGCTTGCTCTGAGGTGCTTACAGTCTAGTCAAGTTACAGACAAAACAAGATGCTTAAGGAAATGTATTTGTCCTAGTAAACATGGTTAAAATCAGCGAGGATATGCCAGGATTTTAAGATTTGAAAGCAGCCCCAAAAAGACAAGTTTTAAGAGAGAATTTGAATGTGATCAGTGAGGGCGTGGTGCACCAACTCAGGGAGGCCATTCCAGGCATACAGTGCAGCACGGTGGAAGATGCAGAGTATGTAATTGGTAATGGAGGAGAAAGGTGAAGATAAAAGCAACTTCACCGATGAACAGAAGTCATGAGGAGAAATAGAGGAGCTCCAGGGTGAATAAACTTGTAGGTGAGCAAGAGAAGCATGAGCTATAAAAGCGGACGGGGTGCCGATAGAGTGGCTTGAAAAGACGGGTTATATGGTTGTAACAATGCTGGAGGAAAATAAGTCATACAGCTGAATTTTGAATGGACTGTAGTGGAGGTAGTTGGTTTTGTGGGAGACCTGCGAGGAGCAGTTGAAGTAGTCCTAAGCGGGAGGTGGATAAAGATTTTGGTAGTATGTTCTGAAAGGAAGGGATGAATTTTGGGATGAAGGCAAGAGAAAGATGACCCCAAAATTGCACGCTGAAGGATGACACCTATGAAGACAGGGGAAGGTAGGAAGTGAGTTTCAGAGGAAAGATGAGAAGTTCTGTGCTACCTGGCTCTGGACCACAGCGATGCATCATGGAGCATAAGTTAGAAGGAAACTTGTCTTCGCAATGGTCTGTTAGATTAATGTTATACCATAATGTGACATTTCATCACTATATCAAGCTTATTGTCATAACACTGTTGCAGCAGATACTGAGCTTTGTAAAGAATAAAGGTCACTATTTTCAGTCATGCCTTGCACTATCTACCACAAATGCCTAAAGTCTCTGGTTTGTTTCCTTTCATCTGTAGTTGTGCAATCACATTGCTACAGGCAAGAAATGTCAATATGTGGGAAACTGCTCTTTTGCCCATAGTCCAGAGGAAAGAGAAATGTGGACTTATATGAGAGAGAATGGCAGTAAGTAGAAGTCCAGCCCTTTTTAATGTAACTAGAGAGTTTCATTTTTAAATTTAGATGGCCCTAGACAAGTGTAAAAATGTTTACAGTTTATTATGAATTTTAATACCTATTCTGTCTAGCATAAAAAGTGTTAATCTATAGTGGAATCCTGCTGCTGAATTGTTTTATGCTTTGTCATACAGGGTGCAATTCTCTTAAATTCTTTTTATTCTCAAGAATGAATATCAGAAAACACTCAGAAACAAGTATCTTAAAAACAAATATTTGCATGATTTTTGGCAAAAGGAAATATTTGTCATGGCATGAAAAATAAATGTAGAGCATAGGGTAGCATAATCTCCATTAATGCCTTCCACACCTCACACACAGACATGCTCACAAACACTAACTCACCCAAATACATATCTGCCTTTTATTCACCTCCAGGAGCCCTCAGGACTGAATAAATTTACTCCTGCTCTAAGCTGCCATAAGATGAGAGTTGCCACAGTCACTATTTGCTATAGGAGTGAATTTTAAATGCTTAAAAAAATAAAAAAAATTAAAAATTGTATGCCTGTGGGGAAAATTGGAAATCTAGCTGCAATAAACCCTCTTCTTTAAGGCTACCACATAATGCTACAAAAAAATTATTTTTAAAAAGTTGTTCCTGTTGACCACGCTCTAGTTTTTCAGTGCAAAATCAACTTTTATAGGAACATAACAACATATATAGTAACATAGCAGTGACAGCAGAAAAGGACCAAATGGTCCATTCAGTCTGCCCAGCAAGCTTAAGGTAGTAACTGCCACTCTGTGCAGATAAACTCCCATATTTCTCTTAAGGGTAGTAACTGTTGCTCTATGCAGTTATCCGCAAACCTTATGATACTCGTAACGATTTCAGCTAGTAACATTTTTTATTGGGTGATGAGCTTTCTTGAAAACTCATAGTGTTTCTTGTTGTGCTTTGCTTATGGACTTGGCCGTAGAAGCAGTCCTGTGCTTTTTTCCCTTATGTCTGCATATCAGTTCCCCAGACCATAGAAGTTGGGGGCCTCTTGGTGGTTGTCTGAATCCCATTTTCCTTTTCCCCTTGCCATTGACTAACTTATACACTTACTTATATCTTGACAATGTACTATCGGCTTCTTATCATACAAACTATTGTAGACCTATATCACTCAAACCCCTCCATCGTGCCACAAATGGAGTGCTTCTTTTTCAGCACCCAATGCAATACAAAATAGGTTCTATAGAAAGTGGCACTACAACGTAGATCACACATTGCATAGATAAACTGTACAGAAAGTTTATAGAACAAATAAAAATAAACAAAACTATACTCTTAGCCGCTTCCTGTGAGACTGAGAGAATGGCAGTGGTGGTGGGGTGCTGCTTAGTCCCTCTCTTCTCTTCCTTGGCCTGTCAGTGCTAGGAAACCTATGATTCCTCTGCTTTCTCCCATTGCCAATCCTCCAGCTGCAGGACAAGAATGTCATTATGTTGCTGCAAAAGAAGGAAAACAAATTAATAAAACCTTTCTTAAACCATATTTAACAGATTATATTCCTGTTCATACCCCAGATCAGTCCAGACAAGTGGGTTTTGCATCCCCACCAGCAGAGAAGTAAAAGCTTTGAGGCACTGCCTCATAACCGAGAGTGCCACCTGCAATCCCTCAGTATTTCTCTGCCTCCAGCAGATGGTAGAGGTGCAAACCTGCAGTTAAGACAGAAGAAGAGAAGTTAGAAGACGCTCCATGAGGTGTTAGGTTCCTTTGTGGGCCATCCCTCAGGTTGAGCCAGGCGAGCTGGGGGTTGCTAATCCCTGATCAGATTTAGCCCGCAGCAGATCCAGTGGACAGGATTACCTCTGACCAATGGGTCCTAGAAGTAATAAAGGATAGCTATGTTTTAGAATTTTTTTTTGCCCCATCACAGAAGCTTTTGGGGTGTCTCGTAGCGTCATAGGTAAGCAAGCGGCAATTTGGGACACATTGTATCACCTTCAGTTGCTGGCATGATAGTACCAGTAGCGGCCAGGGAGATTGGTCACAGGAAGTACTCAATTTACTGTATTGTGTCAAAAAAGGAAGGAGCCTTTCATCTTATCCTCGATCTGTAAAAGGTAAAACGTGATACTGCAAGTTCTCAGTTTTTCCTTATGGAAACATTGCGGACGATGATAGCGGCAGTTTGTCTTGTGGAATTTTTTGGGCCTTGCTGGACTTGACGGAAGCCTGTCTGCACATACCCATTCGGAAAGAACATCAAAGTGTCTTCGTGTTATGGTTCTGGGGTAACTCTTCCAGTTTTATGCCCTCCCATTCGGTTTGGCGACTGCACCTCGCATGTTCACAAAGGTGATGATAGTGGTGGCAGCAGCTCTCCACAGGGAGAGGATCCTAGTTAATACTTATCCAGATGACTGGCTTTTTCGAGGGAAAACAGAGGAGGTATGCCGGCAGTCTGTGCGCACAGTGATGGATATGTTTGGTCCTTGAGCTGGGTGGTGAATCTGGTGAAGAGTCACCTGAGCCCTACCCAGATGCTGGAATACTTGGGGACAAAGTTCGATACTCAGCTCGGCAGAGTGTTTCTCATCTCGGAGTGGATTCGGAAGTTACAATCCCAGGTAGTGCGGATTTTGCGAATGCCAATGCCCAGGGCTTGGGATTATTTTCAGCTCCTGGGTTCAATGGCATCTACGTTGAATTTGGTGCCATGGGCTTTTGCCCACATGCACTGTCTGAGGCATTGCTGTCGTGCTGGAATCCGCTGTCAGAGGAGTTTTATCGGGCTTTACTGCTGCAGGATACTTCCAGGTCCAGTCTTTTGTGGTGGCTGTGTCAGCCCAATTTGGAGAAAAGAACGGGCCTGGAGGATCTGGACTGGGTAATAGGGATCACAAATGCCAACCTCAAGGGTTGGGAGGCGATCTATTAAGAACAGCTGGCAGAAGGACTGTGGTTGCCAATGGAAGCATCCTGGTCTATCTATCGCTTGGAAATGAGAGCAGTGTGCAGGGTGTTGGTGGAGTTTCTTCTACAAGTCCAAGTCAAATGGTCAGAGTGTTTTTGGACAATGCGACAACGGTGGCTTATATCAATCAGCAAGGGGGAACAAAGAATCACACAGTTGCCCAAGGAGCCCAAGACCTTTTTGCCTGAGTGGAGAGACATTTGCAGGGGATAGCAGCTTCAATTGTTGCGGGAGTGGACAATGTGCAAGTGGACTATCTCAGCAGATAACAGTTGGACCCGGGCAAATGGGAGCTGTCGAAGGAGGCCTTATCCAGTCTCGTCGAGGCAGTCCCCATCTGGATCTGATGGCGCCAAGGAGCGCAATGCAAGGCAGCAAGTTTCTTCAGCTGCAGATGATTGGTCGCAGCCGAAGGCATAGACGCTTGGGTTCTTCCATAGCTGACAAGGATCCTGCTATACGTGTTCCCTCCGTGACCGTTAATAGGTCGAGTGTTTAGGCACATCGAGAGGCATCTGGGCCAGGTGGTATTGGGGGGTGCCGGAGAGGCTGCGTCATCCGTGGTTCGCAGATCTGGTTCAGTACACAATTGACAGGTCACTGAGATTGGCTCATTTGCAGGGGCTGTTAAGGCAAGATCCTATTTTCTCGGATCGGGCGGATCACTTTTGTCTTGCAACTTGACTTTTGAGAGCAAAGGCTTGTGACAAAAGGATACTCTGAGCCTGTGATTTTCAAGAGCTTAGTTTACAATTCCTTGCGGATTCAGGTGGCAGCCTTGAGGTGTCTCAGAGGTATACTAGCGGGAAAATGTTGTTGGCCTCACATCCGGATGTTGTGAGGTTTTTGAAGGGGGTTGAGCATCTGCGGCCACCAATGCATTGATTGGGTCCGGCATGGAATTTAAATTTGGTCTTGCAGGAACTTTGTGGGCCTCTGTTTTGAGCCGTTAAGGAAGGCATCATTAAAGGACTTCACACTGAAGGTAGTATTTTTGATGGCAGTGTTTTCGTTCAGAAGAATCTCCGAGCTGCAGGCTTTGTTCTGTAGGAAACCATTTTTGAAGATTTCAGATGAAGGGGTGTCTTTGCGCATGGTACCTTCGTTCCTATCTAAGGTGGTATCTTCATTTCACCTGAATCAGATTGTGGAGCTCCTGCCTTCCCAAATTGATCTGCTGAGTCGCCAGAGGCAAAGGTCACAAACAGTTTTTGGTGGTCGGATCATTTTGTTTGAAGGTGCCAGAAATGGATGCAAAGGCTCCAAGGGCATGATAGTGCATTGGCTGAAGGAAGCTATTATTTCGGCCTACCTTTGTAAGAGGAGAAGAATTCCAGAGAGGTTGTGTGTGCACTTTACTAGAGCACAGGCAGCGTCGTGGGCTGTGTCAATTAGTGTTGCCGCAGGAGATTTGTAGAGTGGTGACATGGTCTTCTCTTCATACTTTATCTTGCCGTTACCGTTTAGATGTTCAGGCTCCAGGAAAGGCAAAAGTGTGTTTAGAGGGGTCTTTTGTGGGCCCCACCCAGTGTAGGGGTGCTTTGGTACATCCCACTTGTCTGGACTGATCTGGGATATGAACAGGAAAGGAAAATTGGTTCTTACCTAATAATTTTCGATCCTGAAATACCACAGAGCAGTCCAGAGACGCAGCCTCTTAATGTTCTCAAGACCGTTATGGCAAGTCCGTGTTCTGGTATCATTACTGGAAAGAACTATCAGAATGTATATATACAGAACCTAAAGAAGTTTGCCAGGTTGTAGTTAGCCCCTTAAGTTGATTTGTGTTTTTTCTGTTTGGGGTGCTCCAACTTTTGAATTTGGTATTCGTCCTCATTTAGAGGATTGTTGAGGAGTTGTTACTCTAAAGTTGGCTTGGGTACAGATCAATACTGAGGGACTGCAGGTGGCACTCTTGGTTATGTAGCAGTGCCTCAAAGTTTTTAGTTCTCTGCCTCCATCTGCTGGTGGAGATGCAAAACCCACTTGTCTGTGGTACTTCAGGAACAAAAATTAGCAGGTAAGAAGCAGTTTTCCTATATCCATCTTAAGCATTTCCCCTAGAAAGTTTTTTTTTATCAGTTAAGTGATTAATAAATAATTTGTTTTTAAATAAATAGAAGTTGAGAGAGAAAACGAGAAGGGCCCGGACTGGAAACAGTAACATAAGGATATATAGAGCACAGAACATAAGACACTATCATGTAATAAGTATACTTAAACACAACCAGCTGAATAACACAAATTCCCCCACAAGTTGCATATGAAAATCCTATAGCCAAGTATTGCAGCCTACCAGACTAGCCATGCAGCATAGATTGAACAGTGATGTTCATAGTGCCTGGGTGAATAACAACACAACCACACTCCACAAAGACACTTACCATACAGTAACATGAGCATGCGATACACACATACCACTGTGCTATCATATGAAACAACAGCAATAATACTTGCTCACCCTGTGGTGAAAGCTGGGCTGAACAGTTATTTTCTGGGCCCTTCCCCAGCCACTTGAATAGCCTGATGTCCACAAATTTTTTTGTCTTGATAGTATGGAGGGAGGCTACCCCTGCCTTGTGTTGAACCTGGGAACAGAGAGGACAATATACAGGATGGACTTATCTGGCTAAGTGGCAGAATCAGCGGCCACTACTTATCTGGATACGTTTTTAGTTGGATAAGTGGTGGGCAGGACAAGAGTGTGCTGGGGAGGAGCTGAGTTAGCCAGATAAAATATCCAACTAACTCTGATATTCAGAGTTAACTAGATAATTTATCCGGCTAACTTTGGTTGGACCATAGACCTGTCCTAAAGTTAGCCAGATCAAGTAATCCCATTAACTTTAGGACAGCTGAGTATATTCTGAATACACAGGCTAGATTAGCCAGATAAGTTTGTAAGACGCACAGCGGTTCAGTATCTACCTCAAGGTGTCCAGTGGTCCCTTATCAGTCTGAAAATCACAAATAAGAAAAAGCTGTTAAATAACATGTTAACTATTCACCCATCATTGCAGCATACCTGTTTATTTAGAAACTTCACTTCCTTATACAGGGTGGCCCGCCTCCAATACCAGTGCATTGGAGGCAGGCTACTTTTCCATAGGCCACCCTGTATAATATACATCAGTCCTATACAATAACCACAAAGTTATAATAAAGACTGTCTTAATTAGATATGCCCTTACTGGGAAAGGAATAAAGACACATGGGCACCTTATAGGTGTCCCAAAGAAGGTCAGGTTTTTTTTTGGTTTGTTATAATACACTGATAAATTCCCAGGAAAAATAACATTAAAACTGAAACCAAAGGCCCTTATTGATCTGTTACCTTTTTCTTATCCATCAAAAATGTGAGGAAGTGCCAGTACTCCTATCTCTTTGCAGTTAGCCTCCCAGACATGCACAGTTAACAAATGCATTCTTTTGTGTTATTTTGAGTGATAAAACTTTAATTTCTGTTGCTTCCTAGTTCAGGATATGGAGCAGTTATATGATATGTGGTTGAAAAGTCAAAAAACTGAAAAAGGGGAAGATGCAGCTGCCCAAGTGAATAAGCAAATCCATATGCCAACGGATTATGCAGAAATCACAGTACGTACCAAAGATTTCATGTTCATCCTAATGATTATTATATTATGTACAGTATTTCTATTGTAAGTGATTTGTAGATGGAAAAATAGCAATTAAGCATAATTATGTGGGTGATCATTGTATTTAATCCAGAATGTTTGAGTCTTCTGTCCTGGGGTTTGCCCCTGGCAACACTCATGTCTGTGTAATTGCAATAGATGTTAGAATCCCATTTCTGCAGCTTGTCTGAACTGCTCACCAGAGAAATCTAATTTGATAATATTTGCTCCCAAACATGAGTCTTAACACAAAAAAAGACTTTGAAAAGTGGGCGTAACCTTAAATATATGTCAGTCCATAATGTATTCCATATATAGAAAGAACAACTTGAAACCAAAGACCTTCATACCCGTTAATGCACCAGGCACACTTGACAACTCTGTGCTGTGCTTTTGGCATAATCATGATTCCCTTTATGTACCCGGATCAGTTCAGATTGTCTGGACTGATCCGTGGTACTACAGGAATGAAAATTAGCAGGTAACAACCAATTTTCCAGTCTTGGTTTCAGTGTTCAACTTTTTTAGATGTTATATCCATCCTATGTGCAAAAAATCCAGTATGAATGCTTGAACTTTTTTTGTTTGTTTTTTTAAAAGATGAGTTCATGTGTTCATATTGAATATGTAACAGAACCAAAATTTGAAAACTAAGACTCATGATTATGCCAAAAGCACGGCACAGAGTTGTCAAGTGTGCCTGGTGTATTAATGGGTATGAAGGTCTTTGGTTTCAAGTTATTTTTCTATAAATGGAATACATTGCAGATTGACTTATTATATAATTATTATTTAGTGTCTCTCCGATTTGGACTTTTTTTTGTCTATTGGTAACCTTAATAAAGCCATTTGTTATGTTCAATTCTAGTCTGAATGTCCTAGAATACCTTGGCTGATTTTGGACTTAATACATCTAATACCAGTAATAATAATATTTATCTGATGTATTAAGAACCTGTGTGGAAGATCCAGTAAGATCTATTGATACTTCATCCACAGTGAAGTATCACTAGATCTAACTTGCTCTTTGGCTAAAGAAGAATGTAGTCTATTCATGTGCATAGTGCTTAGGTAAAATAAGTGTAAACGGTAGTTAGGAAAAACAATATTTGATTTTTGTATAGTATGCATTGTCTAGTAGTGATAGAAGCTCATTCCCTCACAGATGGCTGTTGCAAGAGCTGTACAAGTGGAGTTAGCATTCTCCATCTGAATTTTTAATAGTGGGGAAGCGTTCATATCACAGATGCCACATTATCTCATTATTCAAGTGGGCTTTTTCAATCAAGAAGCTGCAAATTGAATAAGCAAGTAACCTGAGCTATGTTGCTACCTATGAAAACTCATCCTCCCATGTCTGGTTTTATCACTTCTGTCTTGTTCTAGATAATTGGCAAACTCTTCAGTTTTGAAGGTGTAAACGTTTCACAGGCACTGTATTTTTAAATATTCCTCGGGAAACACAGAGGTTTTTGTGAACTTTTTTTTTTTTTTCCTTAAATTAACCTAAGCTGTTATATTGACCTGCAAACTAGGTTGACTTTCACTGCTGGCTGTGTGGAAAGAATTGTAATAGTGAGAGACAATGGCAACAGCACATCTTTTCAGAAAAGCACAAAGAGAAGGTATTTCATTCAGAGGATGATCAAAACTTCTGGCAGCATCGTTTTCCAACAGGATATTTTAGCGTTTGTGAAAGGTAAGGACCTTCTTTTTATTTCTCAGCTACCAGAGGTATTGTGCCCCTTTCTGTAGATGAATTTGAGCATGAGAAGCAGCTTGGGAAACTAGAACACTGCCCATGAAACTGGGAAGAAAATCTGTGGTAGGCCACATGACTGACAATCTGCTGGCAGTTCCATTAAAATCTAGCTGAGCTTCAGTGGATTCCTGCAATTGGTTTCCATTCTGCTTTAGCCGAATGCACTATAGCAGTTACCATTCTGTATTACCGTGGGAGAAGGTGGGCTTACTTCTCTGCTCCTCTGGGTAGTCGGGACTCTGATCTATTCAAAGGCACAACACAAGGCAGGATTAGATGGAGCTTCAAAGGAAAACGT
Organism: Rhinatrema bivittatum; assembly: GCF_901001135.1. Taxonomy (NCBI): domain Eukaryota; kingdom Metazoa; phylum Chordata; class Amphibia; order Gymnophiona; family Rhinatrematidae; genus Rhinatrema; species Rhinatrema bivittatum. The sequence continues at coordinate 24,160,203 of NC_042628.1, forward strand.
TAATGAGCACTAGTGAGGCTATCCATCAGCCATAGCCGCTGGCAAGGGACGCCATCGAGCTCCTTCGACAATAGGTGAGCCGAGGGGAACAGATGATGGCGCTGGCAGTCATCTGTTCCCCTGGGCACAGATGAGGCATGTCAGGGCCTTGTTGGGGCTGCAGAGCCTCTGCCTGCAGGCACCCCTGGCATTCTTGGTACTGCCAGTCTATCGATGCCTTCAGGCACTGGGGTCTCTATTGGTGCCACCGGGCTTTTGACACCGTCGAAGCCCTGGGTGCAGCATCGTCTGGTGCCCTGGATGTGATCCATCGTTGGTGAGAGCGAAAGCACTATGGGCCGTATGGGCACTGTCACCACTGTGGGCACCTGTGAACTTGGTTGCCACATGAATGACCACAGAGCACCATGGGCACCATTGGTCATCATGGACTTTGCTGCTGTCGTTCCATGAGGGAAACAGCAGTGAGCCATTCCCAACGTAGTTTCAAGGGCTGTGTCCAGTGAGTGTTATCAGGTACTGGAGGGGGCGATGCCATAGAACACCACCCACTACCATGCCATACCCAGAGCCCCAGGGACGCTGTCGTCACCCTGTTCCTATGCACTCCATTGGGAGTTACTGTGAGAGTGGTGCACAGCATGTGCGGTTTGGTACAGCATGGCATCTACTCCAAGCGCCTTGGAGGATGGCAGGCAGCACCCTCCCTGTCTGTGCAGTTCCCAGACATGCCAGGGCTCTGCCATCGTTCTGTCAAGGTATCAGCCTCTTCGTCAGTTCTGCATCACAACGTACTGGGAAGCACTGACGAGGAAGGCGTCATCACATACACTGTGATTTGCCACCAACTTTAGTGCTTGGTCCTTTCTGTGCCGTGGGATTCTACCCACAAGCACGGTGAGTGCAGTCATAGGTGTGCCTCCATCCAAAGGATGGGATGCCATTGTATGAGTACTGGTCAGCGTGCTTTTACAGCAAAAGGCTCTAATCTCCAGTTATCCTCTACTGTATGGGTGGGTCTGTGTGTTTCCCTAGTGGCGGGCACAACAAGTTGTGCGCCATAGCCATAGGATTGACCTGTCCCTGGCAGTTTTATTGCTGAACTGGAGCAGTTCTTTGAATCGGTGCATCTCCTTGTAGGCCAGGGCAAGGCAACGGTGGTCATCTGACCGTTTTTGCTGGGGCCCCTTCGTTGATTACCGTGGTGGCCTTCCCCAACTGAGGGTGGTTGCCAGTGGCAGATTGGACACTTCTGAACCTCAGCGATCAGTGATGGTGTCCCCATTCTCAGGTTTTTCTGGATCGGGAGGCCCCGATTCCCATTGCTTTCCTGTTCCTTCAGGAAGGAGGGATTCGACTGAGTTCCAAGCAACTCTTATGGGTTCCCCTCTGGACGCCTGGCTTTCCATCCCTGTAAGGGGTGTCCCTCATTATCCATTTCCCAGAGAAGGCATATTACTGCTTCTTATTGGTAGTCACTCTCGATTCCTTGTGGGAACTGAGAGATGGTAGCCCTAAGGCACAGCAGGTCCATTTTATGAGGAAGGCTTTCTAGAGTTGCTCCCTGGTAAAGATTAGGGGTTTCTCCCACCAGGTCTCACCTTTGATACCTGCTAAGCTCAGTGGACGTTTTTTTGATAAGGTCCACTGTTGCCAGTCATTCTCGCCTACGGAACCCTTCTTCAGTGAGGAGGGTTGTAATCCATCTAGTTGGCGAGCATGCCTTTCAGCCTATCGCCATATCCATAGCTGAGAGGGTTGGGAGATGAGGGATCCCGCAACAGACATGCTGCATTTGGGTTGCAGTGGCTTGCAAGCTATAATTTCCTGTTTTAGTGATAACTCTGTCGGCGGACGGGGGGCTTAGGTATTAATACCTAAGCCAAGTTTGGGGCAGTCTGTTCCGAGATCGCCCTTGCTCTGCCCTACTACCCTTAGGGTTCCAGGCCGGTGAAGAAATCCTGGTAAGGGTTTGCACTTGCAGCACCCTGGCTTCCTGTCTCTTGGTGGAGTGTTTCTGGATTTCTACCGTGTGGAATTCGCTCTTCGTTTCAGTTGTTCCAAGCAGGCTGAGGGCTCTATCTTGGTGGGAAACTCCCTCTTGGAATTGGCAGTGATTTTTTCGCTTGGGATTGAGATATACAATCTAGCGACTTATGCTTACCCTGGCAGTCCAGCAGTCTGCCTCCTTGTGTTCTTCACTCCTTCTGACTTCCAGTTGAAATGTCAAGGGGAGGGAAAGCTAAGGCTTTCATAGTATATCTTAGTGTATACATGCAGGGAAAGAGACACCACTTTTTCCCTATATTTTGCCAAGCTCTGGCCAATATTACTTTAGCTTTTCTCACTTCATTAGGTTGCCCAAAGTGCCCTCCTGCTCACCTGACCTATCCTGTATGCAGGATGACAGGGTGCAGTGTGGGTGAGCTTCAGGCCTGAACCCCTCAGGCTAGCGATCCCATTCTGGGATTGCCTTTCATCCCCTGAAACCCTTGATGCTGCCTTGCATGGTCAGCTTTGTCTGATACTTGGCACATACAGTCTGTCACAGACCCTGCCGTCGTTGCTGATTATTCTTCCAAGCGTTGCTTGGGTTTTTCTGCCCATTGTGCCTATCAGCCAAACATGGACACACTTCTGCAGAGGCATTCTGTCCTTCGGATATCAGTGGACTGCACTTTCTTTCTGGGGAGTTCTTGAGCCCCAGCTGGTTTTTTGGTTGTCTTGTAACCCCATACAAAACTGTGTGTTCCTCATCCAAGGATCCTTTTCTTGGTTACATCTCTGGACTTTTCCTGTATCCAGAGGGTTCTAGACATACTGTCAATGTCATGGTTTTACTGATCCGAAACCCTGCTTGTAATGTTTTCCATTATGTGGAGTATGTTTCTTGTTTGGCACTCACAACGCTCCCCTGCTATGTATCGGGGTTTTTTTCTCAGTCTTTTCTATGGTTTTCTCTTTGTAGAACCAACTCGTTTTCCCGCCTAGACTCCTTGTTGAGTCTGCTGCCTCACAGGCAAAAGGGAGAGAGACGGTTTCCCACTTTGTCCTGCTCTTACAGCCTATAACTCGGTATTCACAGATATGTGAGGACTACCATCCTGCTTGTCCTCTGAGAAAGCAGAGTTGCTTACCTGTAACAGGTATTTTCCGAGGACAGCAGGATGCTAGTCCTCAAAAAATCCATCCACGTGGAGTCTCGTGCGGGGCTGGTACACAGGAACTCCAGCGCATGCTCAGAAAGATTTTATTTTCTGAGCTTGGAGAGAGCAGGTCCATGCAGGTGCCAATGGATGACATCACCGACTTTTGTGGTATTTTTTTTTTCCCAGCTGTCTGTGGAGAACAAATGTAAGAGGTAAGCAACTTTGCTTCTGACAAGATAGTTTTGGTCAGGTAGTTCTCAAAAGCTTATTTAGTTAATTTATTCAACTCCAACCTCAGGCATTATTTCCAGGTTGCAACAAAACATCTCCTATGCACAGATAACAAACTAATCATGTGCAAGCCTTTTACTTGGGAGTCCTCTCTTCTTTGGCTAACCTTATCCTGCTTGTTCTCAGAGAGTTGCTTATCTATAATAGTTGTTCTCCATAATCATCAGGATAAATCAGCCACACAAACCTTCCCCTAGTTTTCTACAAAGGACTGAGGAAACTTGCGCTGCAGGTAACTGTGCGGGAACACCCGTGTATGCTCAGATAAAGCGCTCTCAGCTTTTCCATCACAACAGTGTCAGGATGACATCACTCACTTGGGTGGCTGATTTATTCTACTGTCTGCAGAGAATGCCTGTTACAGGTGAGCAACTTTGCTTTTTCCATGAACAAGAAGGATGAAAATTCTGCTTGTCCAGCTTTGCTTTCTTGCTATCTAGTGAGGTATATTTTTACTGTTGTAAAGGAATCATGGAATGGGATACAAAAAGAAGAGCCTGTTTTTAAAAGCAGAAGCACTTTTTATATATGGTTCTTTTGGCAATCTCTCTACTATATTTTGGTTTACCCACCCTACTAAGGATTAGGGCAACAGGAGGGAGGGAGGGAGAATGAGGGAAGGTAAATGGATGGGAAACCCCTTTTTACCGCCCATCCTAGAACTGGTTTGGTTTTGGCACTTGGTGAAGTTAAAGCCTCATTCATGAGCTTCCAGTACTCTCTTTATTTAGCTCATAGTTTGAAGTTCTGTGCTTGTTTGTGCAGAAGTAACTTTGTACACTACATGTAATCCCTTTTTAAAATAGGTATATGAATGGAACTTGCTCTGAAGCAGAAAATTGTAAATTTGCACATGGGAAAGCTGAACTACAGGAGTGGGAAGAACGAAGACAGGTTCTCAGGATGAAACTCAGCAAAGCCAGAAAAGACCACCTAGTTGCTCCAAATGATGATGACTTTGGAAAATATAGTTTTTTGATTAAAGATTTAAATTAAAATGAATGTATTCATGTTACCAGATCAAAGTGTAAACCGGGAACTCTGATAGTATTCAAAAGCATGTAGCAGAAAAAAAAATGGAGGTTTTCTGCCTTTTTTTATTTGGTATATATTGTTCCTCCTGAATGACAGTCTAGTAGAAGTAGAGGGTTTCAACAGAGCTGGCTGTGCTTCCGTAACACAAGACGGAGAAGTGGCACGCTACACAAAGTATTCTTTCTTCTCTTCACCTTGACTGGGACAGAATTCATAGCAGGCGGACGGTATGACAATGAAGTGTGGAGGAGAAATTTTTATATCTAGAAAGGCGCTTTTTATATCTAGAAAAGGCAGTCTTTCAGAAGATTAACCTTTGTAGCAAGATTAAGAAACAAATGAAATGTTTCGGTTAAGAAGATGATGGGTGCAATTCTTCAAGTGTTTAAATGGAATGGATTTATTCAAAATAAAGTTTGATATCTATCCGTATGTAGGCTGGTAAGTAAAAGGATTTTTACTTATGACAAAAGATTTTAAGCAAGATAACCATTTAACTTCAGTATGTGTTGAATGGGATATTTTTCTCTATTTGTATGTTTCAATATAATGCTTTGCTGAAGAGAGTACGGAGAAAATAGGTTTAACTTTTTTTTTTTTTTTCAAAAATCACTTGTTTGAAATTGTTTCATGGTCTCCGTTGTTTAAATGATGATTTTAAATGATCACAAACGTATGTCAGTATTGTGTATTGTATGGACCAATGTTGCCAATAATAAAAAGATGCATTTACAGAAGACTGTGTATTTTATCAGTGTAATAAGGCACATTCCCGTGTGTAACTGTCTTAACTGCAGTGTAAAGAATATCCTTTAAGGACTTGGTTTCCACAATGATGAAATGATGAAAATACTCTTTACAGCTGTTTTTGATTCATTCATCGATGTTACAAGTGCTTCTAAGTAAATTTGTGACTTCTTAAAAGCATTGTTTAAACTTAAGATGATAAAGCTAATTAAAAGAATTGACAAATAAATAATTTGATGTTTTTCCCATCCCTTCGGCATAACAAAAGTTTAGTGCTTCCCTCCCAATTTTGGTGAAATGTTAAGAGATGAAGTCCAGTCTTACACAGTCCTATATCTCTTACCTTTCCATGCTGTCTTCTCACACTCCTTAGTCTCCTTACAGTACCTGAATAGCAGCAATTATTCTCTTCTCCCTTTTAGTATCAGAATGATACTCCTATCCTCCAAAATCTCCAAAAATGTTCATAGGCCCTTTATGGGGTCCTCGCTCCTTCTCCCCTCATCTGGATATTGATGCTCCGCAGGTTCCTTTTCAGTGAAGGGACCTCGCCATCTGAGTCCCTAGTTAATGAGAATTCAAATAAATCAGCATAATAATATAAAAGAGAGAGAGAGGGAGGAAAGAAACTTCCGTATGCAAAATAAGAGGCTCCTTGGAGACATTAAGACTTAATAGAAAAATCAGGAGACAGGCAAGGCATGCTGCCCCTGGGAGGGAAACAAAAAAACAAATCCATACCCTAAGATGGTAGTCAGAGTATGGATATCAGAGGAACCTACCAAATACTCTCTCCCACAAGGTGGAGCTACCTACCCACATTTTTGCTATGTTTCATCCCCACCAAATGGTATATTCTATATGGTTACTGGTAGGGTTTCAACAGGATCTCTACGTATCCTCCCTATTTAATTGTCTTTGTAAAAATCTAATTTTTCCTTATTGATTTACATATTACACAGTCCATCTGGTGGTGCAAATCAGCTGACATATGATATATATATCTACTTCCCGGCTACTCTAGCCCCCAAGTTCAATCTCCTTGTTATATGTAACTTTGCTTTGGCCTTCTTGTTATATGGTTATTTAGTTAGTCCCTAAGGGCAAGGGCAAGGGCCCACCCAGCCAGTACAGGAATCAGGATCCACCGATAGTACCCCTGGACCTCTCTATCCCCAGCTCGGCCCTCCAGACGGGGCCCTCAGGGAACGCCGCTGGGTTTAATATAGACCCAGGAACTTTTTCCTGGGTGGAATTCTTTAAAGGTCTGCAAACCTTCGTCCAGGCGCAATCGGTGACACAGCCACAGCCTCCACTAGAGGACCCAAACCTCCCAGGCCCTTCTCGGCCTCCCAGAGACGTGCCTCCCCCGGACAAAAGCCTAACCTTAGGGGACACGGACTCCTCGGTGGAAGACCAAGACTCCCTGGAGGAAGGGGAAATCCCTCCAGGAATGGAACCATAACGAACCATGATGCATTTCTTTTCCAAAGACAAACTACCAGACCTCGTGTCCCTGAGTTTGAAGGAGCTGGCCATCCCAGGCAAAAGCCCCACAGTGGAGCCAAAGACGAACCTTCTTCTGGTCGGGCTCTGTCAGGCCTAACGCCATTTCCCATTGCTGCAAGCCGTACAGCAACTGATCAACCTGGAATGTAAAGCTCCGGAGGCCAGTTTCAAGGGAGGACGGGCCCTAGAAGCCCTATATCCACTGGAACCCTCAGCCAAAGAACTCCTGTTGTTTCCCAAAGTGGATGCCATGGTCTTCGCTGTCACAAAGCGCACTACCATTCCAGTCGAAGGAGGAGCGGCACTCAAGGATGCCCAAGACAGACGTCAGGAATCCATCCTTAAACAGTCATTTGATGCAGCAGCTATGACACTACAGATCGCTGCCTGCTGTGCCGTGGTGACACGTGCATGCTTGTCAATGGCTAGGGACACCACCACGCCCATCGAAACATTAGAGCCAGCAATATCCTTCCTCATGGATGCGACTTCAAACCTGGTGCCAACTTCAGCCAGGGGCATCTCATCCATTGTGGCAGCCAGAAGGCAACTCTGGCTCCGAAGCTGGTCAGCCGACGCGACTTCCAAATCTCACGAGAATGCCGTTTAAAGGAACCCTCCTGTTTGAAAGCGAACTGGAGAAGTTAGCCGATAAATGGGGCGAATCCCCAGTACCTCGGCTACCGGAGGACAAGATCAAGAGAAGCCAACACCCCTCTCTCCGAACATCCAGGGGCAGAGGATCACAGCGTTTTAGACCGTACAAGAATACATACCAAGCACCTCGCCCTGCAGACAGGGGCCAGTCCTTTTGGAACAAACATAACAAGAGGGGAGCCGGCTCAGGTCCAGGCCCCAGCCACACCCCACAATGAGAATCAACAGACCCATCCACAGGAAGAAGCCATAGGGGGTAGGCTTGCCCGATTCTACCAAAGATGGGTTGAGAGAACTTCGGACACGTGGGTCCTAACCATCATTCGAGAGGGATACTTTCTGGACTTCCACAGCAACTGTCTAGACAAATTTGTGAAATCTCCTTGCCATTCCCCCTCCAAGAGGACAGCAGTGGAAACCGTACTAACCAAATTGCTCGCCTTAAAGTGCCCACGCACCAACGAAATACTGGACACTATTCCATCTATTTTATCGCCCCTAAGAAAGAGGGAAAGTACCGGCCCATCCTGGACCTCAAGTTGGTCAACCGCTACCTGAGGGTACCACACTTCCGCATGAAAACCCTACGCTCGGTCATAAGGGCGGTACAGCGGGAGAATTTCTGACCTCCCTGGACCTGTCAGAAACCTATCTACACATCCCCGTCCATCATGATCATCAGCGCTTCCTATGCTTCACAATCCTGGACCATCACTACCATTTCCGAGCTCTACCCTTCGGGCTAGCTACAGCCCCTTGGACATTCACCAAAATCATGGTCATAGTGGCGGCGACACTGAGGAAAGAAGGAATCCTCGTTCACCCATATCTGGACAATTGGCTGATCAGGGCAAAATCTCCAGAGGAAAGTCATCAGACGACCACCACAGTCAAGAATCTCCTGGAGAACCTCAGATGGATCGACAGTGCAACCAAGAGCTGTCTATAGCCATCCCAATCTCTGGAATACCTGGGAGTCCGGTTCGACACCCAATAGGACAAGGTCATTTTTCCCCCTACAAGGAGAAGGAAATTGATGGAGCAGTTGAGAAAACTGTTGAATGGTGCTTGCCCCTCGGTATGGGACTACCTCCAAGTCCTCGGACTCATGACATCAAGCCTAGAAGTATCATGGGCAAGGGCCCACATGCGACCACTACAATGTTCCCAACTGTCACAATGGAACCCGATGTCCCAGGACTACACTGTCCGCCTCCAGTTACCGGCGGAGGTATGGATCCAGCTCCTATGGTGGCTACAAGAAAACCACCTGAGCAAGGGTGTAAGGCTATCCCCACCGACCTGGGTCAAGCTCACCATGGGTGCGAGCCTATGAGGGTGGGGAACCCCACTGTCAGGAACTGATGGCCCAGGAACAATGGGACAAGGAAGAGTCGGGATGGAACATCAACTGTCTGGAAGCCCGGGCAGTCAGACTAGCCTGCCTACGATTCAGTCACCGACTCCGGTGCGAATCTGTCAGTCATGTCTGACAAAGCCAAAACAGTGGCCTACATCAATCGACAGGGAGGAACCAGAAGCCAACAGGTGTCCCTGGAAATAGACCCCCTAATGGCATGGGCGGAAGCAAACCTACAAGGGATCTTGGCCGCCCACATCGCGGGAAAAGACAACGTCGCTGCGGATTACCTCAGCAGGGGAAGTCTAGACCCAGGGGAGTGGAGGCTGTCAACCACAGCCTTCCAGTTAATAATAGACCGCTGGGGAACTCCAACCATGGATCTTTTGGCAAACCGGTCCAACGCCCAAGTCCTCAAGTTCTTCAGCTGCAGACGAGAACCACAATTCCAGGGGATCTACGCCCTCGTCCAGACCTGGTCACAGGAAGACCTGCTGTACCCCTTTCCTCCATGGCCACTACTGGGCGGGATCATCCGCAAGATAGAACACCACAGGGGGCTAGTACTTCTAGTGACCCCGAACTGGTATGCAGAAATGCGAAGACTTCTGGAGGGGGAACTATCTGTATCTACTTCCACACAGACTTGCTCCAGCAAGGACTGATCCTCCACGAAGACCCAACTCTCTTCTTGCTTATAGTCTGGGCATTGCTCCAAGCACGCAAGTTTCCACATCGTTAACTTGCATACGAATATGGAGAATATTCGAAGCCAGGTGTGAAGACTGCGACATCCTTTCGCGGACAGTCAAAATTCCCATGATCTTGGAATTTCTGAAGGACGGCTTGAAGAAGGAGTTGTTTCTCAACTCCATCAAGGTTCAACTGGCCGCGCTGGCCTGCTTCAGAGCTAAAGTGGACGGCATCAGTCTATCTTCCCATCTAGATGTCTCCCGCTTCCTGAGAGGGGTCAAGCAAATCAGACCACCACTAAAGTGGCCGGTACCCCTATGGAATCTCAATCTAGTATTCGACTTCATAGCGGGAGCTTTTTTTAGACCTTCACGCAGTCTGTCCCTACTGCTCCTGACCTTGAAGACTGCATTCCTAGTGGCAATATGTTCAGCCTGTCGCATCTCCGAACTTCAAGCACTATCCTGTCGGGAACCGTTCCTCAGATTCACACCGGGATCGTATAGCTATGCACTGTCCCCTCCCTTTCTTCCAAAGATGGTTCCTCATTTCCACCTAAACCAAACCATCTTGCTGCCATCTCCAGACGAGCATAAGGACTCAGAAGACTCACGCCTCCTTCGCCATCTTAACGTCAGCAGACTCCTAGTCCGATACCTGGAAAGATCGGAATCCGTTCGAAAGACGGACCACCTATTCATCCTTCACAGCGGGAAGAAACAAGGGGAAGCGGCCTCGCGGGCAACCATAGCCCGCTGGATCAAAGAAGTAATCAAGGCGGCCTATATAGAGGCAGGCAAGCCTCCACCTCTACAAGTCAAGACCCATTCCACCAGAGCCCAGGCAGTGTCCTGGGCAGAAACCAAGATGCTGTCACTCGCTGAGATCTGTAGGGCGGCGACATGGTCCTCCATTCACAACTTCTCGAGGTTCTACAACCTGGATGTTCAGGCCCGGGAGGACACAGCATTTCCAAGGGCAGTACTAAGTGGGCCACGGGCAGCCTCCCACCCGGTTCGGGAGTAGCTTTTGTACATCCCATTGGACCTGAGTCCATCTGCTACATGCTTGGAAATGGAGAAATTACTTACCTTATAATTTTGTTTTCCTTAGTGTAGACAGATGGACTCAGTATCCCGCCTACGGCTGCCTCAGAATACAGGAACCTCGGGTGATAATCCCCGAGAGCAAGACAGGTAAGCCACGCTTTACCTCTAGTTAGGACACCCATAGTTACTGGTTGTCGGCGTTTCTCTGTTGAGTGCACTGGCGGTCTCCAGCTAAAATTCACATCAACCAGTTCAAGTTAATCAAGTTATTCAAACATACATATATCCACAATTGCTTTTTGAGGAGAATACTGAAGAGCAGAGCTTCCTGCAGGGGTATATGTAGTGCTGTTGTCAGATTGAATTCTGACTCCATCTCCAACTGCTATCAGAAGCACACTATACCCACTGGTCCTGAGTCCATCTGTCTACACTAAGGAAAATGAAATTATCAGATAAGTAATTTCTCCATTTTAAATCTATTTGCTTGTTTCATGGCATGTCCCCTAGTCCTAGTACTGTTGGAAAGGGTTACGTGATCATCAATCACTAGCACATGTTATTATGTTAAAAAGCATCTTATATGATGGTCAATATTTGTGGTTAGTGGGTCTTGTAGATATGAGGGAATTTTTTGTTTGATGATTGTTTTTCCATAGTTGTACTGCATACAGTCTGGTTAATTGCAGTTTCAAATTCAGTTTTGTCTGCATTTCTGTTTATACTTTATGGTCTTTTATTTGGTCTTTATTATGGTCTCTTTATTTAGTATTTGTGAGGGCTGACTGTGTTCTGCAAGTGTGACTGAGATGAGGTATTCTGCTAGCATGTAATTCCTGTATAGGGAATAACAGCCTGGCTTGTACTTATTCTCTAATATGTATTTATTTATTTAATACTTTTATATACCGATGTTTGTATGTACATCACATCGGTTTATAGAAAACAAATAGCAAAAATGGAGAGAGAAAAGAGCAAGAGTTACATTGAACATTATATATAATAGGAAGGTTATAATTTAGTGTCAGAGAGAGAAATTAGATGGGGGAGCAATGAATAAGTTACAACAATATGAAACAGTAAATAAATAAGTAACAACAGGAATTATATACAGGAGGATTGTAGTTGTGTATTAGCGTGAGGGTGATGGGTGGGGGGGGGGAGTTAAGTAAAGGCCTGTTTGAAGAGCCATGTTTTTAATTTATTTTTTAATTTCTGAGTGCAAGGTTCCAGTCGTAGGTCATGGGGCACAGAGTTCCAGTGAGAGGGGCTAGCAATGGAAAGTGCTCTCGCTCTGGAGGAGATGAGATGGGTGAGTTTAGGTGTGGGGATATGTAGAGTGCCGATGTAGGCGGATCTGGTGGGTCTGATAGGGGTTTGGAATTGTAGAGAGTTGTTTAGCCAGTGTATATTTTGGTTATGCAGGGTCTTGTGTATTATTGTGAGAGTCTTGTGGAGGATTCTGAAATGGATTGGGAGCCAATGGAGGTCTTTAAGGATAGGAGTGATGTGATCGTTTTTGCGGGTATTAGTGAGGACTCTGGCAGTAGCATTTTGTAGCATTTGGAGGGGTTTGAGGGTGGTAGCAGGGAGGCCTAGTAGAAGAGAGTTGCAGTAGTCTACTTTGGGGAAGATTATAGCCTGGAGGACAGTACTGAAGTCATTAAGATGGAGGAGTGGTCTGAGTTTTTTGAAAACATGTAGTTTGTAGTAGCAATCTTTCATAGTGTAGTTGATGAATCTTTTTAAGTTAAGTTGGCTGACTATAATGACGCCAAGGTCTCTTACCTTGTGTAAAATATGGGGTGCGGGGTGATCAGAGTTGGTGTCAATGGGAGGATTAGTGGTCTGGTTATGAGATATAAGAAGGAGTTCAGTTTTGGAGGTATTGAGGGCGAGGTTTAGATTTGTCAGGAGGTGATTAATTGAAGATAGACAGTTTTCCCAGATTTGCAGGGATTTGGGGATAGATTCAGTGATGAGGATTAGAATTTGGATGTCCGCGTAGATGAAGTGAGTGAGACCTAGGTCGGATAGGAGTTGGCAGAGAGGCAACATGTAGATGTTGAAGAGGGTGGAGGATAGTGAGAAGCCTTGGGGTATGCCATGGGTAGATTTAATGGGAACTGATTCGTTGTTTCCTATTTTGACTTTATATTGTCTATTATCAAGGTATGATTTAAACCATAGCAGGGCAGTGCCAGTTATGCCAATTTCTGTTAGTCTCATTAATAGAATTTGGTAGCTGATGGTGTCAAAAGCAGAGGAAATATCTAGCATGGCTAGGATGTATGAGTGGCCGTTGTCTAGACCTTTGAGGAGTGTGCCAGTGAGGGAGATAAGCAAGGTTTCAGTGTTAAAGAATTTGCGGAATCCAAATTGTGAAAGGAATAGAATGTTGTGTTTCTCTGTGTTCTGAGTTGGGTGTTGACTACTTTCTCAAGGAGTTTTGCTAAGAAGGGAAGATTGGAAATAGGTCTGTAATTGGCAGGTTCAGAAGGATCCAAGTTGGGGTTTCTTTAAGATGGGTTTGACTATGGCTTGTTTCAAGGTGGCAGGAACATTACCATGTGTGAGTGATGAGTTGATGATTTCAGATAGGGGTCTGGCTAGAATGTTAGAGAGAGATTTGAGGGAATTTGGAGGGATTGGATCAGCTGGGTGAGACACTGGTTTTATTTTCTTTGAGGGATTCGGTTTCTGAAGCGGAGATAGTATCAAAGGAGTCTATGACAGTATTAGGGTTTTTCGGGGTACTGTTAGAATTGGCATTGGGAGGGGGGGAGCTTCATCAATAGATTAGTGATTTTGTCATTAAAGTAGTGGGCAAGATCATTGCATTTGTTTTTCGAGTTGGAGTCAGATATGGGGGGGGGAGAAGTTTTAGTAAGATCGGAAACATAGGAGAAGAGAGCTTTGGCGTTGTATTGGAAGTTATGTATTTTTAAGGCGTAGAAGTCGCGTTTGGTTTTCAGGATGGTAGTTCTATAGTTATGAAGGGTAGTTTTGTGGGTGGCCAATGAGGTTAGAGTGGGATCTTTCCGCCATTTCTTTTCGACGTCTCTTAGGTGGTGCTTAATTTTTTTTTAGTTCAGGGGAGTGCCAGGCTTTTTTGTTATTATGGGAGGGGTTTATTTCTTTGGTTGTAAGGGGGCAGATTTTGTTGGCTATGTTCGTGGTGATGTTAGTCCAAGTGGAGAGGACAAATTCGGGGTTTGAACTGTCTAGATCGTTTAGGGCATTTGTGAAGGATTCAATTAGGTCATCTTTATTGCATGGTTTTCTAAAATGTATGGTTGAGTTCTGGTTAGGGGGAGAGCAGGAGGCTTTATTTAATGATAGGTTTGTTTTTATTAGTGAGTCGTCAGACCATGGGTCAATGGTGCATGAGGGGGGTTCAGATAGGTGGATGAGGGAGTTGTTAAAGATTAAGTCTAGGGAATGGCCAGCTTTGTGTGTATGGCTGTTAATGATTTGTTTATAGCCTATGGCATTAAGGGATGATAGGAAGGCTTCGCAATTGGGGGATGGTGGAACGGAGTCTATGTGTAGGTTAATGTCACCAAGGATAACGGTAGGGGTGCCAATATCAATGTTATCAGTAATAAGTTCAACGAGAGGGGAGGCCTGGTTTTCAAGAAGACCGGGGGGGGGGGGGGGGGGGGTAGACAAGACATACTTGGAGGAGGGACGATTTGAAGAGGCTGATTTCAAGTCTGGGTTCAGTTTTAATGGGTTGAAATAAGAGTTTGAGGTTTTCCTTTGCTGCTAATAAGAGTCCTCCCCCTCTTTTTGTGTGCCTTGGTATGATATGATGTCATAGAGGTATGTGAGTAGTTGGTTTATGAGGACTAAATCTGTTGGCTTGAACCAAGTTTATGTAATGGCACAGATGTCTGGTTTGAGATCAAGCAAAATGTCATTTAAGATAGGGGTCTTTTTGACGAGGGATTGGGAGTTAAATAGTATGAGGGAGAAGGCAGTGAGGCTAAGTGATTGTGTGAGGGGGGATATCATGATGGGTAAAAGGGATCTTGGGTGGATAGGGTGTATTATGAGGGTTTTTTTGTGTTTGTGAGAATGGTATGGTAACTTCAGTTCCTTTCCTGCAGACCAGCAGCCAACAGAACAGCCCTCTACTCCAGGCACCAGATAGGATGGGGGGTTGGACAGGGTCCTGAGAAGTGGAGCAGGTTGCTGTCTCTTTGCTGTTGTGTTGGCTCCAGCCTCACCCCCTTCCTTCTTTATCTGTCCACTGCTGCTGATTGCTGAAGGGGAGGGAAGGAACAGAGAAACCCCACTGCTCCTGCTGTTGTCCCAGCAGCAAGCGCTAGTACTGTGAGGTGAGGAGGAAGAAAGGGTTTGAAGTAGAATTACTTTTCTCTGCATTGTTTAAAGGTCTATGCTTCCTGCTCCAGCCCTTCTCTCCTGTTATCTGCCGTGCTGCTCAGTTCGTATGTGGCCAGGAAGGCAAAAGCCACACTTTGCACATGAAAGAACTACAGGCTAGCCACCCCCCTGCTCTCAAGTGTAGGCATGATGTGCTTTGGGCGCTGTTGAAGCACATGCTGCAGGGAAAATGGAGAAGCCACGAAGATAAGAGTATGATGTTTCCCAGCTCACCCGTGGAGCCCTTTTTAAAAGTGGGCACCCTCCAATGTTTGAGTACTGTATCTAATTTGAATGAGAAGTTACAGATTAAGTATACCATTTCATTTTTTTAAAATTCTTTCAGAACTGTGGGGTGTATAACCATCTGGTCCTGGAAATGTTAATTTGCTCTACTTTATCTTCCTGGCTCACCATAATTTAATTCTTTTGAAGCATCATCCTTAAAGAATGTTTCCGACATCGGTATCTCCCCACCACCCTCCTGAGTAAAGCAAAGAATTAATTTAGTTTCTCTTATGGCCTTGTTGAGTGCCCCTTTTCCCCCTTTATCGACTCCTATACAGGCTTCTTCAGATACACTTTTTTTTTTTTTTTTGAGATTTTGCCTCTCTGGCATTCTAACATTAATTTAAAACCTGAGCGGCGGAAGGCAAAATTTAAGTTAGGCGGGTCTGCTTCCTACCTGAAGATGTATGACGTCTGGAAGAGATTCCATTAGTCGCGGTGGCATTTTCTCCGTTTTACGCTCATCGATATGTGGGCCTTCCCTTTTCATCCATCCTTGCCTCACTGACTGTGTGATCCAGTCCAAGACTGCTCATTTATTTATTTATATACCGGAGGTTCCTGTATAATATACATATCACCCCGGTTTACAAGGAACAGAAACTATCGCTTCATTTAGCGGTTTACATTGAACAAGTTAATCGAAGAAACAAATTAGAATATATAGAAACATAGAAATGACGGCAGAAGGAGACCAAATGGCCCATCTAGTCTGCCCCGCAAATTTTCTCTCTCATACTTATCTGTTTCTCTTAGCTCTTGGTTCTATTTCCCTTCCACCCCCACCTTTAATGTAGAGAGCAGTGATGGAGCTGCATCCAAGTGAAATATCTAGCTTGATTAGTTAGGGGTAGAAGCCGCCGCAATAAGCAATCTGCACCCATGTTTATTTGTTTTACCCAGACTGTTATACAGCCCTTATTGGTTGATTTTCTTCTCCCATGCCGTTGAAGCAGAGAGCTATGCTGGATATGCATCTAAAGTGAAGTATCAGGCACATTTGGTTTGGGGTAGTAACCGCCGTAACAAGCCAGCTACTCCCTGCTTTGCGAGTGCGAACCCTCTTTTCTGGATGTGTGAAGTATCAGTTTTTCTTCTCCCCTGCCGTTGAATCAGAGAACTATGCTGTATATGCATTGAAAGTGAAGTATCAGGCTTATTTGATTTGGGGTAGTAACCGCCGTAACAAGCCAGCTACTCCCCTCTTTGTGAGTGTGAATCCTTTTTTCCACATTTCCTCTTGCTGTTGAAGCTTAGAGTGATTTTGGAGTCACAGTAAGCCTGTGTATGTTTATTTAATAAGGGTATTGACTCCAGGCAGTAGCCGTCATTCTGGCGAGTCACCCACTCTTCATTGGCAGCCTCTTGACTTTATGGATCCACAGTGTTTATCCCATGCCCCTTTGAAGTCCTTCACAGTTCTGGTCTTCACCACATCCTCCGGAAGGGCATTCCAGTGCTCCAGGGGTATTAAACAGCTAATAAACATGCGAGTTAATAAATAAAAAACATGGTAATATGTTTGTCAACTTGAATATATGTATATAGGATTTTATAAAGGATCCAAAAAACATGATTATAAGATTAAGTACAATTCAATAATTATCTCTTTTAAGATGTTCTATGCTAGGGGTTGGGGAAAGAGCGAATAAAATGAAAAATGCCTTTTTTCCTGCTCTGAGTTCTAAGGGAATGCTTGTTTGAACAACAAAATATGTTGTTTGTTGTTATGCTTGTCATAACAACAAACCAGTATCCACCCTTAACCAGCTTGTCGCCCAATAATCACCCCCCCAACTATACTGGATACTTAGTGTGATCTTGAAGTTTATTGCATGTGATTTATCTTTTTTTAAACTAACACTTTTATATTGATTTACAGGTATACAAAGGAGTAGAACTGTCCCAAGTTGGAAACTTGTGCTTGGTAGCACAAATCTTAGGTTTTCAACCTGTACTAATTCAATCTCTTTGCCTATTAATCGTGTGCTCAATACATGCGGACATATTTTTGCTGGATTTATTTAGCTATACCTGCTTTGTGCTGTACATACACTGTCAAGTGTGATTAAAAAAAACCACAACGCATTTAACCGATAGAGAAACCAAGCGGTGCTCGGCTTATGACGTCCTTAAAGGAAGACTCGTCCTCGCTTTAATGCGTCAGGCAGCTCGAGCCCAGTCTCGTTCCGCTCGGGAGCTGTTAGGGACCGCGGACGGTAGTTTGGCGACGGTCCCTTGCTCTCGGGCGCCCCCTGGCCGCGGCCGCTTCCCTGGCAGTCGTTTCGGCATCCCCCAGCGCGGGAGCGGAAGTGCCGGGGTCGGAGATTACGTGGCGGCGGCGGGTTTGTTAGGAGGCGCGGTGGCTACGGCGGAGGAGGCGGCGGTAGAGGCAGGAGGGCCTGCGGCGGCCAGGCCCGTCCCGCCTTCCGCATTCTGCGGCCAGGCGCCGGGAGCGCGGGCTTCCGGCATGCAGAGGCTGCGCTGCCCGCCCTCCAAGCACTGCCTGTCCCAGATGGGCCGGAGACCGGAGCTGCTGTGTGGGGCCATCGCTCTGAGCTGCGCTTTCATCGTGGCGCTGAGGGTCACCTGTGGGTGAGTGCAGCCGTGAGACAGCGGGGAGTTACCCCCGATCCTCCCTACCCCTGGAGCACTGACTGTCATACGTGGGTGAGCGACCCGATCTCCCCAGAGTCCTGAGGGGGGTCACCTGCGGGAGAGTGTCCCTGAGCCTTCCTGAAGCAATGATTGCCACGTGTGGGCGAGGGACCCCCCGATTCCTCCCTCCCAGAGGGGGTCACCTGCGGGAGAGTGTCCCTGAGCCTTCCTGAAGCAATGATTGCCACGTGTGGGCGAGGGACCCCCCGATTCCTCCCTCCCCGAGGGGGTCACCTGCGGGAGAGTGTCCCTGAGCCTTCGTGAAGCAATGATTGCCACGTGTGGGCGAGGGACCCCCGATCCCTCCCTCCCCGAGGGGGTCACCTGCGAGAGAGTGTCCCTGAGCCTTCGTGAAGCAATGATTGCCACGTGTGGGTGAGGGACCCCTCCCCGAGGGGGTCACCTGCGGGAGAGTGTCCCTGAGCCTTCCTGAAGCAATGATTGCCACGTGTGGGTGAGGGACCCCTCCCCGAGGGGGTCACCTGCGGGAGAGTGTCCCTGAGCCTTCCTGAAGCAATGATTGCCACGTGTGGGCGAGGGACCCCCGATCCCTCCCTCCCCGAGGGGGTCACCTGCGAGAGAGTGTCCCTGAGCCTTCGTGAAGCAATGATTGCCACGTGTGGGTGAGGGACCCCTCCCCGAGGGGGTCACCTGCGGGAGAGTGTCCCTGAGCCTTCCTGAAGCAATGATTGCCACGTGTGGATGAGGGCCCCCCCCCCCCGAGCCCTCCCTCCCCCCTCCCCGAGGGGGTCACCTGGGAGAAAGTCCCCGAGCCTTTTTGAAGCACTGACTGCCACGTGTGGGCGAGTGTCCCCGATATTTACAAAACCGGAAGGGTCACCTGCTGGCAAATGACCCCAATCCTCTGAAGGGGGACACTTGAGTGAGTGACCCCCCCCCTCCCCTCTGGAGAATTGAGGACTTTTCTCCCGGAACATTGACTTGTCGCATGTGGTTGAGTGACCCCGATCCTCTATGGCCTCCTCTGCTCTTGGACTAGTGCTGATAGTTAATCCCTTGTCTGCTAAGAAGTGATTGTGTTAATGCATGTGCATTTTACAGGGGCAAGGTGGGAGTTTGTGCTGCTGAAAGCAAAGATCGCAACTCAGACTCTGGCACCATTTACACTAAGCTTATCACTGTCGCTGGGGAGGGCAGTTTCTCCAAATTGATTTGTTTTGCACATACCTTGATAGGAATGAACCTCATTTGTAAGCCAGGTTATGTTAGCAGTGATCTCAGTCTCTCACATTTACTGCTAATGCCCTTCTTAGTACTTGTATTATGCCAAAGAGAGACGCTTTCTGGAATTCATAAGGTGTAATCTTTATAGGCAACATATTGAGGAATGCTTGGAAATTTTTCTTAATCAGGCTAATTTGTGACTATTTCTGTATCTTTTTGCCACGTTTTCTTGGTCTCAGAATGCATCTCATGGTACTTAAGGATCTTCGCTTTCCGCATACAATCCACAGCATAATCGCTGGGCACTGACTGTTCTTGTCTTCTCCGTCTTCACCCCAATATCTGGTTTTCGTGCTTAGATCTTCCTGTTGGTGGGAAAAGGAATGTTCCAGGTGATCACAACGTCTTCATTCGCCTTTATTCTGTTAGGATTGTGCTCCTAACGTCTGGTACGTCAATGTTTACGCCACTTCCAGTGAATAAGCCGTGCTATTTATTTGTGCCCCTCTGTATACAGACAGGCCTTCTGACATCAGCACAGCTCATCCAGCGACGAGATGTGTAACTGTTTCCGGTTCTGTTCTGCTGAATCTGCATTTGGCTGTTTTACCGGCCTTTTCTGGGCTGGCTGTGAACCATCTCGTTCGTAGTCCACTATCCTATGCTGCCATTGCCAGTCTCTCATCCATAAGTTAGAGTCCTTTATGTTCAGTTTGAACCGATTTTCACCCTGATTTTAGGCTGATTAAAAGAGCAGCTCTGGAGCTGCAGATGCATCATCTCAAAGCCCCCAGCAACTGCTGGAAGCCAGCACCTGCAGCTTTTCAAGTCGTCCCCCCCCCCCAACAATGAAAGCGCTCGCTCCAGTGCCACTGTTTGCTGATTGGTACCACCAATGCAGCATTGGAGTGGGCCACGCCAGGCTGGCTCCCTGGCCCCAAGAAAATGAAGTGCAGTATTGAAGAGCATGGGAGCCTCAGAAAGCAGGCTGAGGAGGAGGAGAGTCCTGGGGCCACCACTAGTGAGGATGAACGCTGTTGCAATGGGGAGGAAGAGGGAGAGTCTCATTGGGGATGCGGGGAAAGAAAGGGGAATGCTCGGCAGGGGTTGGGGGTAAAGAGAGGGATGCTGCTGAGTGGCTGAGCGGAGGAATCTGCTTAATTTTCTTTTATTGTCCTTTTTCCACTGATTTTTCTCTTGTTTTCGTTATCATAATAAACCTCAATAAATTCCTGGCAAAATTAAAAAAAAAATAAAATAAAACCGAAACAAAGGTCCCTTTCCATAAGTTTGAATTCCTCTCTCCTCGACCACTGCTGTGTCAAATCTTGATCCATGTGGTGTTGTTGAAGTAGCTCTCGGTATTTCCCACTGTACTTGTGCTTACACCAATTATCCTTCCTTGTTTGCTGGTCCGATTCTTTGAAGAGTTTCTTCTCTTGTCTTGCTACTTCTGCCATGTTGTTGTGGAGTTAGGTCAGTGTTTCCTACCTTTTCTAGCCCAAGGCATACCTGCATTAACACAAATGTTGTATAGAAGCTTAAGCTCCAGGGGGTAAGCAGTGCGGACATGGAGGACTCGTACGGTCAGTGAGCTAGGGAAGCACTTGAAAGTCCCACCCATCCCTCTTCCAAATTTTAAAAGAAAGCGGGAAACAGTTGGGGAGAGACATGAACTCATTGCAATGGGCTAGTTCCCTCAATGTACAAGTACAGGAGAAGGAAGAAGTCAGTGTGATGCCGGCTTGGCTAGTTACCTTGGCTGCCGCATGTAGCTGCCAGAGCTTCTCCACTGCCACAGAGCTGCTCGCATCCAATGCTCAGGGCGTGCTCTCCCTGTCTCACCAAGTCTGGGGACAAGACAGAGACTGGAAAGAACGTGAGGGAGGAAGCCCGGGAGAGGAATGATGAGGGAGGAAGCCCGGGAGAGGAACGATGAGGGGGGTACTGTGTGTGCCATGCAAAGCAGAACCAAGCTATCCATGCCCTGCCTCCTGCCCGGTGATTGCCACACTCCAAGGCTCATGCTGTAGCAAGAAGGAAGAGGCATGCATGAATACACACGTTCTCATAAGAGCTTCTACGTTTTTAAGAGCCACTGCTGGTGTCTCTTGTTGCTGTGAGGTGCTGAACGCAGAACCCTGGTGCTGGCCAGGATCTGAGCATCAGGCAGTGGTGGCACACCGGGTCAGATCTGTTGGGAAAAACTTAAATTAGGTTGCAGGAAACTTTTGAGCAACTTATCAGCGCTGGTCACTTGCCAGCAGATAATCAAGCAGTGTGGATCACTTGACAGATGTGTCATTTGAAGCCAAGAGGATGTAGCCAGGATCTGGGCCACAGCCAGCTGGTGTAGGCTGCTCTCCTGTCCTTCCTCTGGTGACATGCTTGAGAGCATAGAGATCACTGCTGTGCACTTAGGCTAATGATCGATTTGTTAATATTACGCTGTGCATCTTAAGCATGTGTAGAAATACAAAGTGTGTGCTTGCCTCTCCACTTGCCAATTAATGGTTATTTCAAGGTAGACGATGAACCAGAATGACAAGCACAGAGTGTGAACAGTTTCTACCTCCAACTAGGTTAATTGTCGATTAACTTCATCTATATAAGCCCCTCTATTCATAATGTCTGTGGCCCCTCCCTTGTCTGCTGGTTTTATTATAATGTTTAAATCATTTTGCAACCTTTGTAATGCATTTTTTTCTTCCCATGTAATATTACTATAAACAAATGACTCAGAATGCTCCAATCTTGACAAATCTTTCAACACCAGTCTTTCAAATACCAATAAAAATGGATCCTGAGGATCAGGCAGTATCCACTTTGATCGTTTGACAAACTTAGATTTCTGGCTAGGTTCTCTCTCTTGTTCAATATTAGAGAAAAATGTTTTGATCTTTAATCTACGATAAAATTTATACAACTCCACCCTTGTATTGAAGGAATAATAACCTGCTATGGGCACAGATGTCAAACCCTTATTTAAAACCACTACCTCTTCCTGAGATAGTACACGCGATGACAAATTCCCCACTGATCTCTGTATCACCTGGGTTGTCGCAGGAACCGATTAGTTCCTGTATCGATAGCCTGTGTTCATTTGTGGTATCCAATTTCTCCTTCCCCCCTCGATTCTGTGATCTTAAAAAAATATTGATTTTTTCATCACTCCCATACCGATTTCCTCCAGCCAAATTATCCACAGGAGTATTCACCAAAGGTTGGGCAAATGCTACTGATCTTTCCTTTGTACTTTCAACTGTTTCTACCTCTTCATCTGATGAACTCTCAGATGATGCGGAAAACGTTTTTCCCCCACCCTTTTTTTTTTTTTTTTACTTTGCTTATTCATCCACGGATAAATATATCCCTTAGTATAATCTGTCTGATCTCGCAGAAATCTCTTCATTTTTAATTCCCTTGTCTCCATTTTAAATGTATCCATTTGTTCCTGTAATTGCTCTAACTGTTTATCAATAACCTCCTTTTGTGAATGTTCCTGTATATCTGATATCCCTACAGGATGACAGTTATTCTAAAGTAGCACGTTTCAGCTGATTTTCAACTTACTGTGTGGTACCCATGTGCAAAGCAATCTTTTGTAAAAAGGCTACTGTTGGCCGTTAATCTATAAGAAAGGGGGCACCTCACTGTGACATCTTGTTAAACCTGAGTTCATACGAACAAATGCACCTTGAAACGCTGCCTGTACATATTGCATCCTGTGCACTCCAGAAGGAGGCAGTTCTTGGCTCAGTGCAAGTTCTAAGAACAGCACCAGCAGCATATTTGAAAGCTTAAGATTATGTCCAATGTACCCTATTTGATGGGTGAGGTTCATTCCTGTCATGATATGCAAAAAAAGTAACATGGGCAATGTGTGGCAAACGTAAAACACTGGTCAGTACATCTCATCAGGAAAAGCTCTTATTGTAGATATAGTCACATTAACAGTATACATTAGTCAAAAGACACATTTTTTTGTGGTTTGAAGACAAGGACCCCCGACATGGCCGTGTTTTTGCATCAGGGCTGTATCAGGGGGACCGAGCACTGTGCATATGTGTGCTGCTTACTCCGTCATTACCGTTTTGCTAATGCAAAAAAATAACCCATTTGGAGACACTGTCCCGTGAGAATATGACACAGAATTCAGGACTTTATTTGGTGATTATCAGGTGTCTGTGTGTATATATTTATATATTCTGAGGTAATTTGACTATATATAGTGATTTTCCTGTTTGGAACACCCAAGGAAGGAATGCTTCCATTTAATATTGGAGAAGAAACTGTATACAATTGTGACGCGCTCACACACACTCTATGTATGTACATATATATATATATATATATATATATATATATATATATACACACATATAAAAGCAAAACCTGTGAACCAATTTGACTTTGTGTTCATGTAGCTGCTGCTCACTTGCACCACAAGGTATGACTTTATAAGGTGCTCTTCTTCTACCTAATACAAGCAAAATAGGAGAAATTCTTCACCTAATTCAGTCTCGTTTTGGGGAAAAGATGATTCAGTTATTCCAGTATGCCTTTACGTCACTTGATGAAACAGGTTCAAAATCCCAGAGTTAGTGTTTCACTATGCTGGCTAATCACCTGCTAAATTGCAGTTTGCCGTTAAAATCTGTTGCTGGTTTTCTTGAGGCCATGAATTAGATGGGAACGATGTGTTATCCCAGCTCCTGGTTCGCCAGTGACTCTGGAATTGAAGGGATGTGGTATAAACGACCTGCTGTCCTTGTTACAGGAAGCATGGCTAGAGTTGTGTCAAACAGATCACCTTATCATGGATGGGGTTTAATAGCTCCCCCTTTGAGGACAGTAAGGGTACAAGTTGTATCCCCTGGTGAGATTTGCACAATCATTAAATGTTTTGTACAGTGTATTTTTTTTTGTTTTTCACCGTTTAGTGGATGTTACCATAAAAACTCATATGGCCACTAGATTTCATCAGTAGCGGCTACATGGCCACCAAATTTGATAAGACAGTATAACAGAAATCCAGTGGGCAGCCTTCAATCACAGAAAATGATTTGGCCATAGGTTTTGCTGAGTGGATGGCGAAACGACCACCAGACCATGGTGGATCTTTGCTATGCCGGAGGCGACTAGTGAAAATCATGGCAATACCCGAGAAATTTCGGTTTCTTCTCGTTGGCATTGTGCGTGCCAATAAAGTTGTGGACACTTTTTTTTTGAATATTTGAAAAATAATTTCTGAGATCTTATATCAAAGGCGAGGCCAAATCCTAATGTCAGAAAGTCTGAAAAATTCTTGAAACGCATTCCCTTTTCCCCCCACCGTGTTTTAGAGTTAAATAGAATGAGTCTGCCTCTCTCGAGCTTGTTCACATTGTGAAATACAAATACGCTGGTTTTATTTGTTGACCTGGGAGTTTCGGCTGCTCCTTTTCGGCTTCTGTTGGGTTACAGCATCGTCATCCTTTCTTCCCTCCCCGCGGCCTCCCTGTTTGCTTTTCTATTTACATGGAAATAGCGCACACACATACAATAGCAAATCCAACAAGAACAATAGCACACACATACAATAGCAAATCCAACAAGAACGAATGCGTGGCTCAAAAGGACACACTTTTTTTTTATTGAAAATGCAGACACACCAGTGTGTCCTTTTGAGCTATATTGATCAGGTCTTTTAGGTCTGCCACTCATTAGTTCTTGTTGCATTTGCTTTTCTATTTATACATATTCTAATAATATAAATCAAGCAAAAACACTTCAGATGCAAATATTAGCAGATTACAAAGACTAATACAATTAGACCCAAATTGTCAAAAACCAGTAACAAAGAAATAATCTTATCCAAGACTCAAAAGTCCACAAATAAGAGAGAAGCAATATCCCAACCCACAAAATAATATTACTGGAATAAAGAGAAAACGGTCTCCCCATTTTATATCCCCTTCCTGACTCAGCCCAGCCATCACAGTGACCGCTTGACCACGTGCCGCAAACCACAAGTCCCTCTGGAACCCACAAACATGGACCCTTAGTCTGACTGCCAGTTGTCACTGATGAGTGACGGCTGAGATTCCTTCCCCTCCAAGGGCTAAGCATGCTGCTGCTCGGCTCGGGTCCCCGTCATGGCATTCACTGGCCAAGCCCCCGATGCTCTGATTTTTAAAGCTGATGGGATTCTTGCAGTGGCTGCATACTGTTTTCCCAAGTACCAGAATCAATGTTATTTCTAAATCACTGTTTTGAAGTGTGCTGGGGTTTTGGTTTTTTTTTCCAGAAGTGTTCTCACTGTTGCATGAAACATCGCACGACGGGAGCTCAGGTTACCAGATGACTCTTCATTCTGAGGAGCGGGCCTGAGGCCATCCTAGGGTGTCTGTTTGCGTGCTGGCACTTTACAATTGTGACTTCCTTAAGAAGAAAGCACGTTCCGTTCCGTGTGTGCACTGGGACTAGGGAATCTGAGTCCTTTGGGACAGCCGTAATAGTAGCACGAGGAAGAAACTTGGTTAAGAGGCAGGGAGAAGATTTGTGACTGGAAATGAGAGAGCAGTTTTTTTTCCAAGATGTGGGAACAGCTTGGCTTCTGGGCAACAGAAAACTTTCTGCGCATAAAGTCGTATTTATGTACATAAAATTGTTTTTCTGTGCACATGCATTAAAAAAAAACCCCCATTTTACATGTGAAAATAGCAAAACCAAAATTTTAAAATACAAAGAAAAATACCAAAGAAAAATGAAACAAAATATTTCCTCTGCGCACGTCCTCATATGCACTGGCCTGCCTCGGAGTATTTATTTTAAATACTACTGTACTGATGTTGATTGCGCAGCGAGGACATGATGTTCCCTTTCCTATATTTAGCAGGCACCAGGGCTAGGAATGAGCTGCCGCGTCATGCAGAGTGGGTTGGTGACCGCTCTGGGTTAGGCCCCTGTTCACAGCAGCAGCGGCGGGTTGATGAGTGCCTTGGCAAAGGTAAAGGCTCTGGAAGATTCTCTGGGTGCTGTCTGGCATGGAATAGGGAAGAAATAAATAAATGCACTTACAGACATTTGATATTTCGCCTTTTCCCAGGTGGCCTCAAGGCAGAGTAAAACAAATGTGAATGAACAGAGGCCTTCCTTTTCGTGTGCTAGACCAGTTCACTACACTAGGGATTTCCCCCCTCCACAGTTCAACAGAGTCAGAGGGCAGACCTCTTTCGTGATCTCACTCTGGGCTATAAAGGGGTGTGTGGTCCTGGTTCGATACCAGTAGTCTCTGTCTCCGTGCAGTGGCGGACATGTGAAGAGGACGTGTGGCCCTGTTCCTGGGACAACAGCCTCTCTAGGGGTTGAATTTCCCAGTGGAAGCAATCTCCCAGTCTCTATCCTGGTCGAACTCCTGGAAGGCTGCCCCAGTATCCTTAAGGGCCTGGGGAACCGCCAGAGAACGGTGCTTGGCCCAGCACCCGAGGAGTCTACGCAGCTTACAGGGCACAGTGGTGGTCTTGGTACCCTTTGGGGTTTTGCAGAGCCTCCAGAGAGTGGTTCCTGAATGCTCAGGAGCCTGGCAGCCCATCCAAATAAAAGGGAGAGGGCTTCCAGGACACACACACTCTCTCCCTCCCTCCCTCTCACAAATGAAGGAACAGCAGAAGTAAGTAGAAGCTGCATCTGCTATCAGCAGGCAATGGCTCTCTAGAGGTGGCGAGGAGCGGCTTGCTGGGTTTTCTTGTAGAATTATGCATATGGCTGAGAGAGAGAGAACAGGAGCTGAGCGGGTTACCTCAGGTGAAAGGAAGTTTAATCCCCTGCGGCTGGCCTGATTGTTCAGTGACACGTCTGTAAGGCTGGTCTTGCTTTGCTACATAGACGCGCATAATAGGATACCTTTTATGAGATTTACCAAGTGCAGGTGGGGCAAGGCCTGTAAGAATAACTGCAGTGAGGATTTCCAAACTTGACAATATGCGTGCACATTGGTTAATTGGTACTGAGCAGAATGAGCCAGGCTCAGCTATTTTAGAGCTTATAAATCTCTGATTATCAGCAGGCCCGCTAAAGATGTTACGGTGCTGCAGAGCTAACATTTTCTGGGCACTGGGAAAGACTGTTGGTGCCCTAAGAGTGGGGCAAATAATTGTCTACTGTTACTTAGGTGCAGGGAATGCCTTAATCAGGCCTACTTGACCATACCCATTGCGTCAGCCAGCCAAGCCTTTCAGCCCTTAAGGAATTAGTACATAATGTGCAGTGTTAGCTCTCACATAAGAACTGGCAATGCTCTGTCCACAGAGCCAAGCAGGTCTTTCCGCCCTGCAGGATTCCTCTTAAATGGAAATGCTCTGTGAAGCCAAGCAGGTTGTCCTTAATTGATAATGAGATGATTAAGGACCCAAGCAGGTCTTCACCCTGTAGGTTCCTCTCACCTGGCTTAGTATGATAGATACTGTGCAGTTCAGAGTCATACAGTAAAATGCCACATGTGATAATGTCTCTCTCCTTGCTCAGAGGAAGTTGACAGAGTTTAACGGTCAAAAGAGTAACTTGATTATCCACTATGATAAGCCTCATTTTCCTTTACGCTCAAACAACACTGCCTCTTCCATTTAAATATGACAGCAAATGAAGACTTTACACTCAGCTAATGGATCTATGAGTCAATGAAGGGACTACCAGCCACAAATTAGAACAGAGGGGAAGGATTATTCTAGTTTATAAAATAATGATGGCCCGACATGAAGCAGTGTCCAGAATGGTACACTGATAAGCTTTGCTGATTCCAACAGGCCCGCCTTGTTTGTACTTGTTGCATGACTAGGATGCCATCTTCCTATTTCATAGGTGACAGGTTGAAACTGACTCTGGTTTTATCATATAGTACATGGAAAGTTCCAGGACAATTAACACAAGGGCATTCCTTTATAATGTCATCTGGAGTTTGTAAGGACACCTCACAGACGCAGCCAGGTGTATCAGACAAGCCCATCCAGAACATATTCGCTCAAAAGCGTCCATAACCTGTATGGATGCAATTAAGGTGGAGCCACAGTAATTGAACAAGTTCATAGTCAAGTGGCTTCAACGTGGGCTTTGAGCTGAGTTCACGCAGTCTGCATTCCTCCGTGTCCCATTGTGCTTGTCCTTGGGCATGGCCCAGGCATTGGGAGAAAGCTCCAAAGGTGTAGATGTTTGGCCATAGGGCACCAAGCTGCTCTGTCTGGAGTCTCCAAATAGGTAAACTGATGTGGATAATGACTGGGCTTTTGCGCAACCCATTGGCAGTAAATGAAGTCATTTGCTGATCATGATGAACGTCTAGGAGCATGATCTCAAATGATGAAAGGAAGCTACTGCATAGGTGTCATAGTGTGGATGCGTTTACCCTATGGCAAGAATGGGGCAAGGTTAAGATGGGGGAGGGAGGGTATCTGCGGGGATGTTTGCACCTGTGGGAAACTGTACCCACAGGCTTGCAAGCTAGATGTAAGCAAGCATCACAGGCTTTTTTAGTGCTCCACTATTGTTTTGTTTTCTCTATAATTTACTTAGTGATTATATGATACTAAAATAAAGTGGTTGGTGAATCCAAAAACAATTTTGATTTTAAATGTCAACCAGGTAACCTTCTTTCACTTATCTAAAGCAAATGATTTGTTGTTGGTGTGCAATCTGTGCTGAATCGCTCTATTGCTAAAGCACTAGATATAATCATTGACCAACAATCTTGGATTTCAGATTCCATGTGTAAATCTAACTTGTAGTAATGTTTTATGTACACATGGAGCCTGGAGAAATATTATTTTGCTACAAATTTCAACTACCAGAAGTACCCCAATCTCTTTCTCACCCCCTCCCCCATCCTACCTCCACCAAAGCAGATATTTCCATGCCAAAACACCAGTGGGGTCAGGTTGGTATACCTGGGGGTGCAGATGTATAATGTGAAAGAGTTTAGCATGAAGACACGTTTGTTGCCCATTGGACAGTTCTTGGCACATTAGTTATATAGGACATTTGCTCACAAAATGCAAATTGTTGGTCAATGATTATATCTATGGCTTTAGCAATAGAGCTATTTGGTTGCAGATTGCATATTGGGTTCTGGTACAACAAAAAGTCATTCGTTTTAGTTTAAACGAAGCCAGGTTCTCTATTTTTAGAGGAAAAAAACAATAGTTTTTGGATTCCCTAACTACTGTTTTGGTCTTGTTTTTTGTTTTATGCCTTTCTTTACACTATAGTGGTTATATTGCAGTAAACCTCCCAAGTCCCAGAGCACCAGAACAGTGGCCGTTCTTAAATCCTAACGGGAAATGCTCCTTTTGACTGACTTGGTCGTAGTTTCCATAACATTAATATATAACCTGTTTTTGTCGCTGGGGGGAAAGTTTGCACTGCTATTCCTATATAACTTAATACCTCACCCTGGTATTTTCTTCTTTCTTCCTTTGTAGCCGTGCAAAAGATGTAATAGTCCCAGCCAAGCCGCCAGTTAACTTCTTCTCTCCAAGATCTCCGGTCATTGATCTTTTCCGAGGGCAACTGGACTATGCAGAGCACATTCGCCAGGACTCTGAGATCACCCTCTTCTTCCTCTACGCTCCCTGGTGCGGCCAGTCTATCGCCACAAGGGAAGAGATTGAACGCGTGGCCAGCAGGCTGGCTGACCAGGTAAGAGTTCCAGTAAGAGACTTGTAAAGGGGTAGCTGTATCTGTAGCAGCAAAGTATGACAAAGAGGCTGTAAATTGGACTCATCCGGCTACAGTCGGACACCTCTTTTGCCGGATACGTGACTCATCTGGTTAAGGTTTTAGCCAGATGACTCGGGGGCGGGGAATGGGTGAATTGGGGAGGAATCAAGCTAGCCGGAGAAGTTATCCAGCTAATGCCGATATTCAGAGGTTAATTCTGGTCGGGCCCTAGAGCTGGCCTGAAGTTAGCCAGATAAATGTATCCACCTAATTTAAAGATAACTGAATATCCTGACTAAATTAGCCTGATACCTGTACCTGGCTAACTTGTTCGAGCCACACACTAAGGATGCTCAAACCGCAAACTTTTCAAACCTGATCCTGAAGAACGTGTGTATGTATTAAAGGAACACACACACCTTGCTGGCTCCAAAATTGGGGCGAATGCATCATTACAAATGCATAGAGTTAGGAGTACAGAACATCACCCTTAGTTATTTCTCCATAATTTAGCAGTTTCATCCAGGTATGGGATGTCCAGCTGCTCTCTGCCGCCTTCTCCTTCTCCTGTAGCTTGGTCTTCACAGCGGTTGATGTAAAGCCAAAGAAAGAACAGTTGTTCTCCTGACATGAAGAAAATATAGTTTTTGTTAAAAATATTTTCTTTTCCCCGGGATGAATGAGGACACATTTTGGGTACTAACAAACCCTCCGCAGTCAGGCAGGGTGAAGCTCTGCCAGGAGGACACAGCTGATCCTGGCTGTGTGCTTATTCTTCTTAGTGACACCTTGAGATAATGCTTTCTGTCTCCACTGAACCGCTTCCTCTGATAAAAGCAGAGACAGAAACACCTGCATCTTTCTTGTTCATCGAGTGACAAACAGGAAAGCTGAATTGACTGACCGCATTGCTTGTGTTTCTGTGGTATTGCCTCTGTGCTAACTCTGAAACACAGCTGCTTTCGAGCATCTCGCTTGCAAGCATTGTGTTAAAAGATACATGTAAAAGCTAGACACCTAAAATTACAAATAAGATCGTGAGCAGGGAAAAGTCATAATCATGGATTGTAGAAGGCTAAATGTAAGTTTTCACGTAGTCTGTGGTTATCGAGACAAAAGCGAATGGAGAGCTTAGATAACAGAATATCTGCATAGCCACATTCCCAACTTGCTGTTTCAGCTCAACTGATCTGCATCAGATAAAGTGCATCTGTGTTAAAGGAGTTTTGATGCATACCTCGGGCATGTTATATGACCAGATGCCCCCCCAAATAGATTTTCTTTGCTTTTTACACTTTCAAGTGGGCAATTTTCAAACCATTGATGGGCACTTTTTACCTGCATCAAGGTTGAAAGGGAAAGTGTGCATCTATTTTCATTTTGAAAATTTGTCAGAGTGCAAAGTACCTGCAGGCTTGTACAGGTAGATTTTCTTTGGCAAGCAATACACGCAGATTTGAAAATTCAAAACACTGTGCCTTACTTTCTGAGTCCCTCCAAACTCATCCCTGGGAATATGCCTCCTCCCACCCCCCCAAATACAGCTAAAAGCGCGTGCTTTGTGGGAAGGTTACTGTTCAACAGCTAGTTTATCCACACACATCACTACGTGCCCATGTCGGTGGTTTTGAAAATTGCTCCATCGCCTCTATTTCTGAAAATTGTCTTTTGTGGAGCTCTTTCTTCAGCTAGCCCTGCTCTGATTGCGGTTTTCATGTTTCGGGCACCTGTGTGCCGTTTCGTAGAGGGATCACACAACAGAATATTGATTTAGCTTAGATTTAAGGTGGCGGGCGTGAGAGAATCTCGCCCCGGAAGTTAATGAATGAAAGTGGGTTCTTGCTTGCTCTGTCTGCAGCTGCCAACTGAGGTGTCTAAAACATCTGGTTAGGGTCCCAAAAAACAGACCAGAAGGTGGTCTGTCCAAGCCAGAAGACAAATAGAAAATGAGACAGACCAAATGCCTCTGGCCGAGTTTCGCACAAAGCTGCTTCAGGGGCTAAAAATGACCAAACACAAAATAAATAAAAACATAAATGATAATATTACACAGAATAATCAATTAAAAAAACATATATTAAAAAACCAAACCAAAAACCACACACATAAGCCACAGGACATATACATAGTAGAATTTGAAGATAAAAATAGGTAGATCAAATCATAACCTTTAAATACATATATACAATCTTTAAAGATAAAAATAGGTATTAGATAATAGACACATATATAAAAATTCTATTATGTATACTTCTTGTGGTTTTTATGTGTGGGTTTGTTTTTTTTAATATGTGTCTATAATTATTTATATATTCATTTTTAATTGATTATTCTATGTAATATTATCATTTGTTTTTATTTATTTTGTTTGGTTATTTTTAGCCCCTGAAGCAGCTTAGTGTGAAACTCGGCCAGAGTTGGGCTCTTTTATCGAGATATATGTGCGAATAAATAATTTTTCACCCAAGGCAATTGGTCTGTCTCATTTCCTATTTGCCTTAAAAGGTTTGGCTGGTTATGCGGGTCAGCTGAGGCTCGACAAGTAGCCATAAGCCTTTGCTAGTAATGAAAGGTTCACTTAGGAACGAGTGCCACGTGTTTTCCTTTATTCCTGCCATTTTAATGAAGGGTAGCGCAACCAGCTATGTAAGGAGCGTTCTGATTGGTGGACCCATACCAGGTGCTCTCTTTTCTGATTGGTTGTGTTTGTATTTCAAACGTTATCTTGGAAGCAAGGAAGTCGAGCCGCTCCCTTTCAGCGACGCATTTCTATTAGAGGGAAAGCCCTCAACCTCCCCTCCAGTCATAATCCTGGCATTTCCTCTTGGGCAGCATTAAAGAGGAGCAATCTGATGGAAAGAGGATAGCAGCAAGGGTGGAAAGCTGTACTCTGTGGACCTCCCAAAATTCAGTGCTAATTTCCAAAGTGTGTGTGTGTGGCTCCTTTTTAAGTTACATGCTTCACTCTCAAAGTTACAGGCCTAAGTTTCCCTTCGTGCTTAGATTTTGGTTTTGTTTGGTTTTTTTTTAAAGACATTTCTTTATTGATTTTAACTATTTTATAACAAACAATAAAGCAATAAAAAAACAAAACAAAACTACAGCGAAACAAGGAGTCTGCATGTTTTGTATACAGTAAGGATAGTCCTCGGTTACCCCGTATAACTCCGATCTTTTCATCAGTTTTGACAAAATTCAGCCAATATTTCCCCACTCCCCTAAATTTGTACCTGCAGCCCCTATGCAGACAAACTGTTTTCTCTTTTAGCATCCGAAGGGGAATGTCTGCCATCCCCTCTTCCTTGGGATGGTGCTCGTTGATCTTTTTCCTTCTTTATTCTAAAGCCAGGGTCTCGCTGCCAGACTGGGACGAGAAATGCCACCACCTTCAACTTCTTCCAGTCCTCCCCCAATGGATTTTCCTGTCTTTGTGGACGTTGGGGTGCTCAGCACTTTGCTCCCTGAAAGCTGTTATCCAGAGTTTGCCTGACTTTTTCTCAGACAGCCGTAGGCATGGGAAGGTTGTCAGAAACATTTGTGTTGCTGGGCCCCCAGCTGCTGTTTTAGAGGCATTTGGAGAAGAACCGATCACTGACCGCCTTTTTCAGCTTCTCGTACTGCACCATCTGCTGCCTGGATGGCAGCGATTCCAGCCAAGCTCATAGAAACGTGAGCTGTGGTGCATAAAGCAGGCTGAGACCTGCTTGAACGTTTCTGCGTTCCCTCAGGGCTTCCAGGTTTCAGCAGCTTCTTGTTCCCTCTCTCTAGTTTCCTTCGCAGCTTTGGCTTTTATTTATCTTTGCATAAGCCACGTAAGCAATCACCTATGCGCCTGAGAATGGCCTTAAAAGCTTCTTAGAGAGTGCTGTCATTGCTCGTAAAAGGTTCATTTCCATGAAAATATAACGCCGTCAGTTTTTGCGACTATGCCAGAAGTTCACCCTCCTTCATTTTCCACAGAGGAGTCCGTGCCCTCTGGTGCATCACTGTCTCAGGATCTGAAATGCCCACCGCTAAGGGTGAGCGTGGTCACTCTCTGTCTACATTCCCTTTTGGCATGCAGCAAAAATCAGTCCTAAGATGCAGAAAAGCAGGATTAAGCTTTTCCATTTGGCTTTTGATATCTCCATGCGTCACAGTAACCCAAAGCAGTTTCGTGATCCGCTATCACAGATTTCAGATTCTGGATAACAGCAGTCCAAAGGTGATCTAACCCACGATGCAGCACTGCATCGAAGTCTCCCCATTACAAGCAGGTTTTCCTGGGGGAAGTCAGCCACCAGGAAAACCTCATTATTAAGCAATTCTGCATTTAACAGTTGGGGGGGGCCACATAGTTGTTAAGAAAATGGGTCATGATCGGGTACTGACCATTTGGATCCGCAATAGCCTTGAGAGAGGGCAGTGCTCTCTTACGTATAATGCAGGCAACTCCTCTGAAATGACTAATACAAAATCTTTAGCTGCAGTGCTCTGTCCTTAGTGTATTAGCCTATATTAGGCTATGTATATTGTATTTCTTTGTTTAACCCCATATATTCATTTCCAAGTTATTCTTCCTGTTCTCTGTAAGACATTTGCTTGTCACTGTTATTGTTCAAAATGTAAACCGAATTGATCAATAATTCTGTTATTGGAAAGTCGGTATAGAAAAAACTTTAAATAAATAAATAAATAGTGTAAAAGAATATTGTCTGCATTCTGCGTCCTAGGATGCTGGGTCACCACTGCTCTTTTTGCCTGGTCATTTAACTTCCTTACATGGCATGAGAGCACTTATAAGGTACCCATATTAATTGAGAACTATGCATGGCATGCTGCCTTCTCGTGTCTCCTGGAACACTGCAGGAATCGAGACCTTCCCCCACATACACCAGTTTTAAATGTTTAAGTCGTTAAACAAAAATCCCATTGCTTATTCTTAGGTTGGGTCCGATCAAGGTAACACAGCCTGGAAAGGATCCTTAATATAGAGCAACATTAGAAAGAGGAGGTGATGGCCAGGTGTCTGGGGGTTTATCTTCTCGGTACTATCAAGAATCACCATTTCTTTGCTGTAGTTGTCAGTATTATCCTACCCCTGATGCGTGCTGTTCTTGTTTCCAGGTGCTGTTTGTGGCTGTTAACTGTTGGTGGAACCAGGGGAAATGCAGAAAGCAGAAAAGTTTATTTTACTTTCCTGTGATCTACTTATACCATAAGAGGTAAGGAACGAATGCAGCTATCTGCAGCTGGGTCTTGTTTTTCCAGGTGAAATATACTTGAATGCTGTAAGGCTCAAAGTCCGTTGCAGTCTGCTCTTCGCAGTGCATTTGTTTCTATTTTTGCCTGACCTGTTTGTTTCTAAAGGGACACAGTCAGGGTTGGTGAAATAGGAGTCTGATATTGCATAACATAACGTTTGCTTTCTAGCTTGGCACAGCAGCCAAGCAGGACACGTTGAAGCAGTAGGACGTGGCCCATTCCGCTGAGCTGCTGCTGCCGGATCTCTGCTGCTTCGGTTTGCAATGCTGCATTCTGGAAGCTGCATTGGTCCTGGGATTAAAGCGGTCCCTTCGCAGGCTGCATGCCCGACGAAGGGATCCGCGTGATGCCGGGAGCTGATGTAAACGATATCACCTTTAACATGTTGATTATATCATGTTTTTATCACTCAGTGTTTTTTTTTTTCAAGAAAGGAAAAATCTCTAACCATCCATATATTCAATCTCTTAATTTCAGCCAAAAATAGATTAACAGCGAAAAAATTTTTTAGGAGTGTCCCATTGGACATTGGCTAAAATCAATTAAGACAGATAAGTTTGAAGGGAAGTTGTTTCGTTTAGTAGCTTTTGCTGGCTTGAAAATAACAAGTTTGTCGGCGTTTTTGGCAATAATTCGGCGTACGTCCATTCAACGGAAGGAGTGGAAGAAAAGTATTTTATGGCAAAATTGAAAAAAAGAATTACAGAAAAATGTTTTTGATTTGATTATATAGTTATCACAAATTTGCACGCACATATACACATAAAAATTGTAAAGGGTGTGGAGGAGGTTGGTTGATGATTAAAATTACTCTACACTGCTGGATGCAGTGGTATAATGAAATGATATGAAACCTTCCTCTTCACTCCTAAAAAATTTTTTTCGTTGTTAATCTATTTTTGGCTGAAATTAAGAGATTGAATATATGGATGGTTAGAGATTTTTCCTTTCTTGAAAAAAAACAAAACCATTGAGTGATAAAAGCATGATATAATCAACATATTAGAGGTGATATCGTGTTGATCTATTTACAGTATTTGTATCCCTCAAAAGGAGAGCTGTGCATAGTATTAGTGGGAGCTGATGTACGGCACCGCCTTAGGATGATTCTTGATGTTGGTTGAACAAACAGTGTCTCGGCCTGCAAAGAGTCCAATTCACTGCAGACCCTTGCTGCTGCACCAGGCTTGTAAGCCCGCCGTCGGCCATTGTGGGGCCACTCGTGGCCCTAAAACTCTTCCTACCGGTATTATTGTTCAGTTTAAGTCTGGTAAACTGGCGCACAGGGAGATACTAGAAGTACCTACAGTACCTGAATATAACTTACCTCGAGCGTGAGCTAAAATAAGTAAAATATTAGGTAATGAGAGAAGCTTTAGAGTAGAGAAATAACAACAGAGTCCATTTGTTGGCCTTTTCCTGTGATCATTACGGTTGCACCCTTCTCTGTCCCTGTCCCCAGTAACTATGAGGAGGGAAATGTCTTCAGGGTAGCCATGGGGGGGGGGGAGGGTGACTTCTGATCGGAGTTAAAAAGAAACCTGTTGGCACTGCAGAAGCCTCATGGGCACCAGCTTTCCACACTGAGGTTTGAGGGCCACCCCCACTGCCTTTCCATAAGGGCTTTGGAGTTGAGCATCCATTCTGCCCTGGCCTGTCTATAATAAAACTGCCATCAGAAACCCCCCTGGAAATGAATGCCGCGCTAGAAATGTCTCCTTGAGCTCCTCTGTTTTCATCGAGTGGAGGCAGACTGAATTTGACACTTGATTTTTGTGTGTGTGTTTTTTTTTAATTTTTATTTTTAGTGCTGTGGATAATGGAAGAGATGAGAAGGAGTTGAGTGAGTGTGGGTGAAGGAAGTGATTGAGAGGAGAGTGGGTCTATCCAGAAGAGGGAGAGAGATGTTTGGAAACCACCGCCCCGCGCTCGCTAAGGCCCGCGGGTGTTCCCTGGTTTGGGATCCGTCAGGGACTGACAGGAAAGGTGTTGAGCAGAGATCAGGGCACGCCAGCAGATTACCCTCATGTAATGTTGCTCTTGTGTATAAATATCTGCCCAAGTTAGGTTAAGGAAAGACCTGGGGGGCCCATAATGTATTATGTAAAAAAAAAAAAAAGGTGGAAAACTTTCAGACAGAAATAGCATGAAAAGTACCTATTGGATAACCACGAGCCCTCACTATTTGTGCATAATTTGTGTGTTCACAGTATGCCAATGGCTATAAAACTGCCCAGTTTGGGGAGTGCATCTGGATTTGTGAGCGTGTCTGCCTGCGCCCATGAATATTCATTATTTACATTACTTCTGGCAAAACCATTGGCCGTATGGCAGTTTGCCCTCTTCCGTTCCAGTAGCGAGGCTCTGTTCGGTGTCTGTGCCCCGCACAGGGGCAGAACCCGGCAGCATTAAGGCCATTTTCTGATTTCCAGCTTGGCGACTGCCTGCTTCGAACTTTGGAAAAAAATAAAAAAGGCCTGTGGGCAGATATCCCAGGGGACAGGCCATGCGTGTACAGATGGCTGCTTGTTTTTCTGTGAGCACCTTGCATTTCATCTTGCAGTGCCGTGTCATCATCCTTCCCAGACAGGGACAGAGCAGCGAGTGCCCTGGTTATTTGTTCGGCTTTTTTTTTGCTAACACTGTGGATACCTTTTTATAATAGCGATGGGTGCATGCAGCGCTGTACCATGCTGATAAGGATTCAGGTGTGAGAAGTCCCTGTTCCCAAAGAGATTACCGCCTAAGCATCCGAGGCAGTGGGGGATATAAAGTGACCCTGCCGAAAGTCACAAGGGCCTACCAGGGAGCGAAGCAGGAGTGGGAAACCTGGTTTTCCTGGTTCTCAGCCCGTTGCGCTAACCCAGACGATAAGTTAGTCTAGAAATACCAAACAGCTCTATGCGACTCTGTAGGATGAGGGCAGCTTTCAAAAGGACTCCAGGCGGCGCCATATACCTGCAGGCGTGGCCGCGCAGGGATCTCCTCCTCCAGTATTTTCAGGGCCCTTCATTTTCAGCGTGCATTTTATTTTTCACAGGAGTTTATCAACATTTTATTACAAGAAGAGCAAAACTTAACAATTACCTCAGGAAAGGAGTCCTTTCTTTCCACTGATTTCTCCTGCTTTTGTTCTTGTTGGAATGAACCCACACACATTCCTGGTTATAATAAAACAGGGACCTTTCTTTTTAGTTTTTAAGTATTTTGTAAGCTGCTCATATCGGGTACTTGCAGATGATGAAATACGTGTATGGCTGCCCCCAACGTAGGCGCTTGCGTTTTGGTTACGCACTGAATACCTGCATTGCATTTCTTTTCCTAGCTGTTTTATAACTATTCGCGCATATATTGTACCTGTGGAAAAAATAGAACTTGCTGGCGTAAAGTCCAGATTTTATGCGCAGAAGTCCATATATTTTAAAGCATGCGCATAATTGAAATAACCAGTTCCCAGCTACCTCCCCCAGGTCACCCAGTCTTTCTCCAGGTCATTGAGACCCTGAACACCCCTCACCCCATTCACCCAGACCTCCCACCCAACCAATAGCCGACAACCGACAAGTCTATCAGTTGCGCCAGATAATTAGGTATAAATTTGCATGAATAAGTTGCCAGTTACATGCGCATAAGTCTCTTATAAAATAGCAACTTATGCTCATAAATCTTAGCCCCGCTCTGGAATGCCCCTAGATTGCCCCTTGTGTGCGGGAAAGTGGAAATACCCGTGTATGTTTGTTTATAAAATGGCATGTTACATGCGTGTGTGCGTAAAAATAGCATGTAACCAAATTCACCCCACTGTGTACAGTGCGTAAGCTTGGTGGTATTTGATCATTTACTGATGAAAACTGGTGGCCAAAACACTTCTTGCGGTATTGCTGGGCACTGCTGCGTTAGGCCGCAAGACCAGCAACGTTGCAAGGTCAACAGGTGGCCCAAAGAATTCTGTTGGCCATTGACCACTGGGTTTCTACTCTGCTGAAGAGGAATATGTGCTGTGCGACTGATACCTCTTATTATAGGTGACATCTTGTGCTGGATGGGTAGTTTTGTCTGCTCTATCAAGCGTGTCCTAGTGTCTGAAATTATAACAGCCATCACTTTAAACACCTGCTAATGTTTTCAAAATTTGCATACAAAACTTCACGTTTGTAGACACTCTCTGTAATTCTGGGTTATTGGTTTTTTTTTAAATTTCATTTTAAGAGAACTGGGGGAGCAGATTACCCCACCCTTCACAGTTGAATATTCCAGTATGTTAGATGAGAGATCATTTTGATACGGAGTTGACTGTATCATGGAAAGTGTAGGCACACTACAAAGATACAATTTATTTTTTCATTAAAAGTTTTGTATATTTAGATTTTTGCCTGTGTACTATGTGCCTTTTGTACCCGTTGGTGCTCTCGGCTTGAGAAGATCGGTTGGTGGGCCTTAAAGTGGCAGAGTATTGATTTGTAATACCATAACACCAAGGGTCTTAAAATAAGCAGCTCATTACAGCATTTAAGAGCTGTATATGTTCTTGGTGCTGCGCAGGACACACGTAAAAAAGGATAAATACCCAGGGGATTTAAGGGATTCACTTAAGCCACACAGTGCAAGGGAGGGAGCTCTGGCCACTGCACTACATTACCAACCCCACAACACCCACAGCTTCCAAATGAAATGGCATTGAACTCTGAACCCTCCGAGAATTTACGGTCTAGATGTGGGCGGAACCCTAGTTGACGGTTCCTGAGGGATTTTCATGTTCTGTTCTCTTGGTTGTTCTTGCACCAGCTTTGGCCCCATCGAGTACAAAGGCCCCATGACTGCCGCGTACATTGAAAAGTTTGTCCGCCGGGTGATGACGCCACTTCTTTACATCCCGTCTCGATCAAGACTGCGAGATTTCCTCGCAAACTACGAGGTAACCTCCTCCTTCTTTCCTTTTTGCCTCACGCCTGGTGTTTTAGCACAAAGGATTTAGTGTACGAATGAATGCAATTGGAGCCGAGCAGAGTATCCCCCCCTCAAAGCTTCGGAAATGTGGCACCCCCCCCACCCCACCCCCCCGCAAATCGAAGGTGAGTGTGTGTTATTAACATGCCAAGCCCCCTCTAAGGCTCACAGTTTTCTCTTGTTCTAGAATACAGTGGCAAAACCCCTGCTTTAATTGACATGGCCGGGGGCTCTTGATAAGTTATTCAAGCTCACTGTGAAGTGCATTGCAGTTTAATGCTCCCGTGAAGGAGCTGACAGCAGGGCAACTGAATAAGGAAATCATTGTGGGCTTTATAGTAGCTATGGAGGACTGGTCAGATGACGTTTTGGAGGAAAAAGAGATTGAAGAGTGTGATGTCATTATATCCTAGGGAAGGGTATTAATCCGGGGACATATTTTAGTGCTTTCTGTTTTTTGCCTGATCACTGCATTTTGGATTTGGAATGGAAATGTTTTGCTGTGTAGCTGACTTGGTTCCAGACACCCTTTTTTTTTTTCTTCTCTGGCTTTCCCGTCTTCTGAATCACCGCATGCAGGGAACCATAAGACAGTCGGAGTGAGCTCGCTAGGCCTCTGGCCTTCCTCCAGTCTTAGATGCCTGAAGAATGTCTCTTTTTCAAATCTTTATTG
The DNA here is from genome assembly GCF_901001135.1 of Rhinatrema bivittatum. Taxonomy (NCBI): domain Eukaryota; kingdom Metazoa; phylum Chordata; class Amphibia; order Gymnophiona; family Rhinatrematidae; genus Rhinatrema; species Rhinatrema bivittatum. Next base: position 24,200,769 of record NC_042628.1, read on the forward strand.
GCTGGAGATGCATAAAACAATAAAAGATGCCCGACTCAGGCCGGGTTTCGCCACAACCATGTGGCTGCCTCAGGGGCTAAGAGACAAACATATATAAATACATAATGAATAATTCAAAATCATAAATAAATAAAAACATACATATATAATATGACATAAAATGAATAAATAAAATCAAAATTAGAAACCACATAATTAATTAAATATAAAACAATGAAGCAAAACAGAAAAATACCGTTATGTAAAACATACAGGAAGTGAGAGCATATGGGCAACATCAATCTAAGATCAATAAAATAATGTGTATTTTTAAATAATGTGTGACAAACCAATATTAATTTTTTATAACACAAAAAACAATAAATCAATGAATGAATGAAATATGTACTTTAAAAAGGTGTAGGGAAATTATGTGAATTGTTCTGAAAAATCATTGAAAAAACATTAAGACCCTTGTATATCTTTTGAAAAAATAAAATATATTTAGGAGTATACCTTATAAATCACTGTCAAATTTGTAGCAGATTGGAATTTGTTCGCAGCAAATCAATTTTATGGATTCTTAAACATAAACTGCAGCATGGACGTATCTATGAAAAATCAAAAAAGACTAAAATAATGTTGAATGAGCCAAAAGGAGTGGGCATATAAAGAAGGAACAATTTTATAAAACAGACCTTAATGAAGTTCAACTTGCTCATACGTTCTTGCTGGCTCCATAACCTTAATGGTGCCTTATATTGAAGAAAAGCAAGGAAAAAAAGTAATGAAAAAAGTATTAAGCCCTTGTAAAAGATGGAAAAGATTGTGTAATTAATGTGAAAATAAGAAGGTCAACCATTCATGCTAGCTTTATATACTTGAAGAAAAAATGATGTGTTCACGGGAAAAACATATTAATGAGGCGCCTGGAGAGCTTCCCGGCCACCGATTCTGGATGGGTTTCTTGACTGCAGCGCTTCACTGCTTCCAGCCCTCCTCTGACCCCTGCCAGGGAACGATTTAGGGACGGGCAACTCGGCCACGGGCCGAGGATACCAAATTCTGAAGGCTCCTCCCAACTGGGGCTCCTCCGGCTGCTCTTTGATTTCCAGGGGTTAAAAACCCTTTGCCCCCCCCCAGTCCTCTGCCTATGGGCGCCATAGCCGGCCCTGACCTTTGCAGAGGTCTTGTTGTAGAACTGAGGGTCTCGGACAGGAGCCAGAGCAGGAAGAGTTCAGATTCTGACCCTTAACAGGCGAAGAGTTCATGGAGGGCAGCTTATTCCTTTCCTTTGACGGGTCATAAACACAGAGCTAGTGAGAGAGTGCTGACGTGAAGGGGGGGGGCGACGGCCTTTCCAAATAAAGACAAGACATGTTAATATTGTGCAGTTGGATTTTGGCTGAGCCAGTGTTCAGCCTGACAGCGAATTTGCTTTATATTCCAAGGGCACAAAACGAGAGCCTGCACGTGTTGAACGCAGGACTGTTGAAAGGTTCATTTATGTCAACGTGACGTTGCATTGTGCTATCTGCCAGCATGTGTTTTTTTGTGGGTTGCTGTAGAGCTAAATGTAGACTTCTTGACAGTGGTGAAGGCTGCATCACACCCTGTGCAGAGGTGGCGCAGACGTCTTACTCTAGAATAGTGAGAACCTGTTACTGACTTGAGCTGTGAATTCTGAAGCCTTCAGAGATCCAGAATTGCTTAAAAACTTCGCAAGCTGGAGATTGGACTAAGCTCTCTGCTGGTAACAAGAATTTAAGGCTAGCCATTTTTTTTTTCATAGGACCTGCCCTGGGTGATTTGTAAAATTCACAGATTTCACAGAGTAGCGGCCTTGTGGCATTAAATCTGTTCATTGGGATTTTTTTTTTTTTTTGCACTTCAATTTCCTTCTGCTCTGTTAGGCTTCAGGCTCAACTAGCCCTGGCCCTCTATTGGGCTGTGATGCCTCGAGTCTTTATTTGTCGCTACCTGGGGTCTCTCCGACTGCTGCTATGGTGACAGTCCTTGCCCAGGGGCCACAGTGTGGCTCCCTCAAGAACCAGGTACATGTGCCCTCTTGTGTCTGACTACTTGGCGTCGCACTTGCGTGATGGCAGAGACTCCCTCTCCCCCATTGGGGGGGGGGGCCAGGATCCCCAGTCCTACCTGGCTCAGAGAGAAGAAAGCTGACTGGGGAATCGATCCCAGGCCTTCCACAGGGCAGTGCTAAGGCATTTACTCTTCACTTGGTGCCTGGTTCTTTGGACGAGCAATCCTCCTAGCCCACATATCTCCTGCAGATCCGTCAGACTTCTGACGTTCAGGTAGAAAAACAGAGCAGGAGGATGCACTTCTTCTCCATTACCGAATACAACCAAAGCCACTTCCTGCTCAGTGACTTCCTGGGTTCCCATTGTTTCCTGCCGATAGTGGTATGGAATGGACTTCCATGGTGTTTCCAGCTTTTAAGCCTCCTGCGGGACTTGCTGTGCGTCTCGCAGTGCAGCTGCCCCTGTGCCCTCTTACCCCTGCCCTGTACGTGTTCCGAAGGAGGAACCCAACCAGAGGTGTTGTGTGCGGCGAGTGCAGGGGCCGAGTGCTCTTGCTAGCTGCGACGTCAGCTGGCGCATTCTGGCACTTTGCTCCACTTAACAGTCAGTGACATTCTGGAGCTTTTTATGCTTTCACCTTGTGCATGGAGTAGAAGTGGTTTTGGTTGTTTAAATGTCTATTTGTTCCTCTTCTCTGTTTCCTAACTTTTAACCAGTTCAAGATGAGACTTACGAACCTAAACATGTATATGAGAGGCTGGGGTATATGATAGAGCCATTCAGATATCCCAAAGGTATAAATAATGCTTTCAGAGCAAAGGGCTCCAAGAGACTCTGGCTTAACTTGGAAAACGTTTTTTTCATGGAAAGGGTGATGCAGTGGAGGTGATGGGGGCAAAACATGTGACAGAATTCAAGAAAGCCTGGACTAAGAACAGGAGATGGTTGTTGTGCAAACGTGAGCGGTAAGCCAGAAATTAAACTGGGCAGACTGGATGGTGGGCCGTCATATACTTTGCTTGTGTGTCAGGGTTCAAGCAACTTTGTTCCCCTGGTGGATTTGGATAGAGGGGCATTATCCCCCTCCCCCCCATATTTTGCATTTCCACCAAAAGTCCAACAGGGGACCGTTCTGAGCACATTACAGATCTTGTAATAAGTAAACCTTACACTTGTGTGAGGTAAGTTAGAAATGCAATAGAAATTCCCAAAGGGTGACACAAGGGGGCGCACAAGCCACACGACGAAATGTAGGGAAGCACCAGCGTAAGATTACAAATGCCTGAGCGCAGGCAAACCAGCTCATTCTGTGCTCCGATGACTTTTGGCTGCTGCTTTGACTCCTGCATGAGCTGCAGCTTTTAGAATGAGATAGAAGAGCTGCAGTTTTGTGTGGCAGAGGAAGCTGGGAATTGCGGAGCTACACAAACGGGGCAGAGCAGGATATTCACTGAAAGATGAAGATAATATATTTATTTTATTTATTTAACACGTTTTGTATACCGTCCTTCGGTTTCGCCATCGGAACGGTGATGCAGCAGTTAAGCAGAGAAATGAAAAGTTCGTGCCACAGTGCCACTCTCGTATAGATTCCCTTAACGGAGAAAGGCACAAGAGGCCTGAGGTAGAACAGAAATGTAAGATTTAGAAGCTTTTGAACTGTCCCCGTGCCCTTCCTGAGGCCGTGGTTCTCTTTCCTGCAAGCTTCAAGATACACTTCTACTTCAGGGAAACACAAAGTTGCTGAAACTGTAATTCTCTTTGATGCTGAAACTGCTCGTATACCATGCGTGCTGTTAAATAGCAAAAATAACTTTCAGAGCAAGTTTGTTTATTACTACTTGCCTTTTTAAAGAGAAATTTGGCCAAGTCAGGGTAACAGCAACTTAAATAAGCTAATAAAGATGTATCGGCAGAACTTGGGTTAAAACTGTGACCCTCGATGGTCCGTGGAAGCGGCGACCTCACCATTCGTGCATAGGAGAAAATAAAACCCTTGCTGTACGCCTAAACGTGTGCGTATCTGCCCATACGGGGATGTTGCTGGCAGTAGCCCAGGCTTTCGGAGGATCCAGGGAGAAAAGAAGCCGAGAGTTTGTCCTGGGTGCCCTGCGTTTGGCTGCAGGCCTAGCACCCTACCAGGCCTCTGCTGGCTGAGTTCCTGCAGAAGCCCCGGGGGGGGGGGGGGGGGGAGGCTCGGAGTGTCCCTGGCAAAGGTCGGGCACACGACACGCCCAGAATCGTGGATGAAAGTTAACTTTTAGCTTAAAAGCTATTTCATCTGCTTGAGGGCGGATTGCCCAGTGCAACCTTCAGGATCTGTATTTGAGTGGGCGAAGTTGAAATCTTTCTTATGGGCAAGCAGTTCCCCCCCCCCCCCATGTCTGCTTAAGAAGGGCTGGGACAGGGGATAGTTTTTGGACTCTGCACGGACTGCAAAAAGATCTATTACGTGTCGAAAGTGCAAAGGAGCTTTTTTTTCTTGCTGTAGGGCCGGAAGGAGATGGGGCGATGGCCCCGGAAGCTTGGAACGAGGAGTTCCGGATGCCTGGCTGTGAAGGACAGTTCTCTTGAATCCGACTCGCGGTTTCATTTCCGCTGCTAGAGCTGGCAGCAATTGGAGTACCGTTTTCCCTGGGTTCGTACAGCGCTCTCCATATCTGAGCGCTTGAATATCGGAAGCTGAGCAGCGCTATGACTTTCAGAAAAGATTTTAGCTGGCGTGAATCCTAGTGGGGGATTTTGCATTTTGTGAAATTTTCCGACCTTGGGGGGGGGAAAAAAGTCTCAAAAGAAAAAAAAAAATCAATGACCTGGATATGTCTTTATCTGTGTGGATACATATTTTTCTGAAATAGGGATATAAGACCAGTTGTCCATCCGGTCTTGGGTTCACCTGCAGGTAGCCAGCAGATCTTAATGGGAAGAGCCTGTCCCCCACGTCAGCCTGACAGCTAATGATTAATGGCCCTGTCTTCCAGAATCTTGTCCACATCCTTCAGTTTACAGGATAAAGAATTTCTCGAGTTTGTTTTAAATCCGGCAGCCAGTAAGATTCATGCAGCTTCCCCTAATCCGGTCCCTGTTTACATTTTATAAACCTCTGTCGTCTCTTCTCCCAGCAGAAGAGCCCGCTCCTCTTACAGCCTGTCTTCGGAAGGGAGCCTTCCATCCCCTTTATCATTTTGGCTGCCCCTCTCTGTACCTTTTCCACTTCTGCTGTGTCTTTCTTCAGATGGAGCGAGCAGAATTGCCCAGAATCCTCGAGGTGTGGTCGCACCATGGATTTATATAGAAGCATTATGATTTTTTTTAGTTTATTCTGAATAATTCCTAGCATTGTTTGTTTGTTTGTTTTTGGTTTTAGCTCATTGGTGCACACCTGAGCTGAGGATTTCACTGTATTGTCCTCTGTGCCTCCAAGGGCCTTTTCCTGAGGGGACATCTCCTAAAATGGAGCCCAACTGTGTGCATGTACGGTTAGGATTATGTTTCCCCATGGGCATCACTTTCAGTTTTATCGACATTCAGTGTCCTCTGCCGTTTAGATGCTCATTTCCTCTCTAACACCTCATTGAGGGCAATGGGATCCCTAGGACTAGCAGTATAAATAATATCGTGGGTCATGGATAGCTTTTATTTTGGCTAAACCTCCATGTGCAGTTAGGATCTGGCCCAGCCCTGCAGGTTTGAGTCGCAGTAGCTCTGGATTACTAATTATGTGTTATTTACTGATTCGATCCTCCTCCTTCTGCTAACAGGCTGCACACTGTACATTCAAGTTAGTTTCTCTTGGGAAGGGTGTGCAATATACTACTTTACAGTCGCACACTCTTAGGGGAATGTTTCAGCCTGGCTGACTTTTTCAAGTCTTTTCAGCAGAAACTCTCCAGCTCGCTTGGAATATTAGAGTTTTATGTTGCATTTTAAATTTACAGGAAAAAATTATTCAGTCCGTCCAACTTAAGTCCCTAAACGAGAACATAGGTCATGCGCAAAAGGAGAAAATTATTTTTTTTAATTTAAAAATTGTTTCTGTAACTTGGGCTTCATATGCACCAACAAAATGGGTTTTTCCCCCTCCCTGGAGGTTTTCCCAACCCTCTGGGAGCCTAATGGGGGACTGGGTGCTCCGGAGAGCCTGTGGGGGGGGGGGGAGGGATCCCAGTGGGGGGAGTTGGGTGCCCTCGAGGACGGCCGTGGTGGGTCCGGGCTCTGTACCCCTGGAAAGGCCCGTGGGGGAATCTGGGTGCTGTTTGAAAGTTATACCAGAGAAAAATATGTGCCATTTTTTGTCCATTTGCAGAGGGCTGGCAATTGAGTGAGCTTTTCTGCAAACCTTAAAAATTTGACACAGATGCATGAGAGTTTTGTAGGATTTTTGCAGTCCCATTCCCCCCCCCCCTAAATCTTTAACCCAGACTGTATTAGCACTGTAGAAATGAAATAGAAATGAGAATGACAAAAAGGATCTTTAGGACTTTGTTTCAGCCGCCAGCATAATTAACGGAAATTGATTTTGCTGGGCCTGCTGCTTTAAGATTACTAAGCAAGTCAGAATTTGGCAGAGATTAATAGAAGCAAAGCGACAGTGACTGGTAGGCTTGTCTCATCTGATAAAATGAGAAAACCTGTTGCTTTGATGTGCCTGCAGAGCGCTGTACATGGCATGGAAGCAGATTGCACACCAGTTAAGAATGAAATGCGGACCTGTCTTTTCATGTCAAAAAAATATTGGTTTGTTTAAGTAACTTGCAAATTACTGTACCCTCGGCTTTCATTAATCCTTTGGAGTCAAAGTATTCTCGATTGTTCCAGAGAACCCTTTGTAAGTCCTTTGGGGCCAAAGGGTTCGCTAGTTTGGAACGTGAAATAACTTTCTCAAACAAAACGTTTTTTGCTGAACACAGGATTGCATTTAAAAATGACCAGAATCCTAACTGCTAAAACGCAGGCAAATTAACTCCTCGCCAGCAATTTGAGATGACTCGAAAGAGGCGTCTCTCTAGATCGGTGACCGGTCTTTGCCATAAGTGAATGAGCGAGGAAATGTTGTTTTGAAAGATGTCGAATAGATGCCCTTGAATCCCAGCCAAACATCCCTGTGTAAATCAGCATCACTCTCCTAATGCACTGGGGCATAGCCACTTGGGTGTCATCCAGAAACAGTCAGAGATAATGATTTTGGACCTGTAAATATATTAAAAATACTAATATGCACATTGTTTCCTCCTAAAGCCCTCCTTTCTTTAATGAAGAAGGATGGACATTAAATGGGAAGGCATACTTAAAGCACCAATTTAGGCTGAGCCAGCATGGTTTGTTAACCTCTGTTAGGCTCACTCTGTAATGCTGTTGAAATATAGTGCTACAAATCTGGTAAATAACTTTGTATAAAAGACTAGGCTTTATCAAACAGTTAATCTTACATAGACATCTAGATCGCACTGGTCTCAAAATTCTGGAGCTTGGTTTGCGTGGGAGCTGTGATTTATTCTGCCACGCCATGGTGACCCGCTAGTTTGCAAAGCAATGTGATGCAGCAGGTCGGCAGGCTCCTTCAGGCAGTTCATGTTAAAGCAGCAGTGCCATCCATCTCCTTACCACATGGACCTCTGTAGTGAGGTGGAGGGAAGATGATGTGTGAAGCATTCCATGTTCAATTTTTTAGTGCTTTCCAACTGGATCCGACAGTGGGTATCGCAGTGATTCAGTTCATCTGTCCATCCTGACTTCTGTAAAGGGCTGAATCCAAACTTGGTGGGGAAGCTGAAGCATAGACCTGGCACCTATCCTGTTGAAAATGGTCTCAATACGAAACACAGAAACGTGATGGCAGGAAAAGACCCCATATAGTCTGCCCATCCACACCAACCACTCAGCTCTACAGTCTCTACCATTCCCTCAGAGATCCCCTGTGCTTATCCCATGCTTTCTATAATTCAGGTACTGTCTCTGTATCCACCATCTCCATTGGGAGGCTGGTTCCTTGCATCCACCACCTTTTCTGAAGATCTCCTTAGATTACTCCTGAGTCTACCCCCTTTCACCTTCATCCCATGAACCCTCACTTCAGAGCTTCTTGTATATTGATACCTTTGAGGTATTTAACTGTCTCTATCATATCTTCCATACCCTGGGTGAGAGAATTTTTAAAAGGGGCGAATTTGAAAACCACTGGAAAAATCCATAAATATGTTAAGGTTTTTGTTTTCCTCCTTGTTAAATATGGAATTCCAGCAAAAGGATTAACTGGTTTCCAGTAAAATATTAGGCTGCTCCCACTCAGCTCCTCCCCTGGGATCATTCGGAAGCCGAAGCACCCTGCTTCAGAATGTCTGAATTAGAGGACTGCCCCATGATCGCCTTCCCCAGGGAGAGTATAGGACTTTGAACTGAGCCCAGTATATTCTCTGAGCTTTGTTAGTTCTTTAACTGAAACAGCAACAGTTTGATATATTCATGCTGGTCTGTGTTTTTGAAAAATGACCTAGTGGAAAGTGTTTCTGCTTCCTCTACTAGTAAGTGAGAACCATTGGGGTTTTTTGAGGCAGATCCTCTCACTGATTTCCACAATTGCCACTTTCACAATCCTGTCCATGACTACCACATTTCACTTGAGACAGGGCTGTGAATGGAGGTGGTCGCATAGAAATGAATAGGGCTGGATTTGCTAAGCCTTTTCTCCCATTCTGTGTCCATGGGGGCAAAAAAAGCTTAGGGGTAGATTTTATAATTTTGCACGAGCGCATACTTTTGTTCACGCACCAGGCGCGAACAAAAGTACGCTGGATTTTATAAGATACGCGCGTATCTTATAAAATCCTGGGTCGGCGCGTGCAAGGGGGTGCACATTTGTGCAACCTGCGCGCTGCGCCCAGCGCACACTGCCTGTTCCCTCCGAGGCTGCTCCGATTTCGGAGCAGCCTCGGAGGGAACTTTCCTTCGCCCTTCCCCTACCTAACCCACCCCCTCCCCAGCCCTATCTAAACCCCCCCTTACCTTTGTTGGCAGATTTACGCCTGCTGAAAGCAGACGTAAATCTGCGCGCGCCAGCGGGACTTATGCGTGTCCCGGGGCTCTGCGCGCGCCGGCGGCCTATGCAAAAAAGGCGCGCCGGCATGCGAGGGCCCTGCGCGCGTAAATCCGGCCGGATTTACGCGCGCAGGGCATTTAAAATCCGGCCGTTAGTGAATTGGGCCCATAATGGAGGAATAGCCTCATGGTTAAATTGGTGGACTGAGAACCAGGAAGGCCAGGGTTCAAATCCTGCTTCTCCCACTGATGCTCTGTGTGACCTTGGGCAAGTCACTTCATTGCCTCTGGTGCAAACTAGATTGTAAGTCCCTTTGATGATAGGCCTTACAAGTTGTACCTGATTTTATAAGTCACCTTGAGCTCAGATTTGAAAAGGTGAGTAATTAAATCCAAATAAAATGTTGTTAGGAAAGGACTCCTTGAGCTGCCCGTGGGAATGAGGAGTACAGTAATCAGAGCTTAGTCTGCAAAAGACAATGCAGCTTCTGTGCACCAGGCAAAGATTAATGTTGGCTCTGTTTTGTAAAGGCAAGTCAAATCCCGTGTTTACGTTTCAGGACATGGTGCTGGACTGCTCTAGAAAGCATGGAGAGCACTTGTTCAAAAGCCTTTCCCCATATGCAGAAATTTGACGACACGATTTGAATGCAGAGGTCAAACGTTGTCATTCTGTGTCTATGGGAAAAAGCAGCGCACTGAATCAGACCTAAGTGAGAGCTTTTGTGTGGATCTAAAAGAGCCCATTGGGGGGGGGGCTGACTTTGCTAAGGATTTTCTCAGGGGGTGGGAAAGGAGGAGGATAGTGATGAGTAACTCTGACTCTTCGTGTGCTAGCTGTCCAGCAGGCCCGCTGCAGGCTTGGCCCCCTTTTGCTTAGAGGACAGATACTTCTGTGGGAAACTGATACGATGCTGGCTTGTTGTTAATTTTGTTACAACTGCTGTATTTTCAGAACATAGTGCAGGATCACGGCCTTAACAGTAATCCTGACTCCCTTCCCTGTCCTTGCCCCCAGCACATTCATCTGGAGAAGATGAAAGAGAGTCATTTAGGAGGTTTTACCTAATTATTTTGATTATGCAAAGTCACAAGATCTCCTTAAATTTGAATAGCTTGTCTGTGCACGGGGCTCTTGGCTGTGCCTATAATTCAGTATCTGACGTTTGCTTAATGCCTGCGGCGATCCCCTGAATAACTCAACTCTTGGCTTTTTCTTGATTCTTCTTCCTGCAGCCTGCAGTTCTTGGATATTTTGAGTTCAACGCCTCACCTCAGCCGCCTGGCTATTTGACCTTCTTCAGTTCTGCGTTGCATTCATTAAAGAAAGGTAAAACCGGAGAGGCAGATATTTAGCGCTCCTTAGCTAGATAAATGGCGACTTATCCAGCTAAGTGGCAGCTGTTGAATATCCGGCTGTGTTCAGTGGCCACCGCTTAGTCGGATAAGTATTTATTCGGCTAAGTAGGTAGCTGGATATCTTGGGGGGGGGGGGGGCGGGCTGCTTATTTGGGCTTATCTGGTGAAGTTAACTGAATAAGTTAGTCCTGCATCAGTAGCTGGTCTAAAGTTAGCTATAAGTTATCCGGCTAACTAGAACTTATCCAGGTATATTCAGTGGCATAGCTGTGCTGCTGAATATCCCTTTTAGGTTAGCCAGATAAGTTATATCTGGCTAACTTAGATAACCAGATATCTTTGAATATTGGGCCCTTGGTGTCCTAACACTACAGTACAGACTTCTTAGATGAGAAGGCGCCTTTTCATTTTTCCATGAGCACTCTAGTTCTCTGGCATTTCTTCAGGTCTCAGTTCTCCGTCCTCAAAAGCCGAAGTCTATTCAGCTTCAGAGGGGTACAGAGAGTCGGAGGAGGCTCATCTGTTGCACATAGTATGAAGCTTACGAAAAAGAACAGCACAATAAAGAACCTTAGGAAAATAAGGAAGGCCTTATTTAGGGAATAAATTAGTTTGACATTTACTTATTGCCCCATAGGGTACGTTGTGGCATCTGACCCTCGCCATGATTATATATATATCGGTGCAAATGAGCATGGGACGCACGCTCCAGAGAAAATAACAAGTATTCTACACGAAAATGATAAGTTAGAAAAGAATTTCGCAGCTATTATTAAATGTTAAAGATCATGAGGGAATTCCATAGGTTTCCTGTATTTTGGGAATGAATTTTCAAAGGAGTTGCACACGTAAATGTAGCAATTTTCAAAAACCCCTTTGAAAATGACCACAGAGTGCAGAGTAAGGAGACTGGACTTTTCTCTTTTGTATGATGGATCTTAAGGCCCAGAGCTCATCATTACCTGGATCATTAGTGTTTCCTCCTGGGATTATTCGGGAATTATTTCTGAAACAAGGTGAGGTAGAAGGAGCTGCATTGAGCGTCACTCTGTGCTATTTGAAACTAATTCAGTAGTACTTCAGATGTTTTATAATACTGTTTGCTGTATCCTATTGGATGATACTAAGTTTAAATTTCATTTAAAAACATCTAACATATTCCAAAGGAAAATGGAAAAAAAAAATCAAGAAAATGTAAATAAAAGAAAATAGTATTTTGGGATTTGTAGCTGCTTTTGGAGGTTTTTTTTTCCCCGTTGTTTTCTTTTGGCTTGTTTCTTGGGGTTTTTTAAGGGTGGGGAGGGTTAGTAAGGTGGTCACCCTCAAATCATGGATTAGAGAAAATTGCTAAGTGCAAGTTGAGATATTGTAAACACAGCTATGCATGAGAGCAGGACAAATCCTGGGCAAAAGAATTGCACCCAGCAAACAAAGCAGAGCAGAGACTTAAGTAAAACAAAGCAGAGATTTTTTTTTTCTCCTAGGACAAGCAGGATGGTAGTCCTCACACATGGGTGACATCATCGGTTGGAGCCCAGCACACTGAGCATGCCCTAATCCATGCATCGGTGGCATCGACGCCGAAGGACCACGGAGATGCACTGATGGTCACTGAGGGGTCGACATCAGCTGGGTCCGTCCACTCCATCAATACTGTTGGCAGATAGGGGAGCCAGGGATCGGCCCTTGTCGGTCTCTTCCAGGTTGAGGACAATCGGGTTCGTCATCTTCGACATCGGCACCGGTTGCCCTCAATGCCTGGTGCCAGGCTCGGGTTGGCTGCCGGCTCTTGCTTTGATGCCCCCAAAGCGACGAGGAGTGACTATCCTCCATCGATGCCGGAGATCCCAGATGGTCTCCTCCGGTCCAGGTGGCCATCACCGATCCACCTCGAGGTTCCGAGGAAGATCTGGCCACCCCACCTACCTCCCAGTCCGTTTTGGCATCAGCAACTTTCGAGGAGGAGTTGGAGTGCAGAGTCCAGCTGGCGGTCGACCGGGCACTGCAGGGCATTGAGCCGGTGGCACCGACTGTATCTGTGCTCCAGCTCTCCCTGCTGGAACAGCTGCTGGAGCGTCTCACTGTGCTTATCGGTGTATTACCGACCCAGCTGGTGTCAGTTCCCAGGGAGCCAATGATGCTTTTCCCGACCGATGTGGTGGTTGTTGCCGTTTCCGAGGAGGAGGAAGCCTATCTGTGCTGGCCCCATAGCCTGTAGTCCCCCCATCCCCTGTGGATTACAGTGAGGATGAAGTGCCCTATGACCCCTGGGGAGATGACTCCGTGGCATCCTCAGAGGACTCAGAAGGTCTCCTCTCAGAACCTTTCCTCCAGAGGAGGTCTCCCCCTGAGGACCTGACCTTCGCAGGATTTGTGCGGGTGATGGCGGAAGCCATCCTGTTTCAGTTAATGACTGAGGAGGATGCCCGGCACAAAATGCTGGAGATCTCCAGTTTGTGAAGGCTCCTAAAGAGATCGTGGTGGTCTCGGTGCATGAGATCTTTAAGGAGTTGCTATTGAGGATTTGGGAGCACCTCCTCACAGTTTCTCCTGTTAACAGGAAGGCAGACGGGATTTGCCTTGTCCAACAGACTACCGGGTTCAACAAGTGCCAGCTATCACACCAATCTGTAGTGGCCAAGCGCTCTCGGATCCACGCCTCGGCGCCCCTGGGGAGAGAGCACAGAGTGCTGGATGCCCTTGGAAAGAAAGTTTTTCAGGGGGCTATGCTCATTGCCTCCTACCAGCTCTACGTGAACCAATATTCTCACAACCTGTGGAAGCAGGTACAGGAGGTGGCCGAGTGGCTACCTCAACAGCAGCAAGACACCTTCCTGTCGCTGGTGCGTCAGGGCCTGGAGTGTGGTAAACATGAGGTGCAATCCACCTACAAAGTTTTCAAGACAGCAGCGGGAATCGTCGCCCGCAGAATGGCATGGCTGCGGGCCTCAGATCTCTGACCGGAGGTACAAGAGAGACTCGCTGACCTGCCGTGCACAGGGGAGAATCTCTTCGGAGATAAGGTGAGGGACGCGGTGGCCCAGTTGTGGGATTACCATGAGACACTCCAACAACTCTCTGCCAGCATTACTGTCTGGATAGGGATGGCCGACATGACAGTAGGTTCGACCAGTCTGTCCTCTGGAACCTGTTTGAGGTGTAGAACCCACTGTCCCTACCTAGGGCCCGATGTTTGGGTTCAGGCTGTCTCCCCCTGTTACCAACAGTACTGAGGTTGTTGTGCCTGTTGGCACCTGGTTAGTGCCTATTGGTCCCTTTTTGGGTTGGGGAGCAGCCTGTAGCTAGGGATTCACCCATCCTGCTTGTCCTAGGAGAAAGCAGAGTTGCTTACCTGTAACAAGTGCTCTCCTAGGACAGCAGGATGTTAGTCCTCACGAAACCCACCTGCCATGGTTTATTTTATTTTTATCATAATTCTATATTACGAGACTGAAGAGGGGCCCCGCATAGATTAGGGCATGCTCAGTATGGACGGTCAAATTTCCAGAAACTTTGACATACGTTTTCCATGCCGGGCTCCATCCGATGATGTCACCCACGTGTGAGGAGTAACATCCTGCTGTCCTAGGAGAACACCTGTTACAGGTAAGCAACTCTGCTTTTTTTTTTTTTTGCATCATAATACATGAAGTCAGACGGGCAGGAAGTGGCAGCTGAAAACCTCAAATCTGCTTTTGCAGATTCAACCACGTCTGCAGTAGGAACGTGCTGCTGTTTTTAAATAACATGAAAACGCCAACGGTATTAGTTCTGTTGGTTTGTATCATTTCCTAACAAAATGTCATTGCGTCTGTCATTTTATTTTAGTGTTTTGACATGTGCTTTAGTAAAGTAGGCATTCTGTGAAAGAAAAAGCACATGCATGACAAAAATACTGAGCACGCTAACATGAAATGCACAGATGAAATGAGAGAAACGTCATGAAGCCAAAATGACAGCACGAAACACTGTTATTCCCATGCTCACCCTTAGACTGCCATTGCTTATATATATATATATATATACATAATTTTATAATGTGTGCAGCCATTGCACAAAGAAACATAAAGCACTATTGTATCGCATTGAGGTCATGCTCTTATCCGAACAACCATTGTGTGGCTTAGGAGTAACGTAAAGAAACCTCCCTTTACATTAAGGACATTGGCTGCTTGAGACAACCTTCCAATGAAGATTGGGAGGCAAAATCTGGAATGAAGGTCTCGATAGCCTGGGACAGGCACAGAGCTCGAGGTGGGGAACCCAGGATGAAGCCAGAGAGCGAGCAGAACCTGCAGGAGGAAGGGGGGGGGGGGGGGGGGGTAGGCAAGAGAGAGCCTCGCAGGCACTGACTGGGTAAAAGTACACATAGATTGTCACAGTGTTCCTTTGAAAAAGTCATTTCTGGTGGCAGGTGGTGTGGGAGTAAAACTGCATATAAACATGAGATTTTCAAACGTGCAAGCAATTTACCACCCCTGACCCTCCCACGGCAGGTGGGAACTACGTTAATTGGAAGTGCGCATGGTAAACCTTCCCATCTGGCATGCAGCTGCACAGCCTCTTGGAAACTTGACTCCATTGTGGCGAAGCGAACAATGCTTTGAAAAGTGGTCAGGGATCCTTTCGTAAAGAGGGCGAGAGACTGAGGTGGTCTGAGGGGGCTGAAACGTGTTAATGGCAAAAGAGATTGAGTGAGCCTTCTCAACAAACTGCCTTTTTCTTTAAGTGGCGTTGGAGATTATTTGGTGCGTTGTTCGGTATTCACATCATGGTTATGGAATGCGTTCAGACTTTTACGCCCCTGGACCAAGCCTCTGCTTTTGTCATTCCCTTTTTGGCCTCTCCTGTGTCTGTTGTTTAGTATTCGGTTGTGCCTGTTACGCTTAAGCTAAATATCAGCTGGACGCAGCAGTTCCTCCTTCTAATGCAAACCCTTTTAGTAACCTTACCTAGGTACCTGACAAACTGAAGCTGTAACCCATAGTAATATTTCCTCTCTATACCAAACTCTGGGCTTCCCCAGCCTCTTTGTTAAGAAGAGGGGCTGCTGTATTTGCCTTGAAACTTATAGATAAAGTGGAATTGTTTTTAGGGATTAAAAACCATTTTCCTTTCCCTTTTGATTTTGCTCCATCAGGATCGGACTTGTTTTTCCCTTTGCTTCTGCTTTAGGGAGGAGAAGAAGACAGATTTAGAAAAACAAATTTTGATCAGTGGAAAAAGGGATAAAGGACTGTGGTCAGTATACAGGCAGGACTGCTTGAACTGGTAGTTATGAAATCCATGCATCAAAAAGAGCCCCTTTATATTTAGACACGTAGATGTTGATTAAATATGCAGAAGAAATAAAACCATTAGTACCAAGAAGTTAGTGAAAAGAAAGTGGAATTATTTAATAATGATATCACTATCGTTCTTTGACCTTGATCTGTGTGATTATTGCTACAGATAAATACCTTGGCTACAAGTTCAGCAGGAGCTCTTTGCACTTTCTGCCGGTGGGGAGTGTAACTAAATCCTCCCTGCAGAGGTAAAAAATTTCTGGGCACCCCAGGGGACTAAAATGTCATTGTTTGCGCCTGCTCAGTGTAGCTTCCTGTCGGGCCGAGCTGGAGACGGGTTCTGGGGTCTGGCATGGGGGACCCTGTCTACCACGAGAGAAGAGCGTTCTGGGGCGATCCCTGCCGCGTCAGCGGGAGAGAAGATCCCAAATAAGATAGAAGCAAATTCAGAAAAGTAGCATAAAAGAGCAAAAAAAATAAACAGAAAAGCTCTGAAGAGTAACTTAGTAAGGAAACCCAAATAATTCCGACCAGCTCCCTTAACATTGTTGCCACCTCTACCACCCTGCTTATCTCTTTTTCCTCTCGGAGCCAAGGAGGCGGCAATCCAAGTAGAATGATTTGGGTGATTCTCAGTTCAGCCCAGGCCTTTTTCTGTGAGCACATGAGAAATGTGCCAAAGATCTTGGGAGTCAGGGAATAAACACCGCATGTGAGCTGCATAAATTTCCCCTGCTACAGAGCCCAGGTCGGTTTGTGATTTAGCATTGGCTGCTGCTGGAACTGATCACTTCTGAGCAGAAGGAAATGTTATAGTTTAAGTGGTGTAGTTCTAAGTTAGTGCTTCCGAGGGGCTCCTGGCTGTATACGCCTTTAACTTTCTGTATGGCAGGGCAGGCGGTTTGCTTTCATTTTTTTTTCCTCATGATTAATCCTCCTGCTAATTTCAAGCACAAGGGCTTTGGCATGGAATGGAAATGCCACCGTAAAGGTGCAGAAGAAACCGATTTCCAGATTAGGCACCAGGTTCTAAAATTAGATTTCATTTGCCAGCCGTCTCCTTAGTTTTTTAACCCGACTACACAATGCAAGGCCTCCCTTCGCTCTGTTTGAAAGCGATAGCCAATGTGTTTTCTGTCGGCCCTGGATAGCGATGTTTGTGAAGAGAATTTTTATCTGATTCAGTAATCCTGGAGGATTCTTTGCAGGTCTGAGATCTTTCAGTGGCCCATCCTAAGAATTATTCCAAGATCAGGCATCTGAAGAATGGACCTGTGTGACCTTGAACGCTCATGGTCAGAGACGTGTCTGGGCGATTATTAGGTGCTGTCACAAGCTGCCTGTGTTTATCCTAAGAAGGCCGATTTTATTATATAAAGCTGGGTGCTGACTGTGCTGGCAGTGGTGTCATGGAAAGTGCTGGGGGCCAGTCGGTCATGGCCTGAGTCAGGAGATGATCCACAAACAGCAGAATTTGTTTGATTTCTTGGGATGCATGGTACAGCGCTGCTCCTATGAAGGAAGGAAGAGCGGAACGTGTTCCTACCTATTGCAATAGAAAATGGGAACTTCAGATCCCGGGCAGACACAAATACAAATGGAAAAAAAAAGCGTTTGAGGAGATCTATCATCCCGCTGGCATGGAAACATTTTGGGAGCTGGGGTGTCCCGCCAAAGCTTGCACTGCTATTTTTTTTTTTTTTTTTGCAGCTTTGATGGGAAGTTTCAGCTTTTGAGTCGATTCCGTGCAATCCCTGTTCCTGTGTGGAATGACTGTCAGATCTTAGTTCGTGGCTTTTGCACACTGGACAGTCCCTTTCTGTAATGGCTGTTTTATTAGACGAGCAGCTCCTGACTGGTGCTTTGATGTCCTTTCTGGGCGACGTGCTCTTTCTTTTCCTGGGCATGGAGACTCTGGATTGGCTTGCCGCCCCCTATTGATCCAGCTTCCCAGGCGACACCTGTTTCAAGCCGCTGGTGTCATGACAGTGTTTGGGGGAGAGGGCAAAGCCTGCTCAGAAGCAGGGGGCTTTCCCCATTAAGTCCCTCCCCTCCCCATCTCCCTTGACTTCAGCCTGCTGCTACAGCGTGGATCAAAGCTTTCTGCGGCTCCTGCTACAGATACATCTGTGAATTGTTCAGCAAGTGCAGCCAGGACTCCCTTCTCCTCCTCCAAGCACCGAGAGTGTCTTCTAATATGGATAGAATAACTGCACGATCTCTTCTGGCTTATTGGGTGCAAAATTATGTTTTTGATATCCAAATATGAAAATAGGATATTGGGAGTAACAGTTTCATTCTGCAGAGTGCGTGCATGCTTTTCCCCTTCTGTCTCTGTTGGAAGGCTGAGGCCATGATCTGGTGCAGGGGTTCTCAAACCGGTCCAATGGCCCCCCCCTCCCCCTCCCGTAGGACGGGTTTGAGCACCCCTGATCTCCTGCGCAGGGAGGGAGAGCCGAGCAGCTGTTACTGCAGCTGGAGCTCAGGTGGGTCCTGGCCCTGAAAGCAGTCTCTGGATCCTCACATCCCTAGCTCTAAGGCTGCCCATATACATTTCCCAGCACAGCGTAGATAAATCGCCTATCGCTTTGCTTCGAACTCATCTGCTCTCAGGGTCGTAAAACACTGACACGTTTCTGCTGACCTCAGATGTAATGCAGCTTGTGACCTAAAAATAAAACGGAGGTGTTAAGTAACTGTTTGTTTCTGAGAGACTGCACTTCCAAACCAGCAGCAGTGTGCAGACAGTAATGAATGTTTTAACAGAACCGCCCCCCACCCCAGCCAAAACGCATTTCGGTGCTCCTCGTTGAAGGCCAAGGAGATTTAAGTTTGGTCAGAAGGAGTTCAGGATGCTTTCATGAGCTTATTTTGGGAGTAATTCTCCTTGGTTGTGGTTGAGTCGGTTTAAAAATAACCAAGCATCATAAGAGCTAGGCCTGAAATCTGCTTGGGATCTCCATAGCAACAGAGAAGCCACCATCTTGCATCCGGCTGCTGCTTTCTCCTTTCCAGCTCTCTTTTCCCGGACACAAAGGCCTGACAGTTTCCGCTTAGATTTAAGGTACCAAGCAAAATGGAAAGGAAACTCCATTTTGTTAGCGAGTACATCTTTATTTTACATTTCATAAATCAATGGATTTTTACTTTGGCCTGATAAGATTTAGGTGTATGGTTTTTGACCTGTTTTGGTTTTTTTTTTGCACACAGGAGCATATTAAAGTGTCAAAGAAAAGGAGGTAAATAAAACAGCCAGAGCGGAAGAGCAAACCTCTGAAGCTTGATTCATCTGAAGAAGGGACCTGCATTCTTTTGTTAATCTGTTAAGCGTTATTGCAGCTAATTAAGGCAATGGGTTTGATTCAGAAATCCTTGTCAGGCTGCCCTGTGCACATACACACCTAAGTAGGCCACCGTGTGTTTTACTGAGATTTCTGTCCAGATCAAAATCCTTCTGCACTTACTTTGTTCTGCTATTCATTTTGCCCCCCTCCTCAGTTTTATATTACCCTGCCTCTGTAGCCCAGTTGTTTGGAGCGGGCGGCACATTTTGCGGCCACCTCTGGGTCCTGTGTGTGTGCATTCTGAGCTTGGCCCGTAGGGGTCACTGTTGTGCTATGAATCTTGTTCCCTCCATCCTGGAGGCTGGGAGCATAGCATCCCTGAGGAGCAGAAGCTGGGTGTCAGACTTTGAACCAGGGCTTCCTGCACGGCAGCACACAGCATTGACGCTGTGTGCTGTGCTATGGGGTTGGCTCCCTTATGTTCTTTATTAATAGACATTCTTAGTATTGCTCCTTCAGAAATAAAATTGATTGCATGGTGTTTGAGGAAAGCATTTTGGGTCTGTGGAGAAGAGCTCACTAAACAACATACAAGTACTGTAGCAAAAACATTTTGGAACTGCTCTGGAGTATCTTGACTCCATACTCAACTGAGATGGGGCTTGAGTCAGTAGTTTCAAAACAATAAGAATATCTATCTGACTATATCTTTTGATGCTCTTCATTTTAGGATAAATTGTTATAAATCACAATGCAGAATCAACCATCTACAAATGTTGGTTGACATTCTCATGTATCTAAAGGCTTTTTGCATTCTTGTTACGGGTCATGTACAGCTGAAGGGCTGCTTGTTCGTGGCAGAACTTTATTGTTGTTGCGAGAAGGTTGAGGGTGAGACCGTGTTAAGGTTCTACAAATGGAGCAGCCAGTACATGGCTAGTGATGGAGCCGGAGATGCTGCGTCCCGCGGCCTTGCCTTGTCTCTGAGTCAGATTAATTGCTCAGCTGGAAGACGAGGCAGGAGGTATTCATTTCCTCTCACTCCTTTAAGTCTCCCACTGATGGCAAACTACACGTTTTTCTTTAGCGAAATACATTCTTTTAGTTGTAAATTGAAATATTTCTCTCTGCTCATACTGAAAGATGCAGAGGGCATGCAGTAGACCGATTTTGTCCCAAAGAGATCTTGTCTGATTACACTCTGTAGCTAAGTGATTTCTAAGTAGCAGTTTCAAAGTGATTTGAAAAAGGGAATAATTGAAGTAACGGCCCATTCATCATAATTGATACTGTGACAGACATTATGCAGATGCATTTTGCTATCAACAAGATTTCTTCTCTCGTTCATATTCCCATCTAGTTTTTCCGCTAGCGTTTGCCTCCTCTGCCTTTGGAAATTGTCCATGCTTGACATTTCCCCTTCCTCCAGCGTCAGAGCCTCCGTTCCCAACAATACGGGTCACCTGGTGCGGAGAATGTGAACACAATTGCTCCCAAGAGTTGAGGTTAATAGCAGGGAAGAGGCTGAAGGGGAAGGAAGTTGGAAACATTCTCAGACTCTGAAACCCACTTCTCAGATGAAAAATAACTTTGTTCTGGAATTTTTGAGTAATTACATCCCTGCTGTGGAACAGTGAGCTCAGTGCTATTTCCTCCTTCAAAGCCTGTTAGGTCACTCGGACTTTTTACCGTGTCTCTGCTGTTTCCAGCTTGCTAGCACAGGCCCTAGTAGTCTAAAATATTTCTTTCTGTGGACTCTAGATTCACAAAAATCTTTTCAGGCCACAAAGAGCAGTATAACAAAAGCTTTGTCCTGCAGAAGACCAGAATGAACCAGTCCAGATTCTTGGGAATCAGCTCAAGGATAATGCAACTTCAGTGTGCATTTCAGATATCCTGGCTGCTGGAAACCCAGTCCAGCCCTCTGTAACAGCGATTCTCCTGCAAGCAGGATGGTAGTCCTCACAGATGGGTGACCTCATCAGAGGGAGCCCGGCACAGAAAACTTTTGCCAAAGTTTCTAGCACTTTGGCACACTGAGCATGCCTAGCATGCCACTATCCGCGTGTCCACACAGGGTCCCCCTTCAGTCTCTCTTTTTCTTTTTTTTTTTTTCTGCGACATAGTTGCCTCACGGTAGTGGAGCGCTGCTCTTAGTTCATCTTTTTCAAAGTATTTTTGCCGGTGTTTTTTGTTGACGTTCTTGGCACCGGGTTCCTCTTCTTCGGTTGGTGTCGTCCAGCATCCGATAGGTGTTTTAAATTTTTCCTTTCATGTGGCTGAGTCCCGGAGAGTCGCCTCTCTGTGACCGACTGCCATCGACCGCTCGCTGGTTATTTTTCATGGTGTTGTCTGGTTTTCACTGATGCCCCCAGTGCCTGTGGACCATGTCGATTACTGAACCATATGAGTTCTGTATCCTCTGCTTGGGGGACGTCGCATGATGTCCGAGGGTGCCATCTGTGTGACCAAATGACCCCAAAAGCTGTCGTACCTAGCTGGATAAGATGGAAAAGGTTTTTTGCCAGAAAGTCTGCTTCATCTACTCTGGCATCAGGGGCATTGACACCTAGAGGCCAAGGGGAGCTGTTAGATATGCCGGCCATCTCTACCCCTCCGGCAGGTCCTTCTCTTGAGAGAGGAGCCATCTCCGATGTCGTCGCATTCAAGGACATCAGGATCTTCTCCTTCCTTGGCTCCAGAAAAGACTGGGCCGAGCACCAAGGGAAGTCCCGCAAACATAGTCACTGATTGCGTCGGCACACGGCTCCATGACCGGTGTGGCATCGCCAGCTGCCATGCCACCACCAAAGCGACGCCGTGGAGAAGAGGCACCATCCTCTATCAGATCAGGGAGTCAAGACGTTCCCCACTGGTTGCAGTGCTGGGCACTGAGCCTCTTCGGGGCTCCGAGGAGGCTCTGTTGACACCACCTCCCCCTCCTCCATCTATCTTAACTAAAGCGGACTTTCAGGAGGAGTTGGACCGCAGGGTTCAGCAGGTGGTGCTCTGAGCCCTGAGGGGTATCAAGCCGCCGCTGGTGCTGGAGCCTGCATTGTCTCTCTTGGCACCCCTACTGGAGTGTCTAGACGTCCTTCTGGGTGTACTTCCGATGCAGCCGGTGCCTGGGGGATCATCGGTTCCCCAGCGGCCACCGATGTCCCCCTTACGGAGCAATTCCCATTATCGAGTCCTCCAAGTAGATCCATCGGGGATCTCTGTGTTGTCGATGACCTCGGGGCCGTTGATGCCCTCGATGCCAAAACCGAGAGGCTTGGGCAGGGACCCTCCACTCTGGTCCTCGAGGGACCTTAGCAAGGAGGAGCCCCATATGATTCCTGGGGAGATGATACATCTGAGTTTTCCTCTGAGGACTCAGACGACCTTCTTTCTGAGCTGTCTCTGCTGGATGAGAGGCATCTGTCTCCCCTGGAGGATCTTTCCTTTGCGGGCTTTGTCCGGGCTATGACCGAGGCCATCCTGTTCCAGCTCCTCACTGAAGTGGATGCTCGGCACAAAATGCTGGAGGTCCTCCAGTTTGTTGATGCCCCAAAGGAGGTAATGGCTGTCGCAGTCCATGAGATCTTCAAGGAACTTCTTTTTAGGATCTGGGAGCGCCCCGTGTTCGTTCCTCCTGTCAAGTCGGAAGGTGGACGCCATTTACCTGGTGCAACAAGCCTTGGGCTTTGGGAGGAGCCACCTCCCGCACCAGTCAGTGGTAGTGGAGTCTGCTCTGAAAAAGGCCAAGCGCTCTTGCACCCTCGCTTCTGCCATGCTAGGTTGGGAACACAAGGCCTTAGACGCCCTAGGTAGGAAGGTCTTTCAGGGCGCTATGCTCATCGCCCGTATTCCGTCCTACCAACTGTATATAACCCAACACCACCAGAACCTGTGGAATCAGATCCAGGAATTGTCGGAGCGCCTGCCCCAGCAGCAGCAGGATGCGTTCATGGCTGTAGTGCGGCAGGGCCTGGAGGCCAGCTATATTCAGTAGTGTGGCTGCACTATTGAACATGCCTCCAGAGTTAGCCGGATAAGTTCATCTGGCTAACTTTTCTATCCGGATTGTGTCTGAATATAGACTTTCGAGCAGTGGAGGCATCCTGTTCCCAAGTCCTGTGGCTGTTGCATTAGATTTAAAGGAAGGTGGGGGTGGGGGAGTCGCTTTCAGCTTTGCGTCTCTCTGGACCCTGTGTACTAATCATGTGCTCTGCTGAGTTCACACATTAAGGAGAGTGTAACATACCTGCACTAACCAGCACTTGAATCACAAAAGATAGCATTTGGTGTCCTAAAAAGAGTGATGGCTGGCAGGCATAGAGGATGCATGTGAAACTCATGTTGCTGCTTTGGAGGTCTCCTGCAGAGCGATGCTGGTGTTCTTGCCTCACGGTTTTGTCTAGATAAGCCCCAGACACCTTGCTGTCTGTCCTGATTTGCATGTCTCCGATGGGAAGTGTCATAGCGCTGGGAAAACTGGGCCTCTTGTTGGCATCATGGCTCCGCGGGTACAATAGAAGAAGCCAGCCTTCCTCGTGAATGCTGAGTTTTTCCCCTGTCCTCTGTGACAGAATGTGAACTCGGGGAAGCGTGGTGATAGAGCCGGCAATGTTCTTGCTAAAATGACTCCATTGCTTCGCAGCTGGAATTTCTGCTAATTTTACAGCAGCTTAGACTCCCAGGCTGCTGTAAGCAGAGTTTAGCTTTTTGGCTATTAAAGGGCAAGGTTGGTTTTTGCTGTCTCATTTAGTAAGAGAGCAGTTTAGTCATGCATAAGGATGTGGGCCTTCAAATTCACATGAAGCACTGCTAGTTAACATGCTCTTTGTCCTCAGCAATCTGAGGGTGGACCTCATGACATTTAGGCAGCTCCAGCGATGAAGGGTTTCATTTGTAGTGATGGGATAATTCACATTCTTTTCAGTTAGGGGGCTTCAGTCTCCCTACTGTTTTCTACTCTGTTACATCATGACCAGTAAAAAAGTATAAAGCTATTTTAGAGTTGGGTCTGTCTTCAGAGGCTTCATCCAGCAATCATTTGGAGTTGGCTGGACAAAAGCCAAGACTGGAATATTTCCCCTTGCCGAGAGGATAAGTTTTGTGTGCACAACGTGTGTGTGCATAAAGAGGCGGCACTGAAGGCATTCTGGAGGCGGGGTTAAACTTTAGTTGGTGGAGGCTGATTTGAGCGCTGTCTGGCTAAAATTATGCGCACATGCCTAGTCAGAAAAATGCTTGTCCTAAAGCTAATCCGAGTAAAACTATGCACATAACTTTTTATTCGAATACATTTGGCGGCAGACTTATCAGAGTACATCCCGCTGAATAACGCGATAAAGTTACACACATAACTTTACTCAGATGATTTAGCTGCTTGCCAACTGTCTGAATATTGACTTTTGTGTGTCCAACTCTGGTTTGAGCAAAACCTTGACAGGGGAAGGAGAATATCCCTTCCTTCAGATGATAAGGTGTAACATTAATGGCCATTATAGTAGATAAATATTTGAGATTGCATGCCTGAAATTCTGTTCAGTCATCTTTGTCCTTTGCTCCGAGGTTTAGTAGTGGCTCCCACTGGTTTTTGGTAGCCCAGCGTGTGTCGGGCTTTCAGAATATCCAGAATGTGGGGTTGCAGATAATGTCCATTTTATTCAAAAGCTGACTTTATCTGCAAAGTGATTTTGGAGTGACCAAAGGCTGATGTGTAGCCTGTTCTGCATTTTCACAGGTCACGCTGGATTCTGGCAGTTCTCCCTCCAGATATGATGTGCTCGTCATTAGCAGGAAACCAAGGCTATAAAATAGCACGGGGATTCTTAACCCTGCTAAGTGACGCAAGGTTTATGTTTTCCATTTGCTCCTCACAAAGAGGATTTGTCTGTTCCCAGCTCCATTGCAGTAGGGTAGATAGCTGCTAAGTAAATTTGGAAAAGACAGAAAAGCCAACCGGTGATCTCAAAGCCAACCGGTGATCTCACCCACATTACGGATTTTGAATAAATCTTGTGTGTTATTACAGCTGTTTTACTAGATGTACTAAGCATTTTACCCCAGACACTAAGTGGGAGAATCTCCTCCATGCAGATGGACCTCTGTGCCTTAGGATTTGCACAGTCAGACTAATTCAGATATGTAATTGTGTTTGTGTCTGCAATCCGTCTGTCCATCTTTGATGTTATCTCCTCCATCAGGTTTCAGCTGATTGAACGAGGTGTAATGCACTTCAGAAGCTCTTGATCTGAGCAAGTGAGGTTAACAAAACAAGCTGGGGAAGTGCATGTCGGCAATCCCTTTAATAGCGCCTTTTAACAGCAGAACAGATGCAATGCTATTAAAGTTGTTCTTTAAAAAGGCACTGTGGTTTTTTTTTCCGGCTTAAAAAGTGAGTGGACTTGAAGGGCTTCCTCAGGTTGGTTGGTTTAGGGCTATTATATTTCCTCTGGTTTTGATGCAGTAGAGATGAATGTCAGTACTGAAGAATATTGGATGTCGTCAGAGATTCTTGAGCTGAATTATAGGGTTAGCGGCAGAGTCACGTGACTGCTTCCGTCCTGTTTCGAGGTATGGGGTCCTGTTACTTTATAGTAAGATTATGTTTAATGGATTGATCCTGCAGATAATGTAGTAATTATGCTTACAGCATGGTCATTTCATACATCCTTCAGTTATTTTTTGTTGTTGTTGCCAGCAGATTTGGTGTAAGGACATCTCTAGCAGCAAATGGAAAGAGCAACTTTGGTGTGATGAACTGCAGCTATTTCCTGCTGTATCCCCGCACCACTGTAATTTTTGCCAGTAGAGGATAGTAAATGAAAGACATTTTTCACAGTAAAGTACCCATAAAGGAGAGAGGATATAACCTAATTTTCCTTATATAGGTTCTCGTTGCTTTAGCTGAAAGCATATATTTAGTTAGTTAACTTGTATATTGTGTTAACTTGATAAGAATGTCTTAGGGTGAGAGACATATTTATGTAGTGCATTGCCCTACTGTGACTTCTTTTATTGGATGTAGACACTCTGTTTTCTTTCTCTTGCTACCGGGAGGAGGTGGGGGAGAGAGAAAAGAGAGAGAACTTTTAGCTTAGGAAACCAGGTCTAGACATGGAATGAACTTTGTGCATTCATCACACAGGAATCATGGCAGCCTTGTGCCTAATTAAAACGTATTGCAACACAGTGCAAGGTGTTGCACATAGAGAAAAATAACCCATGCTGTAGTTACACGATAGGTTCCATATTAGGAGCTACCACCCAGGAAAATGATCTAAGCATCAATGTATTATCCGCTATGAAATCATTGGCTCAGTGAGCTGCAGCGGTCAAAAAAGCAAACAATGTTAGGAATTATTAGGAAGGAATTATTATTAGGAAGGGAATGGCGAATAAAACCAAGAATGTCATAATGCCTCTGTAGCGCTGCATGGTGAGTCCACACCTAGAGGACTGTGTGCAGTTCTGGTTGCCGCATCTCAAAAAAGATATAATTGCAATGGAGAAGGTACAGAGAAGGGCGACCAAAATGATAAATGGGATGGAACGGCTCCCCTATGAAGAAAGACTAAAGAGGTTAGGGCTGTTCAGCTTGAAGAAGAGATGGCTGAGGGGGGAGATATGATAGAGGTCTACAAAATCATGAAAGGACTTGAACGGGTAAATGTGAATCGGTTATTTACTCTTTCAGATAATAGAAGGACTAGGGGGCACTCCATAAAGTTAGCAAATAGCACATGTAAAACAAATTGGAGAAAATTCTTTTTTACTTAACACATAATTAAGCTCTGGAATTCATTGCCAGAGGATGCAATTAGGGCAGTCAGTGAACTAAGTTTAAAAAAAAAGGTTTGAATACGTTTCTGGAGAAGTCCATAAACTGTTATTAATCAAGTTGACGTAGGGAATAGCCACTACTATTAGTGGCATTAGTAGCATGGGATCTATTTAATGTTTGGGTACTTGCCAGGTGCTTATAACCTGGATTGGCCACTGTTGGAAACAGACTGCTGAGCTGCTTGTACCCTCAGTCTGACCTAATATGGCAATTTCTTATGTTCTTACAGCTACCAAACTAAACTCAACTGCCAGATCAAGTCTCCTTTAATAGAAATTAAGGGGAAGCAGATGGAGTAGATGAGTCTTTTGCTCAGGTAGCAAAGAATGCTGTATGGATTGACTTTCCAGAAATCTGTATTTCCTCATCATCCCTATCAGACCAGTCCAGACGCATAGATTTTATCCCTCTACCGGCAGATGGAGATAGAGAATGAAAGCTTTGCTGGAAGCAGCCTACTTAAGGGACTGTGCCACCTGATCTGGACTGGTCTGGTAGGACTCAAGGAAAGACAGTTAACAGATAAGAAAGCTAATTTTACCTTTGGCTTGGTTCTCTTTTTTTGTTCTGTTGATGTGTCTTGAATATGAATCTCTAGAGTGAGTAATTATGGTTTTCATGAAGGGGTTATGCAGCAATAATGGTCGAAAAACCTATAAAACAGTGAATGCTTTTTATGCTGTCTTTTTTGTGAATTATATATATTTTCAATTGCTTTGGATTTCACCATGTTTGCAGGATTATAATACATAACCAATTTATAATAATTCTTCAGAGAAGTATTCATAGTTTGTAATACTTTTTTATAGGACCAACAAAAGAGATGTTGCAATGTATGAGCTTTAGAGACCTTACAGACCTCTTTTTCAGATGTTGGAACTTCACACTGCTACCAGCTCATGAAATTAACATTCAGTGGAAAGCTCCTGCTCCTGATGGCATTCATTCTCACCCCTCTGTACCAATTCGAAGAAGTTGTACAGACGTTTCTTGGTCTCTGTTGTCATAATCTTCAGAGGGATAGCCGTATCAGTCTGGTGTAGCAAAAAATGACAAGAGTCGGGTGGCACCTTATAGACTAACCGGTTTTTTTTTTGAAGCATGAGCTTTCGAGGATAAAGTCCACTTCTTCAGATCACTTGGAGATGCATCTGATGACGTGGACACTGTCCTGGAAAGCTCGTGCTTCAATAAATTGGTTAGTCTATAAGATGTCATTTTTTGTCATAATAATGTCTGACTCTGTCCCGCAAATACACATCTAGCTGCTTTTCATTACTAAGCTTCTGAGCTTGCTTTTTATACCTGCCAAACCTGGGGATCAGAGCCATATGCAACATCTGAGTTGGAAACAGTAGCAATACTGAAATTATATTCTAAATATCATTAAAGGAGCAGCTGATGCAACAGAATGCTTTTCCAGATGGTGATCAGGTCTCTCTCATGGGCTTGTTGACAGGAGTTTGTCATTTGATTTTACGGAGATCCAACCAGTTATGTGCTGTTATCAAAGGATGTTTATGATGATCACAGTGCTTGAGATCCAGGAGAGGAACCACAAGTTGATAGTTTGAATTTTGATTGAAGTTCAAATGACCTCTGCTACTGATAAACCAAGCTCTCTGTCTTTCCCTGCATCTCTGCTGCTCCAGCTGTAATCAGCTGCTATACGCCTCGCAATATGGATTCCGCAAGAACCTAGGCACAGAATCCCTCCTCACCTCCCTCACAGACCTCCTTACTCTTGGCATAGACAAAGGACAATCCTTCATATTGGTCCTTCTAGATCTTTCAGCAGCCTTTGATACCGTCAATCATTCTATTCTCTTAAACCAATTATCTACAATAGGAATTTCTGGATTGGCGCTCTCCTGGTTCAAATCGTTTCTCACTAACAGAGGTTATAAAGTTAAAATCCAAAATAAAGAATCATCACGTTTCGACTCGACCATTGGAGTCCCTCAAGGCTCCTCTTTATCCCCTACACTCTTTAACATTTACCTCATGCCTCTTTGTCAACTCCTCACCAACCTCAACTTAAATCACTTTCTTTATGCAGACGACATACAAATACTGATCCCCATCAAAGAATCTTACTCAAAAACACTTGATTTCTGGGAGTCCTGTCATCAAGAAATCAAAAACCTCCTCAACAGCCTAAATCTGGTTCTTAACTCCAATAAAACAGAACTATTACTCATTTCTCCGGAGAACAACAATCCTTCAACTTGTCTTCCAACCAACCTACAAACTACTCAAGTAAGAGATCTAGGTGTTCTAATTGACAATAAACTAAACTTCAAAGCCCACATAAACAAAACAACCAAAGACTGCTTCTATAAGCTGCATGTTTTAAAAAGAATAAGACCCCTCTTCCACACCAAAGACTTCAGAACCATCCTCCAAGCTCTCATATTCTCCAAATTAGACTATTGTAACTCTACGTTACTTGGCCTCCCCTCCTCCTACACCAAACCGCTCCAAATGGTCCAAAATGCAGCAGCCAGACTACTAACTAACACCAGGAAGAGAGACCATATCTCCCCAGTCCTAAAAGACCTCCACTGGTTACCAATTCATTTCAGAGTAATTTACAAATCTATCACCTTAATATACAAAATCATTCACCAACACACTACAATTGACCTACAAATTCCTTTACGTCCACACATATCCACAAGACCGACCAGAGAAGCTTACAAAGGATGCCTCATTGTTCCACCTACCAAAACCACTAACCACAGTACCTTAAGACACCGAGCCTTCTCCACAGCAGGCCCACAATTATGGAACACTATCCCACCAGATCTCAGAAGTGAGCCATGCCTCCTAACTTTTAGGAAAAGACTTAAGACATGGCTGTTTAGGCAAGCCTTCCCGAACTCCACTTAACACGCCAACCATTAAAGACTCCACTCAGCAACTATATATTTCGGATTATGTATATATACTGTACTATTGTATATAATTAACCTCCTCTCTCTCTCTCTATTTTTCCTCCTCCCAGTTTACAGCCCCTGTTAATTGTAACTGCATCTCTTCATCACGTTTAGTTATGTTCTTGGTTTGTTCTTCACACCCCTGTTTCATGTAAACCGGCATGATGTGAACGCTTTCATGAATGCCGGTATAGAAAAACCTTAAATAAATAAATAAATAAATAAATAAATTGTACGCCTGTGCTGCCTCTTTGCTTCTTCCCCTTGAAGCCTTCCTGGCAACCTAATCGCCAGAAATGTGCTTCCCCATCATCTACTGGGTTGCCCGTACATAAGGATTAGATTGTGAGGCACATTAGAATTCTTTTGGAGGTGAAACTTCAAATTATTCTGCTCTTCCTCCTGATGATCAGAGGGTGAATATTAATCTAAAGCTGTAATATTTCCCATTAGATAATTGCTTAACTTTTTGCTAGATAATTTCAAAGTAACTTAGATGCTTTTTTTAAACTTGCAACTCATCCAGGGAGGAAGCCTGGCAATGCAGGTGACTATGAAAGTCGGTTTAGTTTACCATCCATTATTAATGCGCTCTGGATTTTAATCCTTTCATAGCTTGGTCTCTTGACAACCTGTTTCTAATATTTTGCAGCAAGCTGTGTATTGCACAATGTGATAGGTTTTTGTTTTTTAAAATGGCTCTCCCCCTGGCCTCTTCACCTCCTTGCATGTCTGAACCAAATCAGCGGCTGTCCTAATTGCACCTTTATTTACATGTACAGTGGAGGACTTTTGAGACCGAGGCCCCATAGCAGCTTCGGTCCTGACTTTGGGAACTTCTGCCCTTCGTAAGCTCTCCTTCCACTCCCGTCTCTAATCAAGCTGGGACTGGGAGAAGCCTGTCTTTCCCCCTTTCCCATCCCCCACCCTCTTCAGCACCCCTAACACCAGCAGACGTAAAGGAAACTCTGGCGGTAAACGTCCGGAGAAAGCATTAACGGCGTCTGGCCCAGGAGCAGGCAGAGAGTGTGACCTTGGACAACTTCCAAGGTGGTTGATCACTTTCTGGCTGGCCCGTTGCCGTTGGCTATTTTAACTTAAAGGGCTACTTCCAGCTTTAGGTTCATCTCTTGCCTTACTGTACCTTTTGTTCAGCACAGTATTGGGATTTTTTTTTTCTTAGATCTATGCAAGACTAGAGATCAAAATGATTTATATTGTTGCCAAACACCCCAGTCTTCTCTTGTATACTGATCCACAGAACAAACAAGCTAGCTTTCTGTCAAATATATATTTTATCTGAATTACCCTGTTTGTGCTCAGAGGCTTCCTCCTGGTTTTTTCAGCTTCCGGCTCATTTGGAACCAGGGCCGACCTCTGGTGCTCCGAGCCTTCGTTTGCAACTACCTGGGGATTTTTTTCCCCTTATTTTGTATTCCCTCTGGTCCAGTTGTTGTTGTGATACTTCTTGGACAGGGGACCATACACCAGGGCTCCTTCCAAATCTCTGCAATCTCTGACCCTAAATCCAGCCACTAGGTGTCGCCATTCTGCAATGACTGGGGTTCCATTCCGACCCCCACCCTCAAGGGGCTGCGAATTCTCCCTCTACAGCATTTCCAGCCGGCCTAGGAAGCAAAGTGAAGCAAACCCAGGCCTTCCACTGTTCGTTTCCATTTCCAACTCTTCTGGAAATGTTTTTCCAAATTAAGAAAAACATTCTGCATAAGGATCCTCCTGGTCGTGCTCCTCCCCTAATGCAGTATATATTATCCAGTGCAGGAAATGCGAAGAGGGAGGCTGCATTATCAAGACACGTCTGAGGTTAAAGAGGAGAATAAACTTCACAGACCCAGAGTTACACATCACAAAAAATGAGGCAACAACTTCATGGGGGAAACCTTTTTTGGTTACCAGACCACTGGATCAATCTTATGATCTGGATGTTAAAAGAAAATTCAGAACTGTCCAGGAATATAAGACATTTGAAGTTAAAATGTTCAGAAATAACATACAAGGACTTCATGGAGACTTGGATTTTTTTTAACTCATGGCCAAACATAATTTTGTGTCGTCCTGTCAGCTTCTTATCACTGTAACACATCAAACTCCCACTTCCCTTTCTTACTACCTTTCTGTCATTCACCTGTATGTGCAGGTAAAGTCATCTTTTACTCATTCTGTTTCATCCTAAAGAAAGCTGTCAAGAAATGTATTAAGGTAGTCCAATAAAGAGATACCACCTGCTAGATATCATTTTTGTTTCTTGACCTGTGTTTCCATGCATTCAAGTGGACTAACATGAGAACCACATTACTGCATCCAAAAGCTGCCATATAATCATAAAATCTCTGAAGAAGAAACTGGATTCTCTTTAAAAAAAAAAGAAAAACTTTGTAGTGTACAAAATTTTTTTTAATTAGGTCACAGATATAATTCCCAGTACAATTTGATCTGTTTACTCAGGTCACAAATATAATTCCCAGTACAATTTGATCTGTTTACTCATAAACCCAACAAAAGGCTAGCAAACCCTCATAATAAGCTGGAATAAGGCTGTATTTTTCTAATGTACTTTTGAGAACGTAAGTATTATCAAGAGCACAGGAAATTTCTGCCTGAGCTGTGCCTGACCTTTTTTCTAAAGCTACACTAACTCTCTCTTCCCTGGGCTCATAAGCGGATTAGGATTCTTGTTGCAGCATTTCTGTTTATGTGAGGCATCCCAAGGTCCTTTCCTAAGCTTTATAATTTGGTTTTCTGCTGTTATTGCCTTGCCTGTCATGGTTTTCCGGATCATAGTCCAGATTTAGGTGTTTCTGAATAGTCGTGTGTCCTTTTTCCAGTAACCATTGCAATATCTCCAGAGGCTTCCTGATATAATAAGGGGATAGGCTGACCAGCATTGTGTAAGCCTATTATTTCCGTGCGTATAACACGGACTGGTGCGAGGTCTCTCTATATAAAAATATATATGCTAATTTAATACATAGTTACTTATAGAGTTGTGCATAAATATGACCAGGGGAGAAAGGGTTGGTTTAGGGAAATCATGGGACAAGGATCAGAAGTACGCACACAAGTTACTGTTTTATAAGCAGTATACACTTATACATTACCGAACTTGTCTGTACACTTTTCCATCTGCTAATTGACTTGTGCAGTTGAAATCCAACGCATCTTTTGAGTGGGAAGTCTGGATGAATTGCTGGGGGTTCAGGGTGATGTGCTGGAGGATCTGTAGGTGAACTGGGTTGAGGAATCATCCTAGTGCAGGTGCAAGGAAGTGTTTTTGGAAGCCTGCCTCATCATTTAATTCTTAGTTATGCATGATTGTTATAACGTGTTTTTTATATATATATATATATAGAGAGAGAGAGAGAGAGATTTTTACTATCTGCTCTATCTATTTTTGTAACATGGGACAGAAACACATGGTATTTTATAAACTGGCCCCCACCACACAGCTTATAAAATATTAGCAGAAATCTCAGTGGATCTATTTAGTGTACCGTGGACGATTTTGAAAAGTTGGGCTCCTTAAGATTAAATTACTTATTTTCTTAATGGAATCAGTCTCATCAAAGGCCGAAGAGAATTAACAAGTTTTTCCAAAGATGTCATTAAATTATCAGATGAGACATCATTTAATGCTTTTAAAAATCTATCTGCTCTCATATCCCTCGTATTTCTGTAACAGTCGATTGAGGATTAATTATTGCTATAGGGAATTACATTTTAGTCTCCAAAGATAATAAATATTGATCAGACCAAACTACCGGGTTAATTGAAAGATTCTCTGTTTGACAATATATCTGAGTCATGTCTGACAGAAATATCAACTCTGTAGTGCCAGAGACCCCAGCTGTAGTCTGGCTTTCACATTGCTTCTTTATAACCAGGAATCCTCTGTGCTTACCTCTTAGGACCACATAATTAAAAGCTGATTAAACATATTGCAGTGTCAGAGATCTTGGAAATATTAGTCACCGTTGACTCCATGGTGACAGGGAGCTACAAGTGATTAATATTTATAAGATCAGAGAGGGTGCATGTTTATTTGACGGCTAGTTATAAAGTCTAAATATTGATTTCTGGCTCCCTAAATGTAAAAAAAAAATCCTGGAAACTCACTTTCATAAGAGAATGCTACTCAGTTTTTAGTAGTAATCAAATTCTTCAAGGCACCTTTTTAATGGTTAGGTGTGCTTGCCTGGCTAGACGATGTGTTTTGAATCCAAGCAGATTGATAGCAATCCGCACTTTACACAGGATGCTCCTACAGCTGTTGTGTGCATCTGCGTTCTCCCTAGTTGGTGATGTCGACTTGTTCCCAGGTTCTCTCCCAAGATGGCTGTGCAAGCGGGCATCTTGAATCTGTTGCTGACCCTTTCAGTGGTCGGAACTGCCAATTCAGGTGAGGTTTCCCGGACAGCTGGTTGGGTTTGAAACCCATTTTCCAGGCAGGCAACCCCAAGAAGGCAAATAAGCGGGGAGCTAACCTTTTTATTTTTGTATTTTGCTCCTCTGATACTTCTGTGGTCCGAAGTCAGAACTTTATCATAGCAGTTAGGATCTATATAAAATACTGAGGACAGTATATGACAGAAAAGTGTATTTTTATGGCATTTCAACCTATTTGCTACAATATAAGCAGAGTGGTCAAACATTCCAAGAGTAATATACAAAGCTGAGGGTGGCGAGGGGATAGCTTAGTTTTTATCAGGGAAACTAGTCTTAAAGTCATGTCTGTCCGTTCCTGTTAAGTGTGAATTCCATCCCAATAACTTTTGAACCATTCATCCAGTTTCATTCAGTTTAATGCCCCTGATACTTAGAATCCCTGCTTAGAAATAGGCCAGTTCAATCCAGTTTAAATCTCAAGGTGATGTCATGGAGCATTTTGAAAGCTGCTTTACCATTGGTTAGTAGCTAGGGTTATGAAATAGTATCCATTTTAAAAAAATTAAACGGTAAGTAAAAGTCTTACTGTTTAATCCTTTAAATGCTAATACCTGCTTCTACTGAAGTGGGTCTGCAGCTGACTTCCAAGTTCCACTTTTCTGGTATATGCTGCATGGCTCTTGATACTGGGGCAGGCTGGGCCACTACTGGCCAGTGTGGGCCACAAACAGGCATGTCAGAGAAGGGGCGGGGGAAGCACGCGGGCAAGTTGAGTAGGAATCAGATCATGCATGGGAATGTCATGGCAGGGTAACTCAATCTTCAATGTACTTTATCATTTAAACTATTAATATTTTAAAAGATATTTACATTCCAGTAAACTAGGAAACTAGGCATTGTGAAATGTTCACATATCTCCCTTTTTTAATACCACGAAGCTCTTGCTTCCAAACTGTGTAATCCATGTAGTATGTACAACTTAAAAAAAATAAAATAAAATAAAAATACAAATCTCCCTTCGCAGATTACATAGGTACGGTACGCTTTGGAGTCATCACGGACAGACGGATTGCCAAGGAGATCTCGCTGATGGACTCGGGGAGTGTCTACCTCCATAGAAAGCTCAATGCCTCTTTAGTAAGTACTTATGGAGACTGAATTTGGATTGCCATTTCTTGTTACGAATGCACCTCTGTTGTGCCATGCAGAAATGCACTTCTTTGTGCACTGAGGAATAATAATCATGGTTAGATATGGGACTTTTGTCGAAAGTCCTTTAATAATGTAGAACACAGCGATCATCATTCAGAGACTTGTACTCGTTTACGTCAGAAGGATGAATGTCTTATGTGGCCATTCTAAGATTTGAACTTCTAGATGTTACATTGCTGCATTCTTTGGTCTTAACATTAGACGTTTGTAAAGATATATGCCTCTAATTTAATAATTCAAAGTTCTTGTATTCTGCCCTTTCCATTGATCATATAATTAGGTTGTAGCATTGTAAAGCAATAACAAGCAAGCTTGTGCCCGCCTTGTCTGGAGACATTCTTGAGGGCGTTTTTAGGTCGGGGAGGCAATAACGTATATCGTTTGTATTTTCAAATGTACACATGTTGTTTGTTTCACATTTTTGCCCATTAAAAAAAAAATAAAAAAGCACAAAAGTCCACAAATACCTTGTACCCATGGCAATGACCAAAGCAAAACTACACACACAGTTTTGCCTTGTTTATGGGTGAAAATGCTATGGGTAAAAAGTACCTGCGGTATTTGGGAGGTTTGGATTTAATTAGATGGTTCCTTATAGGTGGATTTTTTTTGTATTGGGCTTTGGATATATTGGTCAAATTGGGTTTCAAGGTGCTTTGATTCCAAGGTGGTACAGACGTAAGTTGCTTTAGTAATTGTACTAGTTTTGGGTAGTAGAATTGATTGTATGTATTTTTGCAGCTGATTTATTCCCTAATGAGACTGGGGAATGAGCCCTATCTGGTGATTGAATTTATGTGTAATTGATATTGCATTATAATTTGTTGTTGATTTTCTATTGCTTTATGAATTTTATTTATTTAATTTTGACTTGTTTTATGTACTGTATTTTTTTTAATTTGTTGGAAGACACTTTTGGCAATCTGTTGGGACAAAAGCATCCTATGCTTTTGTCTTTGATTATACTGAGCTAGTGTAATGACACAGATATTATACTGAACTAGTGTAAGGATCCATTAAAAATGCAGAAAGAAAGGGTAAACTATATAAATACCTACGGAAAAAGCAGCAACTACTTTTTACAGTGGTATTTGTACAAGTTGGATCTGTGTAGCAAACTACACACGCACTCACTTCCTGACCTCCCCTGCTCCCAGAAACTCTGCTTGTGTTTCTGCTAGCAGCTAAAAGTAGCCCTGCTGTTACACAGTGTGCATACTTTCACATGGACAAAGACTGGGCAATGTTCCGAAGGCCCTTATGTACACGTGAACATATTTACTTGTGTAAAATGCATAGAAAATTGCCTTATTCATAAAGGTGGAAATGAGGAGGCTGGAAACTAAGGACCAGATAAAATCTGACCTCCTGTTGTGAATAAATTAATGGAATTGCTGCTAAAACAGAGGATCGTGCAATTTTTGGAATCCAATGGATTGCAAGATCCAAGGCAGCATGGTTTTTACCAGAGGTAAATCTTGTCAGACGAATCTGATCAATATTTTTGACTGGTGACCAGGGAGTTGGATCAAGGGAGAGGGCTAGACATAGTGTACTTGGAATTCAGCAAGGCCTTTGACACGGTTCTGCATAGAAGACTTTTATAAATAAATTGTGCGCCCTTGGTATGGATCCTAGAGTGACTGAATGGTTTAGAAACTGGCTAAGTGGGAGGCGACAAAGTGGTAGTGAGAGAGGAAGTTGTTACTAGCGGTGTGCCTCAGGGCTTGGTCCTTGGACCGGTCCTTTTCAACATTTTTGTGAGTGACATAACTGAAGGGTTGTTGGGAAAGATTTGTCTTTTTACCGATAATACCAAAATCTGTAACAGGACGGATATCCAGGAAGGTGTGGAAAATGAGGAGGGATCTAGCGAAAGCCCGAGGAATGGTCTAAGATCAAGCAGTTAAGGTTTAATGCTAAAAAGTGCAAAGCCCAAGGGAAAGGTACAGTATTCAAGTTGAAATTCTTCTAAGCCCAAAGGAAGAGCAGGATCTGGGGGTAATTTTTATCTGATGATCTTAAGGTGGCCAAACAGGTGGATAAAGCGACGGTAAAGCCAGAAAGATGCTTGGCTGCATTGAGAGAGGAATGGTCAGCAGGAAAAGGGAGATGATATTGGCCTTGTATAGGTCCCTGCTGAGACCTCACTTGGAATACTATGTACAATTCTGGAGACCGCATCTTCAAAAGAATATAAACGGATGGAGTCGGTCTAGAGGGTGGCTACTAAAATGGTCAGTGGTCTTCGTTCTAAAGCATATGGGGGATATACTTAAAGATCTAAACATATGTACCCCAGAGGAAATGCAAGATAGGGGAGATATGATAGAGACATTCAAATATCTCAAAGGTTTCTATGCACAGGAGATGAGCCTTTTTCAGCGGAAAGGAGACTGTAGAACGAGGGGTCATGCGATGAGGTTGAAAAGGGGTAGTCTTAGGAGTAATCTTAGGAAATATTTCTTTACAGAGAGGGTGGTGGATGTATGGAACAGCCTTCCATTGGACGTGGTGGAGACAAAAACAGTATCTGAATTCAAGACAGCATGGGATAAATACAAGGGATCTATAAGGAAGTGATGAGAATTCTAATGCTAAATTGGACAGATGGGCCATGCAGTCTTTTTCTGCCATCATATTTCTATATTTGTGTCCCTTGAAATAATCATTTTTATTGTATATCATCTTTCGGTGAAAGCTATTAAGGGGCAATTCTTGGTGGGATGATGGAATGGACCATAAGGAAACAAAAATCAAACATTAAAGGTCCATTCAAAGCAGTGTAAATATGACTTTTGGAACTTAATGAACAGAGTGACCAATGCAAAATTAGCACATTATGTAGAGAGAAATGATACCGAAGAGTGTTGTATACTTCTGATTCTGATAGTATCATGAGCGATTTGATCAAAAGTTATAAAGACCCCTAGTAGCTCCAGAATGTACTTTCAGTCAGATGTTGTCCTTTATGTGATACTGAGGATGATTGGAGAGGGTACGTGCGAAGGCCCAGGTGAAGAGTCCTTTGGTTCAAGTCTCTTTCAGGAAAACATGAGCAGATCTTTTCGTATAAGTTTCAGAATGGTGAGACTCTTCTTGTTTTGTTTTGTGTTTTGTTTTTGATCCCTAAAGATCTATCCGCACAAGGTCCTGAATTACACAGCTCAGAATATCTGTAATTGGGCCTTGGAAAACCGAGAAACTCTGATTCGCTGGCTGAGGCCTCATGGAGGCAAAAGTCTTCTTCTGAATAATGAACTGAAGAAAGGGCCAGCACTCATCTTGTTCATTCCTTTCAACCCCTTATCAGAAAATTATCCTCTCTTAGATGAGGTACGTGATAAATGTCGTGGGTAAATGTGAAAGGTAATGAGTTTGTAGGATGTTCTCTCAGTTTGCATGTTTTTAATACAGCTTTGTTTTGTCCTCCTTCCCTATAAGTACTATAGCATATTGTTCACTGTTCCTTGACAGTAATGTGTGGTTAAACCATTCGTTTTAGTGTCATTCCGTTGATATGAGTCATATTGTCATTGCCATGTAAACCTTGTGAACACGTTAAGCACCAGGCCATCTTTGTTCATCACGCATGCCGACAGTGCCAGATTCATGTAAGACTGATGCTGCTATATTTCCTTTTATTGAAAACTAAATGCTTTCATGTAAATTAAGATTGCAACATTTTTGTATTAGTTATTGCAATTAGTAACTTCAGACTCAGTTTCATGGAGATCCATCCATCGTATTTGGTGTTTGCAGCTCAAAGCAACATATAACTAATCAATTATACATGCTTGGTATTTCTCTACTTTTCTTCTCACGCTCAACTCTTCTTGCTATGTGCACGCCTCTTATTGACCCCACAACTCTTTATAAACTCACTGTATACTGCAGTGGAGATTGGACGAGTGAATAGAGGATCCCTTACAAGTTACAGTACCTTTTCTTCAAACAAGATGAACATTATCGAAAGATAAGGTACATGAGGTCCTTTTGTACAGATCAGATTAATTCAGAAAAAGGCACTTGGGTGGTTTGGGATGCTCCTACACGTCTGCAGCACCGTTGGATAATTTTCTTATTGCTCCAAAGAAAACCATTACCACTTACAAGTAATCCCAGTGCTTATTTCCCATCCCCTAAATGAGAAACCCTTCTCTGTTCACAAATCTTGCCCCTTCCATCCATCTTTTATCCTTTGGTAGTTTCTCTACTTCCTACCCATCCACCCATGGATTCTTCTTCTCGTTCTCATATAAAGGGTGTCTACTATACAAACCTGGGTATCCTTTAGTCTATTGGAGTCTTTGTGCTGCCTCTTCTTGGACCAGCCTAAGAATAATGCAAACCTGATGACATCACTGAGCTTTCAGTATCACCTAGGTCATGTATTCAGTTGTGACTTACTTCTGGAAAGGAAGAAAAGAGACTTATAGTCTGCCTCTGCCATCATATTCTGTGTTAAATGAATGAATTTATCTGGATGAAATGGTAAGAACTACAGTAGTTGGCATAGGCGATCCTAGTTTCCCAACCAATTACTTGTATGCTTAGAGTGAAAATTGTACCCCTTCCATCCCTCAGCCTTGCCTTCCGAGCTCTGTATATAGTTCAAGTAGCAAACAAGTGAGAGGAATATTTCAATAGTTACCATAAAGCATAAACGCATCAAAGAAAAGGTAACCCTACAATAAACATTAAGAAAGCATCCTAAACATAAAGAGGACCATTTTATAATAGTGCACAGTCAGGTAACATCTGTGTACCCTTTGCGGGCAGATTTTACCCCGAATCTTCAAAGCGAATTTGTGTGCATGAGTTTGCTTTGAAACTTCGTAGGGAATTGGCCCAGTACGTGCACAGAAAAATTTGCACAAAGTTGCATCCCCTCTTTGGAGAGATTAACTTGGGCGAGTAAGCTTACACGTGGCCTTTTTAGAATCAAAACAGTCCCAGCTCGCATAAAAGCGTGCGTGGAATTGGGTTACACATGTAACTTTTACGCACACCCAGCCTCAAGGTATTTTCAAATACTGAACTCGATGGAAAATTTAGCCAAAAAACCTTTTAGGCAACAACATTGATCATCCGCATTTTATAAAAATATATTTTTATAAAAAATGATATAATTGAAATAAAGATGTTTAACTGTATGTAAGCAAGAAACACCCAAGCCAGATTCTCCCGGACAAGATGACGAAGACAAGAATGGATACGGAATTTAAAAGGGCTGGTGATAAACATAGAGGATCCCTAGTGGCTAAAGGATGGAAATGAAGTGGGGGTAATCTGTGTTAACTGGGATAACTTGTGCGGAGCGGCATTTATTACCTGGATGGGTCTTGTTCTGCTTCCATGTCCAATATTACTGTTACTGTCCTGTCGGAGAATTAACTGCAGTAAATGAATGCTCAATGTTCGGGAGCTCCTGTAAGTTCTGCACTTGCACTGGCTACAAGGTAGAACCAGGAAATGGTGCAGAGAGGTGGAGATTTGATAACCACTGGGAAAGATCATTTGGAAATCAGCTTGGAGCAGTTTTCCGAGAGAGCTGGCCTGTTGTGGAAGGAAACTGATACGAGAGAGACCCCATGGAAAGGCTCAATGCTGCCTGATAGTGGTAGCCATCATGTCACTGACACTGGAGAACAAAGGATAATGCCCATAGCTTAGCAGTATCCGAGTTCAAAATATCCTTTTTTTTTTGTTGTTTTTTTATTAGCATCATGGAATCATTTGCACATAGTGCATAATTGAAAGCTGATAAAATAGTTTATTCATTTATATGGCATTGGTGTTCTTTTTAAATAGAGGCCACAGCTATTATGAGCCTTGTTTAGCAGTGGAAGAATTGGTTCCATCAGCCAGCAAGAGTTGCATTCAGCTCTAGACCGATTTGCCCATGAGGCATTCACACACAGCATGAAGCTGTCAGCTTCTTGTTTAGAGTTTCAAAGCGCTTTGTGTTTTCACTCGTTTGAGTGGGTTTAAGTAAGATTTAGTTATGCAAATGATTGAATCCAGTTCCGTTCACAGTAATTGGTCGCGTTTTCTCCAGCAGCGTTGCCTAACATACCGCATCAGATTTATTAAGTGCTTCCACTGGGACCTGGAGTCCCCACAGATAGAACATTGTAGGGTTTCTGATTTTATGCTAGCCCAGCATCCCAAGGCATGTTTGTGCTGACCTGGCCTTCTGCATGGGTCTCTACTCCAGGAATTACTGGCGATTTGTGCTTCGAAAGGCAGAATAATTCTGTGGTTATTGCACCTTTTAAAAGCCGAGAGTCATAATGCTGCAGGCCCAAGAGGACCTAATAAGATCTTTAGTAGTTATAAATGGTTTCCAAGTTGTAGCAATCATGTTTGTATGAATTTTAGTAGTTTGAGTATTAATGTTGATTTTAATTATGGTGCATTTATAATGTGTTTGTTGATGTTTAGTTGTTTACATTTTTGGGTTTCATAATTTTGTCTTAGCACTAATGTTTAATAACTTAGGATTTATTATGTAACTTGTTCTGAACATTTGATTGGTAAGACAAGAGGAAAAAAGAATTAATTAAATAATGCCAGAGACACTACTGACTTATGTCACAGAGGTTCAAGGGCTTACTTATCCCTTTTAGAGGCGGTCAGCTCCGTCATCTTGCATCCTTTATCTCAAAGTAGCCAACAGAAAGATTATTTTATTCACACTGCAATTTTATCCAAAGCACTGTGCACCTAAATTAACACAGGATGCCCCACAGTGAAATGAGGCATGGAGTTTTCTAAGCCTAATTAGGTTCTTTCTCCAGAAATCAATAGTATACAACATACGTCATAATTTAGCCATGGCTCTATGAGCATTAACATTCCTATTCTTGCAAAAAGTGCCCAAGGATCCGCAGCGTCCACAGAGTAGAGAGGGAAAAATAACCCTTACTGTAGTTACACAGTGTTAGGTTCTATCTTAGGAGTTACCAACCAGGAAAGAGGTCTAGGCGTCCTAGTGGATATCACATTGAAATCGTCGGCCCAGTATGCTGTGGCAACCAAAAACGCAAACAGAATGTTAGGAATTATTAGGAAGGGAATGGCAAATAAAACAGAGGATGTCATATTGCCTCTGTATTGCTCCATGGTGAGTTTGCAGCTTGAATACTGTGTACAATTGTGGTCGCCACATTTCAAAAAGGATATAGCTGCACTGGAGAAAGTGCAAGAAAGGCGACCAAAATAATATGGGGCATGGAACAGCTGCCCTGTGAGGAAAGGCTGAAGAGTTTAGGGCTGTTCAGCTTGGAGAAGAGACGACTGAGTGGGGATATGATAGAAGTCTACAAAATCATGAAAGGACTTGAACAAGTTAATGTAAATCGGTTATTTACTCTCTCAGATAATTTAGGGATCAGGGGCACTCCATGAAGTTAGCAAGTAGCTCATTTAAAACAAATCAAAGAAATTCTTTTTCATTCAGCACAGAGTTAAACTTTGGAATTTATTGCCAGGGGATGTGGTTTCAGCAGTTAGTGTTACTGGGTTTAAAAAAGGTTTTGATAAGTTCCTAGAGGTTAAATCCATAAACTGCTATGATGGTAATTAATAAGCAATAGTAACTTGTGATCTATCTAATGTTTGGGTACTTGTCAGGTAGATGTCATTTGGATTGGCCACTGTTGGAAATAGGATACTGGGCTTGATGGACCCTTGGTCTGACCCAGTATGGCATTTCTTATGTTCTTATGTCTCATCCAAGAGACGCCACTGTCACCAACTTGTGAAGCACTTAGAACTTGATTCATTAAACATTTTTTCACAGATATGGAATTGGAAGAAAGCCTTTGATTCAGGCCTTGGTATTTTCTTGGACATTTCCCATCCAAGTATTAACCAGGCCCAGCCTTCCTTAGTTTCTGAAATCTCACAGGATCATAAGTCTCATTGAGTTGATAATGCTTACTCTGATATACCAGGCCAAACATTAGGATGAACTTCTGTGCCATTGAAAATAGAGAATATGAAGGGTAAAGCAGCTGTAGTGGAGCTTCTTAATACTGTAGCATTGATTGTCTCACTACATTTTGTGTTTTAGAACTCTTACCTGTATCACAATTGATGATAGCACTTGAAAAATGTAGTAAAATGTATCTTTGCTTTAGTTGCATGTTAGCAATAGTAGGGTTTATTTCTTTGAATATCGTTCCAAAAACTGCACAACTGATCATTTTTCCCGTTTTCAATCTTTTTTTATATAGATTACCGAAATGGCCTTCCAATACAAGAGCTGTAATGAAAGCCAAGCAATTGAACCAGGCCTTCAATACTTGAGACAAACCCATCCCTCAACACTGGAGCCCCTTGTATCACATTGCCCTTTGCATACATCAGAAACCTTGAAGAAATACCAATGCTGCAATACAGTGGTGCTACCCCAGT
This sequence comes from Rhinatrema bivittatum, assembly GCF_901001135.1. NCBI lineage: Eukaryota > Metazoa > Chordata > Amphibia > Gymnophiona > Rhinatrematidae > Rhinatrema > Rhinatrema bivittatum. The sequence goes on from NC_042628.1 coordinate 24,244,566, forward strand.
GGCATACCATTTCCAGAACTCACAACGTCTGCGACCTGTGCATCAACCAGACGGTTGGGATGAAGCCAAGCCAAGTCAAAGTGCCCCAGTGTAACTTCTTTGAGATAGAAGCGGCTTTGGATTCCTTCTACCTCAAGGAGCACTTCTTTATGCAGATCATGTCACACAGCATAGAGTGCAGTAACTTCCTAAGCTTTTACAGCCCTTTCCGTCACTATACTGCATGTTGCAGGACAATGAGAAGGGGTTTGATAGATCTGACCAGCTCTGAACAGACCAACTCCCAAGCCGAAAACTTTGCATTTGCTTCCCATGGGAAGAACCATGAGGACTGGTCCCAGCTTCCTGTCCCTCACATTGAGGCGAGCAGCCCTGTGCTTCCTGGTCTTCAGGATAACAGTAAGAACATCACTGGACTGAGTTGTAAGACCAACAAGACTTTGAATCTATACCTCCTGGATTCAAATTTGTTCTGGAGATATGCAGAGAGGTTGGGAGCATTGAAAACAACTCCCGTGAAGGAGTTTGCTACAATTGTCGATCTGAAAGAAGAGATTCACTATGTTCTGGATCAGAACCAGGCACTTGTGAAGCCCACTTTAGGTATAGTAGATTTTGCTTTCACAGACATAGGTACTTGTGGTGTGTGCGCTTATTTCCATTTACGTACGCTGCTCTACGATCAGAGCGGTGTACAGTACAGCGGTGTGAAGTGCTAAGGTGATTCTTAACGGATCTAGTTAACTGCTCATTGACGTACCAGTGCTACCGGTTAAAAAAAAAAAATAGCAGTCAAAAGGATTATGGAGCTCTGTCTCTTTAATACCCTTCTTAGCTAGACATGCTTTAAAGTTACTGTGATTTCATGTTCTCTGGTAATGACTGCTACATAAAGGAAGAAATGAATAGAAGCAGATTAACTCCCAGCCTTGCACTGAAGTCATTCTGCTCGGATGAGCGTTCCTTGAGCATAGCTGCTCATGACTGGTCGTCTGGGGAGGCAGGTGCAGGTGTACTGTGACAGGTCAGGGTGAGCACGCGTCTCTGTCCTCCAGGATCAGGAGTGGGCTCTGGGAATGCTGAATCACAGGAGCCAGGGAAATCTTTGCTGATGATGCATAGCAACCAAAGTAATCCAAGCACATGTCCAAGCAAGCCCTATAAATAACTTGTGTGGGAGCACCTTATTAGCTCTCTGCATCTGAACATGTTTATACTCGAGCATGTGAAGGTTTTCAGGCAGTTCCTATTTTAAAGGTATATTGCAGTGCTCCAGAAATACTTGTGGTACTTAAAAGCAAGGTTCTCCCAGCTTGAATGTATGGGAAAACCCACTTATTACTTGCCAGTATGTTACTATGACCCTTACTTCCTCTGACATGCTTAAGGTAGAAGGGGAAAATTGTTCACAACTGCCGGTCCCTACTGTAATAATCCATTGGAATGGCTCGTTCTAGTTTACTAAGGTGGAACGGAATTATTTCCTGTTGAGAAATAATGGGGTTTTTTTTTTACTGGAGACCCAAAATGGAGAGCCCTCTTAGACTGAAAGCTTTCAGTTTTTCTGTTCTTTCTACCAAATTAAATTGCTCTTCTGAAGCCTAAACTCTTCCTAGAATTGTTAGTCCGCTAACGAGAGACAGCGGTGTCTGTCAGTCTTGTTGCGTGTGCTGTTGTTTGTAGCTCTTGTGCAAACCTAGTCGTCCCGGCAGCGTGCCGAGGATGGAACTGCTCCAGACCCCCCCCCCCTCCCCCGGCTGTATTTTTTCATGGTTTCCAACCAATGAGGGTAATAAAAGTAATAACTGAGGCACGCGAGTACAAGCATTTCCGACCATCATAAATCACGGCACAAACAACCTTTGCTGTGTTAAAACCATCAAGTATCGTGGGACAAAGGGCTTTGGATTCGCTAAATAGAGTCAATTTCTAGTACCCGAAAAGTGTAGCAGGTACATAGTTTCAAAGCCATTTGATATTCCACCTTTTCTCAAAGCTGGTCTCACAGCAGATTACAATAAATGTAGAGGCCCAGAGGCATTAGAACGGCTTACAGTCGAATCAGAATGAGCAATTAACGTAGCGTTGGGATCCAGCATAGTTTCAAAGACCCAGCTGGGTCCTTGTTGCGCATTACACAGGCTGTTGGGGCCGAAGCTGTGGATCTTAGGGGGGAAGGCCTTAGCGTTTTTTCCTGAGCTTAAGGTAGCCAGGCGCAAGGTTAGTGGTCCTATAGCTGATGAATAGGCTGGCTGGGGAAGAGCAGCTGAAACGTGCGGGCAGTGGTGTTGACGATGCCTTTCTGGGGGCCCGCTTAGATCAAGAGAGTTAAGACGCAGGCACGGAATGGCAGATCAAGTTTGCGTACGGATCTTCCGCTCCTCCTGCAGAAGAAAGGGGGTGCAGAGTCCTGGAGACTGCACACGCAGTTTCTTTTTCAAAATTGCTTCTTAGGTCTGTGAATGCTGGCACTTAGGCGGTCCGCTGAATACTGTCCCCAGAAGACAGTGTAGAAGACAGGGATGGAACAAGGAGGGACGTCTTCTTTTTGTCTCTAAATCAGCCTTCCTTTTCAGTTCTGTACATTGATTGTGCACAGAAAGTGCAAACGGAAGTGTTGAGGCAGCTCGGCCCACCCGAAGCCAGGCTGAAATGCTCCCTGCGGGTGTTCGGCACCAGCATGTCCATGGGAAAGACCTTTCCTCTGTAATTAGGGCAGGCAGGAAACTTTGTTTTCCTCCCTCCTGGCAAACAATGCCTCCCCCCTGCCTCTTCCACTCAGCTTGTCAGGGAGATTTCCTCTCCTGCTCCGAAATCTCCAGCAGAAGAGCTTGGCCTGATCTGCTATCATATTCCCTGTTTCACTAGGACTCCAGCCATGGGCATCTCTGCTCTTTGCGTTGGGCTGTTCTAAGTATTCTTTCAGTTTATGGGTCCAGTCTGCTTGGGGAAGCAGGAGGATGGTGGCCAGGTCAAAGGGCACCCCTGGATGGCCTTATGGTTGCGGGCCCTCGATGGTGCAGCCAGCCAGCCACCTCCTTTAATAACGCAGCTGTTGGCACTGCAGCGGTGGACGTAAGCACCCAGGGGCGCTCCATCCTTGCAGGGGAGCTTACTTCCACTACTGCAGAGGCATGACGCGCTGCTGCCGCCTTTCTTGCTCATGGCCCTAGGAAGGCATCGCATGACGGGATAAAACCAAAGTTGTGCCGTGTGTGGTGGATTGCTGAGCAGTTTTATTGGCTGGATGCATCGGTGCTGGAGCTTGCTGACATTCTCTCTCTGTACAGCGCTTTGCTTGTGTTTTAGTTGAATTTCTGCACAGAGAGGAGGAAATCAGCGGCCAAGTTCAAGTGGATTGAGACAGCCCTCTCCAGAAGCTAATAGTGCGGTTTCAAAATGAAAAGGCATTTAAAGTAATGGAGATTTTTCATTGTTTTCACCTGGAGCTGCCTTCCAAGCAAGTTTGGGAGAAGCGCAAAGGGATTTCAGGGAGGGTACCAGAAATCATGTGGAACAGGAGTGTCCAACACTGGTCCTCTAGGGCTATCTGCTAGTCAGGTTTTTCAGGATAACTCTAGGAATGTGTGAGAGATACATTTACATGCACACACTTCAGTTGTGCACAAATCTGTCCCGTGCATCTTCACTGGGGATATCCTGACAACCCGACGAGTTGGACACTCCTGATATAGAAAGAGTGGGGTGGACTCAACCGTTTTTATCTGCCAATATATTCTGTTTGTGGCCGTGACCGTTTAGACTGCTTATCTCTGGCAGTTAGAAACAGTTCTGCAGGCAGCTAAGCTCACGCTGTCTTTGCCATGTAAAATGTAAATTGCTGAACCAGGAAACGATAGCTGCCCCAGAGCACCTATTGTTTCCTGGGGAAATTTTAAACTGTTTGCCAGTTTTTAAAGGTGATGGTGTCTCCAAACGACGGTATAGAAAAACGGTTAAATAAATAAATATAAACTGCATTCCCAGGAAGCTGTCCTATTCCCACTTTTTTTTTGTGTGTGTATGTGTGTTTTAGAGACATTTATTCAGAATTTCAGCACTGTCTACAGCCCGTTGAAAAGACAGCTTGTCAGCAGCTCACCTGCTCATGGGCCTAAGCACAGCCTGATCACTGAAGTAACAACCAGCACCTTCCAGCAAGTAGTCATGACCAGCCAAAAGGTATTGATCGAATACTTTTCTGTGTCTAGCCACTGCCATTAACAGTTTGTAAGACTAGGACCACTGTGCTTTAATTTCAAAAGCATTCTCTGAAATGCTGTTTGGTTTAAGAGAATCATCATCATCATCATACAAACTCTCTCTGCGGAGCAAACTTCTAAAACAGTGGCCAGATGAATGCCTTTTCTTCACTGTTGTTCATGCAGTGCGTGCTGTGGAAATAAAATCTATAAATTCCGGCACACGCACACATTAATCTGAACGGCCGCGGCGGAGAACCCCGTCTGTCTCTTTCAGCGCCGCGATGGTTTTCTGAATATGTTCCTTTTACTTCCGACAAGACCGCTGCAGCTAAGGGCGCTTCTTTTGCTTTCTGTCCATGCCCTGCAGGACGTCCTGCTGCAGTATTATGCGCCCTGGTGTGGATTCTGCGCCACCCTCAATCACCTCTTTATTCGGCTGGCTCGTCTCCTCCCATCCGCCAGCTTCATCGTGGCAAGGTGAGTGCCCCTTTTGGGTACAGTAGAAAAATATTTTCAGTAGTACGCCTTTGATCAGTTTTACTTTTAAATGGTGCCTGTGCTTATATTGTAGTCCTCACGGAGCTGTGATATTTTTTATTGTGCGTGTGTGTGTGTGGTTGACATTAGATGCAGGATCCTTAGGATCATGACTGATGAAGTTATTGTGGAAAGAGCTGTCATAATAAAGACTGCATAAATACCAGTGAATTTGTTGGTAGTGAGAGTAGAATTGAGTGTATTTAAGGTATAATTTAGAGCTTAACAGGAGAAACCTGAACTGTCAGAAGAATCCTGAGAAATGTGTACTTTGCCTTAACAAAGAGATCTCACAAATATGTACTGTTTCTGATTAATGTACTTTAAATAAGCCCTAAAATGCATCTGTCTGCTTTTTTATTTTCCCTGGCACTCCTTGCCGTTTGCTGCTCTGTTTTTGATCTATTGTGATTATCTCATAAATTACCCGGGACTCTGTTTGGAGGAGATTTCTGGCCACTGATGTAATGTGATCTCCTTGATAAGGTCCTGCAGCTAGAGGGGTGCTGATTTGTGGTCTACACAGCCATTCACAAAAGAATAAAAGAGAACTGGTTTAAAAATCCCACAGCATTTCTCTCAGCTGTTTCCCCAGACCTGCCTAGTCAGCCATTCTATTCCAGGGACTGCACTAAAACACAGATTTTTATTTTTTCCATAGGCACAGAATGGGGGGAAACTTCTTTCCTGATTCAGGGCTTCAGTGTCTCCAGGGCTCGTTCTCTTTCTTATTTATTTCTTTGCCCATACTCTGCTTGCCATGAGGATACCCTAGATGCATTTCATGCTCTAAATTGTGCATTTGGAGGGGGAGAGGGGACGACACATAAGACATCGGAAAATTACCCACACACTTGAAAAACCCAAACCAGAGGCGAGAATCTTTATTTTTAGGCTCCGTGGCTTGTGAGAGCTTTCTTTTGGACTGTTCTTTTGCATGAAGTGTGCCAGAGCTATTGACCCAAGAAGCTTGCCTTTTCAATTATTCTTTGCTTTTAATTCGGCAAACAATTCAACTTAACCAGAAATATATTGGATTATTGCCCCCACAAAAAGTAACCCCATACATTTAGGCTTGAGGTTGGTGCAAAACTATCTGCGGAAGTGCCTAATCCTTTCCCAGGAGCGCCTCCTTTCGAATAGAGGGTGGGCAGACATCGAAAAGTACTGCACTAAGTAATAAGGGGAAATAGCTTGGCACCAAACTCTTCACTGCCCATGCTCTCAGAATTTTATAAACTGTGCAAAAAAAAAAAGTAAAGTCCCAAAGGTGTTGCTTTTATTTATTTTTGGTTTTTATGTCTCATTAAATAACTGTAAAAAATGTCCCAGCTGCTCAAATAAATAAGCATTCTGATTCAGTAATCCATGCTGAGAAGTCCCGGGGCTGCTGGTAGCCTTGTGTGTGATTAGTAATGGACAAATCAACCTGCAAAGACCTAGGTGCAGCTCCTGCCATCAGAAGCAGTGCCTCAAGGTTGCGCACAGTCTCGCTTTATTACTTGTTTTGATCATTGTGCAGAGACGTTCAGACTTGCTTGCTCTTATTATGATTGAATGTTTGAGATAAACGGACCCCAAGAAGCAGGTAACCCATCAAATTCTATGCATGACCTCCCAAGAGATGAAGAAGGAACTTGAGAGGTAGGAAGTGGGTGACAGCTGATTCAAGTGCTGTACGGCACTCCACCGTCACATGAGCTAGTTGATATTAGGAGGCTGCTTTGCCTAAAAACCTGTACTAACTGCTATGAGAAAGCCGTGTAATGCAGTGGTTAGAGCACAGAACTGTGACGGCAGAAACATCAAGTCGGCATTGCTTTACGTTAGATCCTGCATACTTGAGTGTCACTTGAAAAGACCTGATTAAGACTGACTTTGGATGAGATTGCAAATTAACTTGCCCAGGAGCTGTCTCTGATATTGGCATTTCCTTAGTCATTGATGGAAAGCAAGTTACCAAACTTTACTCTATTGCTGTCTGTTTCCATTACTTATGGAAACTGTAGTTTGAAAACTAACAATGTGATGTGTATTTCTCCTAAAAAAAAAAATATCACTTAACTCTCAAATCCAGAGCCGTAGCAATACTGGGGCAGCGCTACTTATCTGTTTAACTTAGTTAGATAAGTGATGAGATTCAGACTTATCCAGTTAATCGGATAAATTAGACTTGCCAAACAGCTCAGGAACAGCAAATTCAGGGATATTCAGCAGCTGCTGAATATTCCATATGTTAGCCGGATAAGTCTTATCGGCTAACTTACATAAATATTTAGGTTTGAATATTTGGTCGTTAAGTTCTTTTAGTACCTGCAGGTAACGAAAATTAAATTGTGATCAGAGTATCCCCGCAGATAAAGCTCATTGGGATGTCATTAGACACAGCTGTCTTGCCATTGGTCACTCATTTTATGTCAATGCTGCATTAAACGATAATGTCTGACCTATGACAACACTCAATTTATTCACAACATGTGTCTTCTATCATCTGCCTGTTACTGATTTTTATTGCCTTGTATTGTTTGTTGTATAATAACAACACAAACAGCTGCAGGGGATGTAAAAGTGAGTTTAATAAATAGCTCATGTTTACGCTAGGTAAAATATGTGTTTATGCAGCTGAATTGAACCGTAATCATATCCAAAGGCTTGGCTGAGAATTGCAATGATGAAAAGCTGTCTTGCTGGAGACAAATAATGGAAGCTGCACAAACTCACTGAAAGAACAGCAAGAAAACAAAAACGTGGCAGTTGACATGGGAAGAGAGACTGGGGGGCATGTGACCTCAGGACTTGTCTCATTATTGAGGGAAGTTGAATGTTGATTTTTTTTTACTTAATTTGTGGGTTGGAAGTGGATACAGAAGGTCATGAAGCAGGATCTGTTCATAGCTGTTGAACGCTCGATGATGCTGTTTTTTTCTTTGTCATATTTGCATCTTCTTCCAGAATTCTTTGGGGTTTGTAAAAGATGGGTCCTCAAGTCCGTTATCTGATTTATTTTATTTTTTTTTAAAGGTAGTCTTTACAATTTTATTTATTTGCAGGATTAATGTAGCACGAAATGATCTTCCCTGGGAATTTATGGTGGACCGTCTCCCAACCATTTTGTTCTTTCCCCATGGCAGGTAAAGCATCTGTAATCCTTTTTTTTTTTTATCTCTAATAAACTATAGATGTAAATAAGAAAGGGGGGAAGGGGAAAATATTTGTACTGTTTGGACTTCCAAGAGGTTCAGACGTGAAAGAGCTGTTCATACCGCTGTAGAGTTCTGCATTTTGTCCAGTTCTTCTCCCAAAAACTTGTAAAGTAAACATACGTTATAGATAGTTCCTTACCAGGAACATCTGAGTCTGTGATTATACCAGCAGAAGCAAATTAAACTGCTCCGTGCAGAAAACATTTTTACTATGTGATAATATGCTTAGTTGAAAAGGAGGCAATAGCTAGTTTACATGCTTTATGATAGCCATAGGTTGGAGCCTATAATTATAAAATCTAAAAAAAATCATGTTTGGCGTCCATTTTGTGCCTGTTGGAAAATATCGTAGGAGGCTCAACACAAATCTATGGATGTAGGAATTTTATTCACCTGAAAAGTCATTAGTGGTCCATCAGATGAGTCAATAAGGACTTTTCCAGTCATGCAACTGTGTAAAAAAATAAAAATATAACAATAAAACAAAAAAAGTTTAATAAACAGTGTTTAGGGTATTACTAAATTGATACAGTGGAATAGCAACATCTTTTTCAAAACTTTCTTGACATTGCCACTTTTAGGTACCACATGAAATCTGAGTGCAGGTTTGTGCTGAGGAAATACTGTATTGGCACAAAGATAGAGGAAAATGGCCTTTGTTCACATGATTCGCATCTATTCCAAACTCTGTTACAACTCTTACAGGGTGTATTGGGCTGGAGTAGATTAGATATCTAATTATTTGTTCTACTGCATAATTCAAAGAACTGAAAGGCTGTAGGGCCTGGCTAACAGTAATTCGGCATCGTTTTCTGCAGTTTTGCTAAAAAAAAAAAAAGCATGAACATCCAAGAAAATGATTAGTGAAAGCCTGAATCATCATAGATTAGAGCTTTTATAGGATTAAAAAAAAAAAAAAAAAAGCAGCAGCAGTGTTGTGCATGAGCTGTGGAGATGGCATCTGTCCCTTCTTCAGATGTGCCAGAAGGCGCAGCACAGCTGTATTCAGTGAGTCCTGTGAAATAAGTGTCACTGACCTTTATCTCACCTTCACATTGAACATGATTGTACAGAAAGGAATATGTCTAGTGCAGCAAACCAGGCCAGACGGAAGAAGCATCAGCGGGGCGGGGGGAAACACAAAACAGCCGAGAATTTCCTTTACATCCCCGATTCTCTGGGGAGAAAAATGAAACCTAGTGAATGGCTGGAGCAAAGATTGAAGAGGGAATGGGGAAGCAAGTAAATTAGAAGCCTTTGAACGGTTGTTTGGCTTTTTATTGCACAGCCCAGAATTAGTGTAAGAGCATGGATGGTTTGTTTATTTATTTTTTTTCTAGGCTGGTCAATAGGAACATTTATCTTCTTAGCAAGTGAGCAGAATCTAATTAAAACTGTGTAATATAATAGCACTTGAGTCATTTCCTTTCAATGCATTTTCAGATTTAATAAATGATTGACATGGAAAACACTAAACGTGATCTGCTGCCGTGTTCAGTGAAGGCCCTGTGACTCTCTAGGGCCTTTGTTAGAGTTATTTGCTTAAGGCCATCAGTGCAGGGTATTCTCGCTTGCATTTAGAACGGTGAAATCCCTTCTGAAATGGAGCAAAAGATCATTATAGGGGCTTCGTTGACACCCGCAGCTGGGGTGCAGAATAGAAGCAGCCAAAAGCTGTCCTGTCCCAGCCTCTTTAGAGCTACCCTGGTCTCAGCGGTTGATGTCAGTGGTACATGGGGGTGGTTGTTGCTGCAGGATCTTAGAAAGGTGATACTAAATCTATACAAGACTGAAGGGGGGTGGGGTTCCCGAAAACTGAAAAGGCAAGAAAAAGAGGCCTGCAAAATAAATTAATAATTAATCTTTAATACAGTTTAATGAAATTAGGTTGATTGTTTTGGGAGCTTCCAGTTGATATTAGGTGCACCCACATATGTTTAAGAGATTCAAGCAGACAATCTTATTCAAACAGTAGCCAAGCATTCTCATCCACTCTTAAGCTTCTTGCACCGCAGATCATCTTCCAGGGCCAGACTGGGCTCCAGCTTCTGGTACAGGGATTGGACTGGAGCTTCACCCAGGATACAGGTAGCAGATATTCTGCTAGAGGAGAACCAAATGGTGGCAACAAGGCTCCTGGGGCCTTTCAGGCACCAACATTTTTAAGTTTGCTTCTGGTCTGTATTTCATTTAATAGTAATTACCAGTCACATTACAGATACTTTTTATCTGGGGCAAAATGTAAAAATTATATACATTTACATAAAATATATAGACAAACCAAAACAATAACGCAACCTTGCCTTTCCCAAAACTGTAAAATTTCCTAGGCCATTGGCATCAACCACATCTTCATGCTCCTCCCAAATCGTAACAAGTTGTTTTATTCTCTGAGTTGAAGAGGCAGTTTATTCCATAATACAGCAATAGCTGATGCTGCAAGTGTAGATGAGAAAAAGCCTTTGTAGAAATTCCAACTTATAAACTTCCAACAGTACAGAGGAAGAAAGCTGCCCATCACAAGGCCCACTGATTTCCATTCAAATATGGAGGGCATTAGCCTTTCATAATTTAAGGCCAACACCAAGCACTTAAATTGACGCCGAGGGAAATAGAAAGCCAAACTGCCTGCATAGTCTTGCTAGTTTATTAATCTAATGAGGCTTGGCCTGGCATCGTATCCATTTATGTAGACTTAAACTGGTGGGAGAAATAAGAAAAGATTTCAGAGACGTAGTTAAAAAAGAAACAAATCAGACCAAAAAAAAAGGGGGGGAATCTAAAACCATTAGGAAGTCTGTTTGTAAAGTGATTTTGCTTTTTGACCTAAAAATCTTTTATCTTCCTGTTGACTAAGAGCTTACCTTGGCTATTTTTCACGTGGAAAAAAACCCCAAAACTTCAAGGTATGCAGAATTAAGCTGCAAGGGAGAAATGCAATTTATATAAACTTACGTGCGATAGTATTCACTAAGATGGTAACTTTTAAACAGGAGCATGGGGCACCCAGGGAGGCAGACATTTTATAAATATGCATGTCTATACCTTCATGTAATAAGACGGACCGTGCACACTATGCCTGAGCTTTCAAATACTGCTTCTACCCCATCAATAGTAGATATGCACACAGAGGCCGTTTCCAGTCTTCCCAGTAGACCCTGGGATAGGACTTCCAAACTCCCCTAGTTTAATTGCCTCCCCCGAACCTTAAAAGCCCACCCGATCTGCATAGTTTCCTTTATTTTATTACTTACACGGCCTCCATAGCAGAAGTAAGGTTATGCAGCAGGGGACCCTGGAGCACATGTCTGTGCGCGTTAAGGGTTAACACGCAAATTTGAAGCCAAAATATCCATGCCCCATCCACGCCCGTTTTGGAATTTTTCCTTTGTGTGCACAGCAGGAAATATACAAGTACACAGGCGTCTTAAAATCCACTTGGCCCGGCCCATTCATGTGTCCTGGTTTTGACATGCGTTGGCCTTTTAAAATTCATCTTTAAAGCTGGAGATTTGAGCTTTTATAAATAACAATTTGGGTCTTTTTCAATGTGAAAAGAGAGGCTATGAAGTCTGTTACTAGATTTAAAACAAATCTACATGTTTTATTTAATAAAATTGTCATTTGGGTTAAAAATACCAATAATTATAAGTTTAAAATAGTATAAAATATTTTTGTTTTCACTAGAGTAAAAATGATTATTTAAAAGGCAGGGTTCTTTGATCATGGTCAGGAACCTTCCAGGAAGTGATTTTGTTTATAGATAGAGACCTCTATCTATAAACACAAGACAAAGTATTAATTGTTACACAGCTTTCTACTTACCTACAGGAGAAACCAAAGGCAGATGCTGTAAAATCACTTTACATGCTTTAACACTATCCTATAGTGAACAGACCCTCTTAACGCAGTTTAGATGTCATAAGTTGGTCAACTTATGGTGCCTTATTTTTGCATACTTAATTTTAGTGAATATCTTGAAAACTAGGGAGTGAGACACTATACTGGACAGTACCCCTTTTAATAAATAACTATTAAAATGGATATGGGATCAATTTATCTAAAAATGTATTTTGTAAGCCAAGCAGATCCAACCTCGAAGTCATGCCTGTGTAAATGTAAGGCATTTCCTGCTATAGACAGCTAAGTGTTCGAATATTATACAGGCCTTTTGTTTGAAACCATCACGCTGTATCAGCCTGTTTCAGAGTCTTCATTTACTTTAAATTGCTGTTGCATTGTTTAGGATGTGAAAGCTACCAAAGGGCAGCAGAAGGTTTTTAGTTTAGAAGGCTTTTTAGGTCAGCTGCATAGATTGACTTGGTTGGTGCAGTAAACTTTATAGAATTAAGTGTTTTCTTAATATTCTCTCAGCTGTTGATGGTGAAGGGCTTTGTCAATGTAACATTTGGAGTCACCCAAATAAAAAAAAAAAAAAAAAAATTGAAAACTTCCAACAAATTTTAGCAGTCATTCATTGCCGGCACAAAATTTAACTGGCAGTGCTGGAGCCATTCCTAGTCACTCAATATAAAAAAAAAAACTGGTGAAATATGTGATAAAGGTATCAACAAATCATAAAAAAAATCACATATATTCAATGGGAGCTATTGATTAAGGTACACCCTCATATGAGCTGGAACAGCGTTTTAACTCTTATGCACTTGTTACAAACGTGCCTGCTCACTTAAATTAATCATGGGGTAACCCTTTTCATTTCACTTTCCAGTATGCCGCTCTTTTAAGCAGAGAAAATTTTTTTTTTAAAGGACAATTTTGTTTAGAATTTGAACCTCATTAAAAGGTTTACAATGTCAGCTCCAACTTAGTAAGAAGACATCAATGGAATAGAAAACTTATCTTTTCCAAAAAAAAAAGGTCTAGAGCAAAGAGCTCTGCTCAGCCTAGTCCACTGATGTGGATTTTTTTCATGATTTGTTGGAGCCATTCCTAGGGCATGGTTACATTTTATCTGCCTCACGATGGTCGGAAAAATGGCAGGCCTAAAGTTACCCAGCTGCTGCTCAGCCCTCTGATATTAGCCGATTTCACTTGTTCCCTCCAAGATAAAAGTAACAAGATCAGGGGTGATGGATTTCTCCCACTGCCATGCAATGCTATTAGTGTAACAAGATGATGGCCATTGCCAAAATAGAAAGATTACACTTCTGCCTAAAAATATCAGTAAAAATCATTGTGGGTATTCAGAGCCTTGGCCCAGCCCAGTGATCTGCGAAAGGAGGACTTCATTGAGGTTAATGACTGTCTGGCCTTCTTGCAGAGGTCGTGCCCCTCCCCATAATCTTCTGACTGCCTGCATAGGACCCCCACCAGCACTAGGGCGTGTGATCAGATTCTGATGCTCTTCCGTGCAAGGGCCGAAGGATTTCCCCTCTCTGGCATTAATTGGATGGAGATGCCAGGCTTGGCCAAGACACTGTCTGCTTCTTGTAAACTCTCTGGACTGGATGTTGTGTAAGAGTATGGGTCTGGTGGGGAGAGATGGTACAGCCTCTAGTTCATGTTAATCTTGTTATTTTCTACTATTTATGCCCTGGCCCATCCAGTCTGCCCAGTTACTCCTGTCCACACTGTGCTGGCTATAGGCCCGATATCTTCCATTGTATTACACCAGTCTGGCTAGCTGAGCATGCAGGATCCGCCCCCATGTTTTCCATAAATCAAACAAGCCTTCAGCATGGCTATCTCCTAGAGCCCTGTGACTTTCCCCTGACAGGTACATAGCACCTGGCAAACACTGACCTGCATGAATGGCTATTTCCACTAGGATTTGTTACTGTATTTATCTGGCAGGCTGCACGGCCTGTGCTTTGGGTCTGGTTTTCCCTCAGCAGGAAGTCTTTTCTACTCTTTCACCTCCTTTTGAGGTCCAAACGCTTTCTCACTTTGCCTTCCATAGCAGAAAGCAGCTTGCTATACCAGCCTTGCTTTTTTTTTTTTTTTTTTAAATAGTTGCAAGGAGGGAGAGTGTTACAGGAAAGAGAAGTAAAATACCCTTCCATGTAGTAATTGCAGTTTTGGGTTAATATCTAGACTGGGACCTGTTTTACCATGTACACACACACACTTATTGCATAAGTAGAATTATAATATGCACATTACATTTTTATTAACTCAACTGCTAAAAGATTTTTAGCATGGGTTATATAGCATAAGCCCTGCAGCCTTCATTTTCATAGGTTTGAGAAATTACTTACAAGTACCTTTAGAATTAATTGCTTGGCCTGGCCCTGCACATTGACATGGCAAGGTGTAGTGAGAATGATAGGCTTCATGGCAGGGGTTTTTTTTTTTGGGGGTAGTAATTGTTTCATCACATTTCATACATAAATATTTAGTGCTTGATGCTTTTTTTCTATTAAAACTGCCAAAACAGTTACTTTTTCAATCACTTCACTTTTCATGGCATTTTTGGTGTAAGATTTGCAAAGAAAATACAGTGGTACTGTCTAAAAACCCAAACTGGTCTTTACCAGCTTGTAATACAAATGTCCTCCATTTTATCAGCAGGAACACAGTTCTTGCTAGGAAATACACAGCAAATGTTTATGTAGTTCTCTTCTACAGTGGCCTTGAGATTGTTAGAACCTGTTAATCTAAATGACAGTACAATCAAGCACTTTTGAGTATGGAATGTGATTTCCCATCAGAGACAGAGTTGAAGGAGGTAAGCTAGAGAGGGATTGGTGTAAGTATGGAAACTTGTATGGTCATATATCCAGACTCAGAGAGAACCAAAGTGGAAGATAACATAACCTGTTCTATCCTACAAGCTAGGATAGATCCTTAGTAAGGTAGATTAGAATAGCCAGATAAAGACCAATTGGCCTTGCCAGTCTATCTGCCATATCATTTACTATCCAAGAAAGAGGCCTCTCTAACCAAGTTGACTCATTTGTCTTTATTGTTCTAGGTTATAACTGAGAAAACTAGAATCTTTAGAAACTGGATTACAATTTTACTGTTTAATTCTTTTTTTTCAGGAAGGATTTTAGTGTGAAATATCCTGAAGACTTACAAATCAATCTTCCAAATCTACTTAAGTTCATCTTACAGTACTCTAGTCAACCACCTTCCCTTCCAGAGCTTTGTCCCAAGGAAAGTGCTCAGGGTCAGCCAACACTCCCAGACCATGCATCCCACCTAGCAGACAAGATTCGGAGACTACAAGCAGAAATCAATTCTTTACGCAAGGCCCAGACTCAGCTGGCTAGTCAGATTTCAGAGGCCAGGAAGGATGAAAAGAGACTGAAAATTCAAAAGCAAACCCTGGAAGAGAACAACAAAGCCCTTCAACTGCACAAAGATCTCCTTCAGGCTCTGTATGAAGAAAAAGCCAAGGAAGTGGGCGAAATGGCAGAAAAGTTGCAAGAGTTAATGGACACATCCAAAAGTCTCCTTAGGGAGAATGCCCTGCTCAAAATTCTGATTTCATCAATGGAGGAAAAGTTAATTGCAAATAAACAAGAGACAAATAAAGTTACAGCATCAGATCAGACCCCTTCAGCTGGTCCTGGGCCAGCGGTGCTCGAGCTGGAGGTAGAAGCACACAATGAAAACAGATGGGATATTTCAGATGCTGATAGCACAGTGACTTCTGAATATATGAAAGAAAACAGGACAGACTAAGAATTAGCTAAAAAGAATCAAAGGAAGCTCAGTGTTTGGAAGGTATTTATGCAAATTTTATTGAAATTCATTGTAAATAAAGAATATTTCAATGATCTAGAAAAATCAAATGGCTGTATTTACCACCACTTTCCCTTGGACCAATGACATTTGAATTGTGAATTTAACCTGTTTCGGGGTAGAGGGCAGTTCCATTGCCAATTCATGCTTGAGCAACTCTTGGTATGCACATTACAAATCTACATTCTCCTCCAGTCTCATTCACAAAAAATGCACAGGAGAGCAGCAGACTACAAATTAACAAATAGCAGGAGCTGTGTTCAGAAAGCATTTGTTCTTGTAATTTGAGTTGTCCTGACAGCAGCGCAGTTTGCAATGTCCTGCTCCTCAGCAATTAGATTGGAGGGGGCCATGTCCCAGCTGAAATGTAGCCAAACAAAGAGGGGTGGAGGGTGTGGCCAAAAATTATTCCGCACCAACTGGATTCAGTTCCCTGGGGAAAGACTGCTTGGGTAAGTTACATTCACTGTAGTACTTAATACAGGGCTTTCTCACTAGTGACAACTGCTTACCATGTATCTGAAGTTCTGCTGGCTAAATTCCTCTGTTCAGTAATATCCAGGCCAGACTTGCAGTGGGGTTGGTAGAACTGGACTGAAGCTATTGGAGTAAAGGGAAAAGGAGCTTTACCCTAGTCTGGCCTTCTATGTTTCTATAACTTTACCTTCTCCCCTCCAGGTGACAGACAAGGGTGCTCTCTCCTCACCCACCTGTTCACTGCAAGCTGCTTCCTGCTCTAGCAGGCTCGCAGCCCTCTATTTAAGTTGTAGGAAGCTTTGGTTTCAGTGTTTTGTTTATGACAAACAGTGAACTTACCAGGAAAAATTAAAACTGAAGATAAAAGGGTCCCTAATTAATTGGCACCTCTAGCCTCCTGGGTGCTGGTTAAGAGCTTTTATGTACTTGTTCCTTGGCACAACTGCATCCTTTTAAGGAAATAAACTGACAAAGTTTAATCCTTTTGTGGATTAAAAAGGATTCCTTTGATTAGTGTCCTCCATCCCTATCTAGAACTTTTAAGGGAGAGGGTCGAAACAGAGCATTAGTACAGGTGAGAGGTTCCCACAGCAGGATATCCACAATGAATATGCATGAGAAATTTGCATGCCATGGAGGTAAGGCATGTACATCATATATATTCAATGCAGATAGCCAGGAAGCCTGACCGGCTAGGGCTCCCCAGGATAGGTGTAGGAACATTGCTATAGGTCATCACAGGTGCACAACCTTGCTCTTCTCTAAAAGCATCTGAATTGTTCAGCTTCCACACTACACAACATGAATTTGCCTTACACTCACATCTAAGACAAAATCTACACATTTGAGAGGGTGCCTTAGCTCTACCTTTTATAGAATTAGTCTAATTGCTGATTTTCCATTTTATTATAAAATAATGAATGGTCAGGTACAGTGTCTCAAATATTCTTCATCAGAAAATCAAACTTGCCCTATTTAATAGCAAAGGGCATTTCCCCACATTAGCAGCTAGCTCTGACTATTCACCAGGCAGAGGGGAGCTATGAAATAAGACAAGATGCATTGACCATTACTGCTTCCCCTTCTACATGGATGATCTGTAACAAGGGATGAAGCTTCCTTCAACTAGGACCAGGGGTTTACTAACTTTTTTTTGCAATTTTAAAGGATAGGGCTATGCAGTTATACTAGTAACCATGAATTTACTATGCACAATGCTTTCAGGATCCTGCATATTTTGAGCAATTATTGATTTGTGATTAAAAAAAAAAAAAAAGAGAAATTCCCTCATTCATCTTATAAAATAACATTACATTTTAACATAGGAACATGTTTCAGGTACAGAAAAAGCCAGCTACTGCTTGCAGTCCAAGGAGATTAATATATTAATCATAAAATCAGGTAGCTCTCAGCTTAGAGAACCAAATTCATTCATCTCACATTAGAACAGAAGGTTACTGATAAGCAAACATAACAGTGCAGACTATATTCTCAAGATTCCCCTACAAAACATGCAGCAACAGGAGACATTTGATCTGTTTAGACTAAAAAAAGGATTTTACACATGGCTGTTTTAATACCTTCACAGGGGCCTTGAAAGTCTAGGTACACATGTAAACAGCAACAACAGAAAGGGTAATGCTAGGTCTCATCTTAATACCGGCTGTAGTGGAAAAATAAATCATTCAATAGTTTTGCAAAACTAGCATGCTTCTCAAGCAGCCGCTCTGCTGTCAGTTTAAAGTCTTCTAGCAGCCATCTGGACTGTCCCCTGCTCATTAACAGGAGACATTTCTCATCCTTCATTGGCCCTCCAAATGGGAGTCATTAAAAAGGCAGCATCCTTGCAGCAGGGGTGGCTAGAGCAGGCCCTCAGCACATCTAATGGCTTCCGTCTACCTCAAGAGCAAAACCAGGATGGCCTCTTGCTCTATCAGCCCCCCCCCCCCCCCCCCCCCCTTCAAGCAGATATCCCTGCAGACCCTATGCTCATGCAAAACAAACTGGTACCTTCTGAGTAACATCTCAGCGCAGTAAGGACTGCACTTTTGGTTGCATCTCTGAAATTCCAGCCAGGTTTTGCCAAGGGGCTCAGGCCATAGGGTACCTCACCTTTACTCAACTTAAAGATTTTGTACACTATCTGCTCCACAGGCTGTTTTACAGAAAGCAAAGCTACCAGGGGCCTATTTACAGATTCACAGTTTTGGTAGTAGTTCACATTACAGTAGTAGTTCCATCAAAATAGGCTCAGCTAAACATTCAAGTAACAAAAATTGCTAGTAAAATACAGCATTGCTGGAAAATATACTCTCAGTGCATGCAATGACAAACCAACAATCAAAATTAGACTTTTTTTGTTATCTCAAAGGGAGTGAACTTCAGAAAACAGCACCACCACATGTCCGTTTTCTTCACAGTATCAATTCTACCCCGTAATGACGTTGCTAGTCCCTGGCTCCTGGCAATTAGCTATGGACTTCGGTGCCATTCGGTGTCAGCTTGGCTTTCCTCTCCACTCGAGGTCCCTTAGCAGAGTACTGCACCAAAAGGAAGGGCTCTTTGGTTTCTCCTTCACCCACAATGCTTTCTTCATCCTCAGACTGGCTGATCCGCTGCAGGCGGAGGTAACACCAACAGCCCAATATCAAGGCACCCAGAGCTGCTATCGCAATCAGAATGACAATTACTGTTACCACTCCAGTGGTGGGGCTGTGGTCCATTATAGACATGATCAATGCTGCAGCTCAGGCGGTGGGATAGGAAAGAGGAGTCCTGTGTGGGGTTGCCCACAGTTGTATCTAAAGTAGGGGGAAAAATGTGAAATTGTATTAGCCACAATGTAGTAGGCACATGCATTTCAAGGCCATTGAAAACAAATCTAATTCAGATTTGCAAATTCAGTGTTAAGTCCATAAGAAGATAGTTCATTTTGGTGCTCTCTTTTCAACTCCAGCACAACCCCTTCTTTTCCAATTTAATGCAATACAGCTCTATTAGCATGAAGCTTTTTAAAGCCAGGCCTGCTATGGATCTTAAGTATAGGGGGGTGCAGATCTCACGGCTGCAGCAGACAAGAGCATTTTTAAAAATTAAGAGTAGCTTTGCACCTCCTACGACTAAACTGTGTAAATATATAAGAAAAAAAATACACAAAGATTTTAATAAGGCAGATTAGAGCAGAAGTGTAGGCCCTCCCAGTCAGTTGGGTTTTCAGGATAACCCTAATGTGTGAGATTTGCATGAAAAACCAACTGGCTGGGGGAATGCCTGGAGGACCAGTTTGAGCGCCCCCGCAGCTCAGATCCCATGACTTGGGATTTAGCAGTGGGTAGACTTGAGGACAGGAGAGTGCCCTGGAAACTAGGACGCTGCAGGCAGTCAGCAGCAGTCTGAGTGTCTGAGTGACAACACAAGGTAAGGTCCCAGTTAGCCCCTGCTTATGATTTTTTTGGGATTTGCTTCAGTGTTTGTAACCCAGGTATTTTTAAAGCAACAGGGAGGGGGGGGGGGGGGGGAGTGAAGCTGGAGTAGCTACTGCAAAGCAGAAAACAATTGCACTGCTCCCTTCTGCAGCCCCTTCCATCTTGTTCCCTTGCAGGCTTCCTAAAGGAGAGTGACTGGGCCAGTAATCAAAGGGGGCTGGAGATTTCCAGTGCCTTCTCCAGAGACCCAGCAAGTGATCCTCTAGGCTCCCCACTGGGGCTGATGCAATATAAATCGTGGAAAGTGGGCGCTGAAAAGTCAGCGCCTGCTTTCCTAACGCGTGCATGGCGCCCATAAGGGGGCGCATTAGCAAGAAGGTGCTAGGGAAGTACAGAAAAGCAGTTTTTTCTGGTTTTCTGTACTTCTTTTACCTGTGCTCGGCTATTAATGCCTGCTCCAGGCAGGCATTAATAGCCGAGGGATAAATGTGCGCCTGAGACGCACATTTATTTTTTCGCATGCAGAGTGAATGAGTAATAGGCTCATTCACATGCATTGGCATGCGATGAGCGCTATTACATTCACTCCACATCGGACGCGCATAAAGTAAGTGCTAATCCCCCTTTTGGATTAGCGCCTATTTAACCCGCGTCCAGGTTATACAGTGCGCGCGGCCCCTATGAATGGGAGGGATGAGGCCTGCTGATGTTTAGGCTGCACCCCGATATTTAACAAGACAGTATTTTCTCATGGACTTCCTCACTGGTAAGGAACATTCTGCCACATTCCATGATCAATGGTCTTGATATCTTTCCCTGACATCAAAACATGTGCAAGCGAAGATAAACTGAACTAAAAAAAGGCTAGCAAACAAAGCACATTTTTAAAGAGAGTGAGGAACACCGATTTAAACAGACATCCAGCATAAAACTTTCAATAAATTGATTTTTTTTTCTGTATGCCAAACTCATGTCAATTTAATAAATTGCCTTTAATCTGCTGCCACCAATGTTGAAAAAAATGTCTTAATTTTTCCCCAAAGTTTCTTATTTGCCAACCTTACATAAAAGCTCAGAATGTCTCTAATCATTTTCATGTTGGAATCTGACACCAGGATTTCAATATTCAACATTTACTAAATGCTTTCATTTTACTAATCCCATTTCAAACACATTAAGGGTGTTTCACCAAATCCGATCAAGATCATTAAGTACTAGCAGACCCCCGACCCCCCCCACACACACACAAAAATATTTGCAGAAGCGCCAGCACTCGCCTCTCTGACCCAATGGCACTGGTGTCCTGAATGGGCCCAGGGAGCCATTCCAACCCTTTTGCTCCATGCAGCAGCCCTCACAGGTTGCTGTCCTCCTTGGTACCACATGCAGCCCACTTACTGCCAGACTTGACTACATCGGCTGAACGAAGATGATGCTGGAGTAGACAGCACACGGAAGATCAAAGCTTGCACTGACTAGCATTCAGTGTAAACAATAAAAAGGCTGTTGGAAGAGGTCAGTTAGGTGAGCCCAGGATAATGGGGCTTTTACTAATAGAAACTCTTAACCAGGTTCCCTGGAAGAGTTCCATGAAGGAGGCAGTTCATGCAGCATTTCACATATACTGCAGCAAAATTTACAGCTAAACCTGTTTACAAATGCAGCAGCCACTGCACCAAAAGCCTCCCAACTGCACAAGTGACAGACTAGAAGCGGAACAGCAGGAGGGCTCGCTGGTTTCCACCGCAACCCCAGCACGTTAGCAAGGCATTTTCTATCCGATAAGCTCAAGCCCCACAAGAATGTCTTTTCCAGGAAGACGGCTGGCTTTAAGGGGGGGGACCCCTATGACCAGCATTGGTAAAAGTAACAATTGCACGTGGCACCTAGGCTGCAAAATCTGCAGAGAGGCTTTTGAAATACGGTGCATGCACAAAACAATCACTGGCATATCTTGGTTACAATTTTACACATCTTCCTGCTGCAGGAAAAGGAGAAGAAAAAAAAAAAGGAAGTGAGGTGGAGACCTGATTAATAATTAAGTAATGAAACGAAGGATTTATAGCCTTACAGATACACCTCCAGGTAATTTTAGTACCAGAAAACTACACAAAATCTAATTAAAAAAAAAAAAGTCGTCCAGGACTGAGAACAACATTTTAAACAAGGAAGACTTGTGTAGCCTGGAATACTGCTCCTGACCTACTTTAAAAGTGCTCTGTGGACAGGAGTGGTCATGATAAACAAGCTTTTTCTTTAGGTGTGTAAACAGATCGTAGTCAGACAAAACAGTTTTGTATTTCTTTTGAAAAGCTTAATTGCAGTAGAAAATCAATAATATAGATTTATATGGCACTATTTACCCAAACAGGAATCCGCCACCCTTAACAGTGCAGTACTTCAGGAGTAGGCTAACTGCCACCAATACATTCCTGGCACCCAACCAAAGCTTCCACAGAAGGAAACGTTCAAGCCTTACCATTGGCTTTAAAATAGATCCTCATCTAAGTAGTTGATCTAGCCATAGGTAAAGAGAGGTCCCAAGATCCCTGTTTTTCTTTTTTAAAAGGATCAGGACCGCAGGTTCTGCCACCTTCATCTGCTGGAGTCAGAGAAATACTGAAGGATCTCAGGTGACACACCGGGTTATATAGGAGGTGCCTTTTCAGCTTTTTTTCTCTGACTCCATCTGCTGGAAGGGAGGCATAATCCAGTGGTCTGGACTGATCTGGGTACATACAGGGAACCAAAGCTTCCACAGAAGGAAACATTCAAGCCTTACAAGTGGCTTTAAAGTAGATCTCCATTTTACCTGCTAGCTCTTTCCCTCCCTTAATTCCTGTGTACATCAGCTGGCTGGGAGTCTGAATGGGTCAGTAATGAATCAAAGCCTTCACAATGGCTACAACTGTATTTCTGTATTAGCCAACAGCACAGCTGGGTAAGACCAAGGGGCCCCTAGCTGACAGAAGAAGATGGATTTGAAGGGCACATTCCAGGAATTCCCCTTGCTTTGCTCCAAGCACCAATACTACACCTCCCTTAAGCTTTTGCCAAAATAAAGTTTGGTCAGACCTTAGGTCCGCCACTAACTGGCCTTAGCTCCTAGCCCTTAGGATTTATATCAGCTTAAAACGGAGACCGCATTCCTGCACAGGCCCTCGCCCAGGCCACAAGAGGGAGTGAGTGGCCACGTAAATTTGATTTCAAAAGAGGAGTGCACTCTCCCAAGTTAGGTCCTCAGCTTAGCAGAGAGAGGGAGAGACGCTGCCCTGCCAGGTCCCCAGAAGTGGACTGGAGGGGAGAGACAAGGGAAGGATTTTTGCAGTTTTTCTGAAGTTCTCACAGTTTTGCCCTGAGCCTTCTGACAGGCAGCACCCCCTGCTCTGTAGTGAGCTTTGTGCCTCTTTGCAAAGTTCAAGAGGCCACAGTGACTGCAGAGAGGAAAAAAAAAAAAAAAAAGTGTCTTGGAATCAGAGCTTTCGTTCTTTCACCAAAAGCGAAGGAAGCTGTAAGGACTGCTCTCGGTGGCTGACCGCATCTGGTTTTGAAGAGGAGTCAGGGGGAGAAAGAGAGGATAAGGACATCCGGAGACCCCCAACGGAGTTTCCACCTCTGGGACCACAGGACACTGCCAGGCTGGAGTACAGGATTCTTCGTGAACCTCAGGTACTGCTAGGGTATCCACCACGGTTAGGGCACCCCCAGTCCCCTGGGGAAAATCTTTCCTTACCATGGAGGATACGATCATTCCACAACCTTGCCTAGAAGGACATTTCCAAAGTTAGATAGCATTTAAATCTGCAAACACGGGAAGGATCTGGACACTGGCTTCCATCTATTGATTCTTTTAAGAGGAATTAAAGACGACTATTTTGAACACCCATCCAGCAAGTCCTGCCGGGTTTGTAAGTTACCTGCCCTAAAGAGCTATTGTAACACAAACACATGGGAGAACACTTCTGCCTGGACCAAGGAGATTAGCCTTCAACCCCATAGAAAAGTGCGAGGACAGTCCCAGTTAATTCTTTTATGGCCCTTCAGGATATGTGCCATCCACTAAGAAAGGGTTACAAAGGTAATACAAGGGAACAGGCTATTGATAAGTCATGCCAGTTGCGGAGGGGATTCCACTGACTAGAAAGACCATTCCTGGGTCCAAAACAAATGGTATTATAGGAGCAGCAAATACAGTCTCTACTGTGGTGCTTATTTGGCTTCTCCTGAATAAAACTGGGGCCCAATTAATCTTTGGCTACCACCAGGCCGATAGAGGACTCCTATCCTGTGCGTAGGACATATGGTGGTTCTTTTTTGACAATGTCACTAAACAGTATTAAGAGCAAATTAAAACAAAAATGCAGCAATGTATTTCTTTTTTTGGTTTGGGAAAATACAGAAGGATGGATGGATTAATCTTTGTACACCCCCCCAAACTTACAGAGCATGCCCCCCCAAGACTGTTTTTTAAACTATAGTAGCAGTATACCATATTTTTTTCCTGATCCTTTCTGGCTTCAGCCTAAGTGGAACTGGATTGGAATCATGGCCCCACCACCTCCATACTAGTATGGTCATTGCAGTGACAGTCCTTGGCCACGAGTCATGCACCACAGCTCCTTCTGGAGCCTGAAATTCAGTCATTGGGTACTGTTATTACCCAATGACAGATTCCCTCACCTTAGAGATCATGAATACTGCTTCCGCCACATCACCAGCCCCCTGCCAGTGCATGAAGACGACGGACCCAACTCAAGAGTTCAAACCACACGGCGACGCACAGCACCACCACTGAACCACCTAGCTGGAGTGCCACAGATTTATTTCCAAAACCAAACCAACAGTAGATAAAGCATTTAAAAAATAACACCAGTATTAATCTCCTGTTTAATGGGGCCAGAAGGGATAAGCTGCAATACAAAGTCAATGTGTCCAATCCCATGAGGGAGGGAAGACAGCTACTGCTGCTACGGTGACCCCCAAAATGAAGGAGTGGTGCTGAGGGGTACATCTGACTTTCCTTCACATCTCTTGCACAGCAAAGGAACTTGTCACCAAGCCATGCATTCTGTAGTAAGAGGTATACAAAAGGAGATACATAAACATTTAAGGAAAAAAAATACCCTAACAAATACCGTAGCAGTAAGAGAAAACAGGAAGGAGGTAACAAAAAAAGAAAACCTCTTACTCATTCTGTTCAATAACTTGAAACGATATTCTTTGGAAACAAATGTTATGCTCTCCATGATCTCATTTAGAAATCAGTAAGGCCTCAGAGTTACCCTTCCCTGTCACGTTGAGCTTAATCTAGGAAGACTTTCAGTGCACTCTCTCCAATAAACGTCAACAGCCTACATAAGAAGAAAGCTCAACAGATATTTTACTGGTCCATTAAAAAGGCATCACAATCTACAAAGAGTCCAGTTTCCTCCAGGTCAAACAGAGCTACTACAATCATATACTAAGTGCTTTAAAGCAATTCAAACCATAGCAGCTCATCTCTCCTTCCTGGCTATAATCAGAGTGCAGGATCTGAGCTATGTGTCTCTCCTTAGTCTTTTGGCCAAGATCGAGAACTTGAACAATGGAGGTGGTAACATCCTGCATACAAATATATATTTTAATCCAAATTATAACCTGTCTTAAAAAAAATAAAATAAAAATGTAACCACACACACTAAAGCAACTCAGAATTAGTAATATTTTTCCAACTTGACTGATGGGGAAGTGGCCTTTTGTTATTATTCAGTTACACTGAGTCACCCAAATTCAATGTTCAGAAAAAATTCCAAAAGTTATTTGTGGATTTCAGCAAATAAAAAAAAAAAAAAAAAATCACATCATATATTTGAAAAAATAACTATTTTGAGTCACATACACCCCTACTATATGGCTTTTTAGGTCACGCCAACATCTAACTATAATGAAGAGGTTTGCTGGTATGGAAATTGAGCTGTGCCCTGCTCCCTCCCTGTACTCTCTAGCTCCTCTCCACTCCCTGCCCCTCTCTGGCTGTACACTCCAGCTCCACCCTTCTCTCTCTGAATAGTCAATCTATTTTCTACTTCCACACACCTCAATCATGCACTTCCCAAACTTCATAGTATTTCCCCAAGCTTGGATGGTCTTTATTAGTATATTATCTGCTTCATTACAGTATACAGAAGCCTCACTCCTTTCCTGCCATCACCAACATCTAGAACTGGATAGAAGCAGCAAAATAACCATTTCCCCTCACACAGATGCCAATTTGTACTAAGGACAAATCAAAACACCTGCCCGCACTTCAATTTGCCATAGCTTCATTTAAACGTGCAAACCATGTACACACTCCCAACTCCATGATAAAAACGGGAGTCTCATATGTAGAAAAATTAAAGCTGCGATATTGACAGGGAAATGTCTGTTGTAAACGGATGTAAGAAAAACAAACCGGTCTCATGTCCACTGCCCACCTTTGGCAGGTGTTAGCAGCAGAAAGCCTGTAACGTAGTGCACACCATGAAAATGTGTTTGCAGGACCAGCCCAATGGCTCAGGCCGAGGAATTTGGTTTCAATTCCCGCCTGAATTCTTCTGCTCCCTGGCCCAGGTAGTGTTAACATCTCATGAGGGAGTCCTTCACACAATGGTGACTAGTGGTCAGATGTAAGGGGCCCATCATTACAGGCCCGTCACTGTGATCACCGGGCTAAAGTTAGCAGGCCCCCACTTTCAAAAAAATAAATGAAGTGTTTGCATTAGTCCACCAAGACACATATGCTTAGTGTCTTGGTGGGCTAATAGGTACTTACAGATTTCTTCCGCGCTATCCACTGAGGGCAGAAATGAAATTAAAAGCCATGCAAAAGGAGATACATATTTACCACCTACCTATATTTGAGCCAATCTGAACCAGGATGATCTCAACGCATCTGCTTTTATGGAAGTTGCTGGCTCTCTAAATATTTGGCCCCTGGATATCAAGTTTACTTTGGATGTATCAACCCATACTATTTACTATACTGAAAATGAGATCAATAAATTTGGCACAAGAACAGGTAACAGGAACAAGTTATGGTTTTCATTTTACTTTCAAAATAAAAAAAAAATTGAAGGGGACTAAATCGTAAAAAATTAACCAAACAATATCTAAATTGTACCAAAACTTGATGCTTGAGTGTGTGTCATGCAAATTGCTAAGACCACCTGCACCAATCCATCATTTACCTTCAAAACTGATTGTGTTTTTTGGGGGTTTTTTTTGTTTTTTTTTAAAGAGCATAAAAAACAACCAAAAACAAGGCAACAGTCCAAAGTGTTAATGCATAATAAGCCCAACAGCATGGCCAGTGTTTCACAGAGAAAGGCTTCTTCAGGGATAAGTTCAAATTTGTAATCCACTAAGACTGGTTAGCATTCAGAACAGGACCAGTAGTTTTACACTGGCCGTGCTGTTGGGCTTATTATGCTTTAACACTTTGGACCTTTGCCTTGTTTTTAATATGCTCTTTAAAAAAAAACAAAAAACTTAATCAGTTTTGAAGGTGAATGATCAATTGGTCTGGGCGGTCTTAGCAATTTGCATGACACCTTTCCTCAAACAATTTAGATATTTTATTTGATCGATTAACTTTTTATGATTTAGTCCCCATCTATTTTTTTGCTTTTGGCTATATTATTTTGGGGTCTGTGGACTATTTTTTCATTTAAATTTTACCTTCACCATTCTGGGATAATATGACAGACATGAAATATTGGTCTAAAAAAAACTGTTATACACTAGAACAGATGACTAATGATTACACTGCTAGGCTATCCAAGATGTCCAAGTATTGTTTGGAATATAATGTATACAAATTGTATAGAACAAATATGTTTTAGTTGTACTGCTGCTAGCTCAGAAAGGGCACAGCAGTTTTATACACCACCTGTATGACTTGGCTGTTTCAGGCAGAATCAGTCTTCAGAATTGGCACCTTACACTGGACATGAGAAACGTTGCCACAATGAGTCATCTGAGTCTACAGATGTGCATATGTATGCTTGCACACGAACACATGAAATGCATTGAAAGCAACTATTTCAGTGTACTGAATGCATGCACTTTTCCTATTTAAAAAAATATATGCACACATTTTACACACAAAAATGTAGGCCTTACATAAAACCCTACTTGAATATGCTGACTTGTACATGTAAACACGTGCATAATGGAAATTAACCAGTTTACCAGTTACTCCACCAGATCGTCCAGTCCTTAAGACCCTCCTAGTTCTCCAGCCTGGACTCCTCCCAGCCCCCCCTACCCAGCCAATACTATACAACAAAAAAGTCTTATCATGCAAGATAATTAGCAGTGTACAATTAGACAAGTAAACTGCTAAGTGTACGCACATCTCCAAATAACTTGTACGTAATTGTTGTCTCTGCCCCAGATTGCTCCTTCGCACACTTTCTATTTTCATAGAATAGCAATTGCTTGAGTACAGGCAACTTGCATGTATATGCCCTAGGTTTTACATACCTCTGATATTTGTACATATTGAAAACAGTGTATGCGCATCTCTCATGCATATACATTATGAATATCTCGAAAACCAGATCTATTAAATGAGACTCCAAAACTGAACTGTGAAATGCTGGTCTGGAGAGGGGAATTTATATTTCAGTCTCCAAGGATCAGATGTATTAAAGGAGTTTCTCATTTTGGGTCTATGGGGGGGGAAAGGAAAACATTCAGTACCTCAGGCCCATATTAGATATTGAAAACAGGTTTATTCGTGTTTTTTCAGCATGAAGTAATGAATGGATTTCAACCAATATCAGTCCATTTCTGATTGCATCGCTGTCAATCAAGCAATGCTTCTTGTAATGTACCCGGGATTTTGAAAGCTTGGGTCCAGGCACAGCCACTCCAAGTACTACAAACGCAAGGAACCCAACCCGTTCTGGAAACAAAGCACATTCCTTTTTGTCACAGATCCTTCTCGTGGAAAGACCCCCATGAAATATGACTGACAGGAAACCAAATGAATGTGAGGGGGGGGGGGGGGGAACAGGGGCAGTAGAGAGAAAGGAAAGCCAGCCCCAGAGGCTGTCACTTCTGGCTCCAATCACCAGGGAGAATGGCAAGAGGGGGCATTGCCCTGGGATGGTAACACCTGGCAAACTAATGCAGGGGAGCTCCTGAGAAGAGAACCCTCCCATGGAGCGGGAACTGCGTTTTCAGCGTCTCACGATCCTGTCCTGGAAACCCCGCAGCCAGTCACAGTTTCAGGATCTCCATAATGAATTCGCATGAGATAAATCTGCATATACTGAGTCTCCATCACATGCAAATTTCTCATGCATATTCATTGTGGATCTCCTGTTCTAACTCTTCGGTTTTAAGCAAATGTCAGGAAAGTTACCGCTGGGATAACTGGCATTTAAGCATTTATAGCGTATCACTTTGTTCCTTCAATGTCTGCTCTTCCTATCGTGAAGCAGAATTCCCCTAGCGTTAGATTGTTCACCCACTAACAGGGAACCTGAGCTGGGACAAGACCAAGAGTAGGTAACTCCGATCCACCAAGTGCTACAAAAACAGGTCTGGTTCTGAATATGCACAAGATAGATTTGCATCTAGATCTGACATGCATATTCATTGTGGATATCCTGCAAACCTAAGCGGTTTATGGCACTCCAGGACAGGAGTTGCCTACCCTTGGATTAGACCATCAGGAGGCAGGTTACTTTTCCATTACTGAGGAGGTATTGTTGCAGTTGTAATCCTGCTCAGTACGAGAGGAACCAGAGGTTCAGTCATTAAACAATAGGTGAGAAAATGGATCGTATCACAGGCTGCAGTAAGGACATGCTGACTGCAACAGGCTCCAGACATCTGCCCCACAGGACTAGGCTTTGTTTACAGCATCAGTTCCTGAAGCGCTGAGAGTACTTGTCGGATCCTGAAAGGAGCTGAATATTTCAGCCCTGGTTTTACACAGTGGAAACATGCATTATATTCCAAACACATGATTGTAGTCTCCACTGAGAGCACAGGTGTCTTTATATTAGGTACTGAGCTATAAATAATTTTTTGCTTCCCACACAGCCTCTTCAGCTCCCTCCACTGTCACTGTGCATTATCTGCATCACAAGGACCCCTGCTATGCTACAGCTGTTGCTTGAACAGAAGTCGTCAAATCCCCCAGAACAGAGAAACGGGTAGGATCTAGCAAAGGAGCAGAGGTCAACAAGGATCACAGAAACTAGAATGGTACGACACCGCCAGAGACAGATCGATCGTATATGCTGTTATCCTGATGGACGCACAAGGAGATAAAAATCAACTATACTTAAAGGCTTAAAATATAATTTATTGATTATACTTCCAAATGCCGTTTTTGAGTTTGTCACACTGTAGCTTCCAATCAGGTACTTGCTTTTCTATCCAAAGCATCACACCACAGTTCAGGCAGTTCTTAATGGAAATAAAGATTGAGCTGAAAGAATCGCGGCAACTAAACAAATGTTTCCTTAAAATATTTACAGGCTTAGCTAATCTGATATTAAGCAAAAGCAGCATCAGAAATCTGTAATCAGAGAGAGGTCCCAATCAGCCAAGCATCAACGGTGCTACAGTTTATGAAAAGCATTTCAAGTTTTCTTTTGCCCCATGCTAGCCCACCAGCCAAGAAACGGTAGCTTCCCTTGCGGGAGAGCAGAGAGGGAGCGGAGCCACTAAGGACTATTGCTATTGATCAATTTGTTTCATCCAAAATTTACCTCCCATCACCCCAAGCACACAAATAGCCTCCAAGTCCAGAGCCCTTTGAAACTTGATTGCACTGGAAAGATCAGGGATGTGTTAAGCACTTAGCATTGAAATATTGAGTGCTGCAGGGTATTTAGGTCACTGAAACGAATCCAAGCTTTGTTTTATGATACTGACACATTCACGTGAATGCAGAGATTAAAGAAGTCTCAGGAAAAGTTATGAAAACCGAGGGGGCACTGGAAGGCTTTACCAACACAAGAGGTGGCCGGTCCAGGGTAGTTCTGCAGAAGACATGCATGCCACATTTGCAATTTTAAATCTGACTTGGCAGCTTATTTAGGCTCCATTGGAACCCCTTCCAAATAGAGTCGCAGCTTCATGAACCTTCATTTGCACCTTCCTGGGTTTTCCCTTCCTACAACGTAACCCACTGCAGCAAACAATGGCCCGAAGGAAGCCGCAGACTACGGAGCACTTTTCAGAAATAATTATGCAAGAACCCCGAAGTCTACACCTGTAGGTGTCACTCTCGTGTGAGGTTTGGGATTCCCGACTTGTGGTCAAGGACAGAATGCTGCCTCCGCAGTTCCTGCTGACCCAATGAGCAGAAGCCAGGACTCTGATATGGTAATGCACGGCACTGCCACTACGCCATCCACATTACAACGTGCGTTGGGTCTTATGGGACAGCATTACACGAAACTTCTTGTGAAGTTGTTTCTGGAATGGGGATTCCAGCAGGAGATGAGGGGGAAGTTATGGTGACTTTTTTTTTTTTTACTGAACTTGTGTGAAACATATGGTGCAAATACATTTCGTCAACTACTAAATGTAGAAAGAGCTCACTAAGCCTCATTTTTAGTTTCAACCAAAGCTGAGATGATCAATTGCCAGGCTGCTTAGTTTTAGATGCAATCATAAGAGCCTTTTTATGTTCCAGGCAAGGCGAACTCCAGTCCTCCATAGCCACAAACAAGCTTGCTTTGCACATGATATCCACAATATGCATGGAATATGTTTGCATATAATGGAAGCAGTGCATACAGATCTCTCTCATGCATATTCGTTATAGATATCCTGAAAACCAGGCCTGTTTGTGGATCTTGGAAACCAGGTCATCCCTACTATACCGTGTGGAAATTTATGAATCAGCTTTATTGCCTCCTAAAAAAAAAAAAAAAAAGACGTTTTGACTTCCCTGTGTTTGTTCATGACCTCCCTTGGCTATAGGTGAGGTGCAGACTCAGCATTTGCCAGTACCTTTCTGTCAGAGCAGTAGGATACATGAGAAAAAAAAATCCATACTGTATAAACAAAAACAAAAAAAGGGGGCGGGGACTTTAAATTCAGGCAAGAGAACAAACCTACCACATGACCTGAGCAAGGGCAGAAATAGAAAGGAGGTCTGTGCCCAGAAATCAGGTACCATACAGTTTCCTGTATCGACAGAAGTTTGTACCCTAAGGTTGTGTGACCCAAGAAGGGGAAAAGGATGGAATTACATGTAAGCAGCTTGTGTTCCCTGGTGGGTCCTGGGCTGGACTAGCACTTCTCAAGGAAACATGCTGGCGACATCTTTTGCTCTTGATTCTGATGGAAAATGGATACTTAGATTGTTCTTTAAACGAAGACTGCTTTTTATGGGCAGAAAAATTCATTAAAACCAAAAGAAAAAGCAGAAACCCCTAACTGATCAACTGATCAAGGATATACGTACAGTAGCGGGACACAAATCTTTCAAGCAATACAATCTCATGAAAGAAGAGGATCTTGTTTTAAAAGATTTTCAAGATGACCACAGTGTTACAGTCAAAGCAGCTGTGGTGCATGGATACGAATAGAGAAGAGATATTGAGGCAGCTTTCAGACACTAATCCCTCTGCAAACCTGAAATCAAGAATGGATTTACCTTTAGATCATGCCTTAGAATCTACTTGGATTACCACCAAGGAGCACAGATTTTTAAGAGATTATCTTAAATTCCCGGTGCTATACTTGCTTCCAAAAATTCACAAGTCTAATCAACTCACCAGGTAGACCCATAGTTTTGGCGAGGTGGGTTTTTGCTGGAACCTTTATCAATTTTTATTGGTAAATGTTTGGAATCAACTGTTGTATCACTTCCTTCCTATGTGAGGGATTCCTCTGAAGTCATCAATATTCTTCAGGCACAGGTCCTTTCACTAACTTGAGTTTGGTGAATGATATATAGTATCTTTGTACACTAATGTACCACAAAAGGAAGTTTTGCATAGAAACATAGAAACATAGAAATGACGGCAGAAGAAGACCAAACGGCCCATCCAGTCTGCCCAGCAAGCTTCACACATTTTTTTCTCTCATACTTATCATTTTCTCTTAACTCTTGGTTCTATTTCCCTTCCACCCCCACCATTAATGTAGAGAGCAGTGATGGAGCTGCATCCAAGTGAAATACCTAGCTTGATTAGTTAGGGGTAGTAGGGGTAGTAACTGCTGCAATAAGCAAGCTACACCCATGTTTATTCCCTTTACCCAGACTATGTCAAACAGCCCCTATTGGTTGTTTTTCTTCTCTTCTGCCGTTGAAGCGGAGAGCCATGCTGGTTATGCATTGAAAGTGAAGTATCAGGCCCTTTTGGTTTAGGGTAGTAACCGCCGTAACAAGCCAGCTACTCCCTGCTTTGTGAGTGCGAATCCTTTTTTTTTTTTTTTCTTCTCCCCTGCAGTCAAAGCTATTCTGGATATGCGTGAAGCCTCAGCTTTTCTTATTCCCCTGCTGTTGAAGCAGAGAGCTATGCTGGAAATGCTTGATGTATCAGCCTCTCCCATGCCATGAAGCAGAGAGCCATGCTGGATATGCATCGAAAGTGAAGTATCAGGCACATTTGGTTTGGGGTAGTAACCGCCGTAATAAGCCAGCTACTCCCCGCTTTGTGAGTGCTTTATGCAACCATATTCCAAGTTTAATTCTAGTCATTCATTTCCTTCAGACTCAACTGGCCATTATCCATGTGGCTGCTGCTCTGTTTGTCTGCAGTCCTTTAGGGTAATATATGAGCCTTTGACAAATTCTCCCATCATGTGTTGAGAACTACAGCCTCTTGCACCACTGCACAGGTTGTTTATGTGGTTTGGTGCACTTGCTTTTTATTATACGTTGGGAAAACCAAACGTTCCATACGCACCAGAATGATAGAACATCCGAGCGCAATTAGTTGCAATAGGGTTGAAGTTCCACTTGATCGTTGTCAAAAAAAAAAAAAAAGAGAGACACACATTTAATGATTTTACGTTTGCAGTGTCGGAATCTGTCTGTACTGGGACCCGTGGTGGCGATATAGATGCGATTTTAACATGGAAATAGCAGCAGAGGATATACTGGTTAGATACAGTACAACCCGGAGGACTGAAAGAGTGGGGTAATTGTTGAGTCTATATCTGAGAGTTTTTTTGATTGGGGTGATGCTATGGCTTTATGTATTTGATATTTAGTTATGTCGAATAGATGATTTGTCTACTAGAATTTAAATGGCCTTGAGACTTGTTTTGCTTTGAGCATTTTTCCATCGACACTGCAATATCGTTGAGATCATAACAAGTGCTTTAAATGGTTGAGTGCCTTTTTTTTTTATATACCTTTATCTATGTGCTGGGTATTGTTTAATTAAGTTTTATTTTATTCTTTTTCAGTGCGAGTATATAAAAAAATATGCACGTCAAACGCATTTATGATTATTGGTATTGGGATAACGTGTGTACTTTCTTTTTTGTCTGTTTACATACAATCTTTGGACATATATCTAGTATATTTGTAATGTTACAGTGAGTTATCACCCCTGATGCAGGTAGCGGTGGCCACCGAAACACGAGCTTATTTCGGGTTTTTGGTTCCTGCGAAGTTGCCAATGCTGTTTCTGGACAAGAGTATATTTTTATTTTTATTTTAATTTTGTATGCACAGATAGTTACTGGGGGTATTCAAGTAAATAAGGGTAGTGTATATATAGCCATATTTATAATAAAGCTTTAACAGATAAGGTTAAAAAGAATCGGCAGATGAATGAAAACAAAAGCGTAGACTGCTACCACCATTTGGGGTCCATTGTGCAGCGAGAGTCGGTAGATGTACATCATTGTACATTAGCTTTTTCTGATGCCATGTTTGATATATTTAAGGTAAATTGATTGTAGACTTCCTACACTGAAATTGTTTCCCCTTGTTTGTCTTTTGTGAGTCTCCTTGGAAAAAGCTGGAAACAAATTTTTCTGCTGAAAAATATCAAATGGCCTTCCTGAATTTGCAACAGCGGGTACATCATTAAGTGCAGATTTCTTTTTAAAATTTCTTTTAAAGTGTATTCTGAAATATCAGGGAGTTGTTTTCATCTTTAATAGGTCAATCCAATCAGAAAAGTTTGAAGGGACCTGTAATGGTTGAGTAGTGTTAATCAGAGGGTAATACTTGGCTCCCATCTTTTCATTATTGCCTCTTCCTTGATTGTGGACATGGATTGATGGTATGGGTTTGAGAATTATTTTTAAAGTTGTATATTTTTTTTCTTTATGGTTCTGTTGTACTATTCCATCAATATTTCATTTTTTCAAAATGTATTTTTATAAACTTGTGAAATATCAAATATATATATAAAACACTGATAGGAACAATAATTAACACCCAGTCATTGCTTGAACAGCACATGATCCAGTAAAAACAAAAAAAATTCTCCAGGTGACAAAGGACATTTAAAGTGCAACAGAGCTGTTTCTAAAGCATCTTAGCCGAGTGGATGAGGTAAATGCCAGACCAATATAATCCCACAAAGTGCTAAAAGTATTAATGAAATTTTCATTACAAACATGTGGTTGGTGCTTTTCCATTGATTATCTGTAGCAAAAACTTGCCTTCCTTAGGGGCGCTATTGCAGCATTTTCTTGGCTACTTTCCTTAAATCACCAAACTGCTGTTGCTCTATTTCCACTCAGGTAATTATCCTTATGTTAGTTTATCTCAGCCAATGATGATGAAAGGAAGAGATGCTAGAAAGAGGGTATCACTGACATACAGCAAGGGAATGAAATCTGGTTTGCAGCCTAATTTTCGGGATATTTCCAAATTAATAGCCATTTTTAAAACAGACTCTCATATCTTGGTCTCCCTGAAACAGATTGGTTTATAGTCCTTGAGGAGCAGAGTTATACGGCATTTTAGGGGAAACGAAAAGCATCCGAGAGGACTCTGAACACTAACTGCCTTTCGCAGAGCATGCTTTATTAAAGAGTAAATGCTCAACTAACGGCTGTTCTCTTACTATCTTCTGCTCATTGCGAGGCAATTTGATTTTTTTTAATCAACTAAGCAATAGCCTCACAGTCAGAGAAATAGCTTCTGGTAAAGTTTCCCATGCACAGTTAAAGTATACAGTAACAATGTCATGAAGCACAGTGAAATATGGCAAAGAGCAGGAGGGGAGAGGGGATAAAAGAAGGGGTGATTGAGAATTGGGCTAGGTATGGAAATGTATATGCACAGCTACCCAGAACAGGAGAGGGTTTATAGGGGAAATGACAAAGCTGACTTGCACAGAACAGTGGGATGGATGCATCTCTACCTCCAGAGAAGAGGTGCCAAAGTCAACCAATGTGCAGTGTCAACATCGCTTTGGTACATCCTCACATATAAATCAGGAAGCAGGAGCAACCAACCAGGTGGGTTAAATCATCCTTACATGCAGAATCTGCTAGGTTAGGTTTCTGAAGGTGAGGCCCCAACTTAAAAGCATAGCTATTCACAAACTGAAAAAGCCTAAAAAGTGAGCCAATTCCTATTATCTGAACTGCAAAGATGACAAAGGGAGAAAGAGAAACTTAGCAGAAAAGGACCATTTTGTCCACCCAGTTTGCTGCACAAGGTCTTACTCCATCTGTAGTTTTCTCCCTCCCTCTCTCGGGATAGTCCCTTTGTCTATACCATGCTCGCTTGAGTTCTGCCACTGTTTTGGTTCCTACCACCTCTGCTGGAAGTCCAACACCTTCAGTGAAAAAATATTTTCTATGCAGACTACAAAAAAACAAAAAGACAAAACACTATTTCCAAGGATTAGGAAAGACATCTTAACATTTCTGGATCCATCTCAAGGAGACACTGACAATTCAAAGCAGGCAAATTTTTGTACAGAGCTGAATTTTAACATGAATCGTAACCTGGTTATCTTACCCAAGACACTAAAGAAAGGCACATTAAAGAAGTTTCTCTAGGAGCCAAGGATATTTAAAAAGTGCAGGACAACTTTGTTGAATACATTCTATTTTTCTCTTATGGCTCTTCCTCAGTTTTGCAGCTATCAGGGAATCTTCTCTTTTCCAATAAGCTAGTGGTAGTTAAGAATTAAGATCACTCTTATATGGGACCCGCCAAGGGCACACTGCTAAGATCAAAAGGAATGAAAAACAGACTGGAAGAAAGGGAACTGGGTTAAATGCGACAACAGCCCTATTGTTCCACAGATATAGCAATGGAGCAGCTCACTCCCAGCAGTGAAGCATCTGCAACCAGTATTTGGTGATTCAGACATCTGCATTCTGGACTTCATTTTACTGTTACTTTGCTTAGAAAACAGGAATTTAAATTGGAACAGGAAATCCCGCAACTAGTAGCTTCAGCAAGCCAGTGTTTTACTGTGATCACAATTTATGCCGCAAAATATTTAAACTTAACGCTTTCTGTGAGCCATGGAAGACGACGCGGCAGCTTTTGTGCCTAATGACTAGCCCAAACCTTACACAGACTCTTCCCAATGACCAGCTGAACTGGCCTTTTCAACCTCCATAAGGTTGCAGTCACTTTGCTGTTTGTAAGTCAAGTCCCAACCATGGAAATATAAAACTTCTCCTTGAAATCTCCTGAACAGTGGAACTTTGCATATACTATTAAGGTAACTGCTAGTGTCTGTTTTAGAGTTAGACACAAATTGCTAAATAGCTTTTTCTTTTTCTCAAGAGAGACTCATGAACTAGGAACACCAAGACAATAACGCACATAACCTTTCATTTCTTCAAATACAGAATAACGTGTTGGTTCTTAGCCCCTGCAATATGGTGCCATAGCCATGCATGCCAATAAAGTTATCTTTATAGCTAAACATTCAAACAGAAAATGGTTTTTAAAATCTTAGTGTAAGGTTACAGAATAGCTCTCATCATCCACTAAGTAGCCCAACTGTGTTCTAACAGTTGACAGTTATACAAATGTGTTGATGTTGACTTTGAATATTTTCTTCTAAACCATCAGCCATGCACTGCAGCAGCCTCTTGAGATCCTGCATCAGAAACACAACATCCAATTTTTTTTTTTCCTTTCCAAACTGAATTAAGCTCCATAGTGCAGGGACTGCATACATCTTGCTTTATTATAGAAATAAGTTAACAGCAGTAACAAAGCCACACAAAAAAAGATCATCAGCTCCTCCACAGAAAGGTTTGGGAATGCAGATACCGTGTGTTTTGCACTACCAGCAAACACCTAAGAAAAGCAGTGACCAAAGCTGCTAAGCAGGCTTGATTTTGTAAGCTGTCGTGCCTGCTAAGAATCTTCCAGTGTAAAATGTAGCAGATCTGCAGACAGAAAAAGGTGTGTGCTAGCATGACTTACCAGCAAAAAGACGCCCTGCAGATACTGGGGATTTTAAAGCAGGGTGGCAAGGGGGTGAGAAAATGAACTGCTAACTGCAAACAAAAGCAAAGATATTTTCACAATTTGTGAAAGGCAGATTTTTAACACCACCTGCCTCTTAAAATCACATGCGCCAAGGTACAAATCAAGGTAATCACTTATGCCTCAGATGATGGGGTAACTATGGCAAAACCAAAAGGAAATAAAAACAGGGAACCAAAACACTGAGTTTTTGCTGCCCTTTACTTCTACACAAAGAGAACATTACATGTGTTCTGTTGAAAATAAGGAATATATCTATCTAAAAAAGATGACTAGATTTTATCTAGTTATCTTTAGTTTCTTCATCTGCATTTCTAAAATGATTTTCTAAAATCTAGTCAAAAACATGCTAGAGTCCAAGAATACCAATTCCATTTAAAATACATTCCATGTAATCCCGATCAAGGGACGCGTCCTTTTCCTATTACAAGGTGAGGAGGCCATATTAGTCCAGTTAGTATGCAGAGTACATTCAAGTCTTTTTGTATATTTCACACCACATCAGTTCTGGATCATATTTCCATCTCTGGCTGCACTTCACACTGGGTTTCATAATTAGAAGTCTTGTGAGGCTTGCAAAAATTGAAAAGCATAATTAGCCCATTTACTCCTTCCTGGATGTATGTAGTAGAAAAACGTAGCAGCGTGGTACCTTTTGTTTCTCCCTTTTCTTCTTCACAAAAGATTTCATTTTAGTAACTACTGCGATACTCAAGAAACGTGCGCTAGCCTTACTGAAAGTGTGGTTGGTTTAGATTTTTTTTTTTTTTGCCTTCGACTCCCGATTAAATGATTCAGACTCATCCAAGACATTTCAACACAAGAGCCTGCGACCCAAGATAAACAACATCGCCTCCCTCGGGGGGGGGTAAGGGCTTCACACACACAGATCGGGCCAGCCGAGCCCTCCCACCTAACCAAAAAATTCAGCTTGCCCGGGCTACAAGCAGAAGCCACATGAGCGAGAAGCCGTCCCCAGCGCGGCCGCGCCAGGCACAAGTCCTGGGGTGTAAAATCCGTCCCCGCGGGAACTTCAGAGCTCCTTCTGGGGAGGTTTTCTTTCTTGCCAGCAAAATGTCAGCGCTCCCTTAATCCAACCGCCCTGCCACCTGCCTCTCACGTGAGAGCCTCCGGCGGGCTGCGGCTTCCTCCCCGGCACCGATCAAGGGGAAAATCCGGCGAGGGACGTCGGAGTGCCCCCCCCGGCATTTTTCTCCTCCCGTTCACGCTACATAAAAAGCTTTTTATGGTCGCCTTCCCGGGGAGCCGCGCTCCCGACCCTTTCTCCGGATCCGGGGGGGGGGGGGCAGCGAGCGAGGGGACGACCCGGGCCCGCACCGTCAGCTGGTGGGGGGGGGGGGAGGGGGGGCAGTGGAGAAGACGCTGCGGCAACCAAAGCCCCGGCTATTCCCGCCGCCGCCGCCGCCACCAGCGTTGGTAAAAACCGACAGAGGAAAGGAGGAGAAGTGGCGGCGGCGGCGGGGCTGGGATACAACGCGGCCGTCGCAGAGTTTTCGGTTCCGTGCGGGGGTAAAACAAAACAGCAATAAAACAAAAATGGAGGCCGCGCTTCTCCGGACTGCGAGGCTTACCTAGCGGGACCGGGCTGCCTCGAAGTCGCCCTCTTTCTCTCACCCGCAGCGCTCCATCGGCTGCCCCTCGTCCCAGAGACCGAGCCTCGACGCCAGGCCAGCGCCGACTGCGCCTCATTAGCATACGACCGGTGAGGGACGAGGGAGGCATGGGATGTGGGATGACGTCACGAACGGGGCGTCCAATCGGCGGAGAGCGCACCCTGCCGTATAGCAACAACTGACAGCCGGAGAGAAGGATGAGGCAGGACGAGGGGAGGGGTCAGGAGCCGTGACGGCCTTCGGGGGGCGGGGCTGCGTTGGCAGCTGCACTTGGAAGCCTGCGAGCCCGCGACATGGGAAATTCAGAAGGAAGGCGCTCTTAATCGCCGCGGCTTGCATTTACAGTGGGGGGGATTTTAGGGCAGCAGGGCTGGTCTTCTGCCTTTCCCTTCTTTTATGCATCCAACAGTAATTTAGAAATAGGCATAAGCAAATTATTATTACCTTTAATCTCAGAGTCTGTGCCTCTGTGTTTGGGAAGTGCTATGTTTATAAAACACATTGGTACAGAGAAGGGCTACCAAAATGATAAGGGGAATGGAACTCCCCTATGAGGAAAGACTAAAAAGGTTAGGACTTTTCAGCGTGGAGAAGAGATGACTGAGGGGGGATATGATAGAGGTGTTTAAAATCATGAGAGGTCTAGAACGGGTAGATGTGAATCGGTTATTTACGATAGTAGAAAGACTAGGGGCCACTCCATGAAGTTAGCATGGGGCACATTTAAAACTAATCGGAGAAAGTTCTTTTTTACTCAACGCACAATTAAACTCTGGAATTTGTTGCTAGAGAATGTGGTTCGTGCAGTTAGTGTTTAAAAAAGGATTGGATAAGTTCTTGGAGGAGAAGTCCATTACCTGCTATTAAGTTCACCTAGAGAATAGCCACTGCCATTAGCAATGGTAACATGGAATAGACTTACAGCCCGATACTGTAAAACCGCGGGAGAGCGGACGAACGCCCGCTCTCCCGGCGCACGCACCGGCCCTTCGCCAGTGCGAGCTATCCAGTATGCTCCAGCATGCAAATTAGGCGACGCGGTGCAAACGAGGGAAAGGAGGCGCTAGGGACACTAGCGCGTCCCTAGCGCCTCCTTTTGGCCTGGAGCGGCGGCTGTCAGCGGGTTTGACAGCCGACGCTCAATTTTGCCGGCGTCGGTTCTCGAGCCCGCTGACAGCCACGGGCTCGGAAACCGGACGCCGGCAAAATTGAGCGTCCGGTTTTCGGCCTGACAGCCGCGGGCCGAATTCAAATTTTTTATTTTTATTTTTTTACTTTTTTTTACTTTTGGGGACCTCCGACTTAATATCGCTATGATATTAAGTCGGAGGGTGCACAGAAAAGCAGTTTTTACTGCTTTTCTGTGCACTTTCCTGGCGCCAGAAGAAATTAGCGCCGACCTTTGGGTCGGCGCTAATTTCTTAGAGTAAAATGTGCGGCTTGGCTGCACATTTTACTTACTGGATCCCGCGCGCATACCTAATAGCGCCCTCAACATGCATTTGCATGTTGAGGGCGCTATTAGGTGCCGCGGGTGGGCCGCGTGTTTTCCTCCCCTTACTGAATAAGGGAAAACACGCGTCCAGAGCAAGCTGACAGTGCGCTCCGACGGAGCACACTTTACTGTATCGACCTGTTAGTTTTTGGGTACTTGCCAGGTTCTTGTGGCCTGGATTGGCCACTGTTGTAAGCAGGATGCTGGGCTTGATGGACCCTTGGTCTGACCCAGTATGGCATTTTCTTATGTTTATGTTTTAACTAACTGGGCTTAAAATGTTAAATATTATTTTATCCATACAGCACATACAGCTTAAACACTTCCACAGCTCTATAGAAATATGCAAACAGCTCCATATAAAGCATTTTGGGGAGGGGGAAAAAAATCCCCCACAGGCCTGAAACTTTATTGGTATGTGAGTTTTATTCATATTACTCGCTGCCACCAGACGTTTGCAAAAGATGAACTCCCGCTTGACCCTCTCGTCTGAACGTTTTAGGGACTGTATTAGTTCTAGTGCAAACCGGCGGCTACTAGACTGTGATATCGTTTAAAGATCCGAAGATTCTTCCCTTTCTAACACAAAGGCCTGTGTGGTCTGGAAAACTGAGAAGCTCCTCTAACCGACTGGAAGTTCATCGGCCTCAGCCCTTTGGCCAGAGACAGGGAGGGAGGAGAAAGTGCTTGAAGAGGATGGGGAGCAACTGGGTGAGCAAAGAGCTCTCGAGTAAACATATACTAAAACATTATGCAACAATAAACATGATAAGCCAAAACAAATAACAACAACTTTCATTATTTCTGTAATTAAAGGTGCAGTCGTCAATTGGCGTTCTGATAACACTGTGGTCTCACTTTATAATGACAGTATTGTTTCAAGAGCATTTTAAATTGTTTATTATAAATTTATATGTGAGCTACAAGCAGCCACACGTTGAAGAAAAAGAATAGCCAATACAATTATAACATTACCAAAACTGAAAAAAAGAAAAAAAAATCATCTTCATTTCACTAAAACTATAAGTCCATAATCCGAGAGATCCAAGTCACATTAAAAGTAACTTTAAGCAAGAACTATAGCAGCAAAGTCTACATGGCAATCTTCCAACAATTCGAAATTCCATTGCTGGGGTATCAGGCAACTTATTACTAAGAAAAGCTGGCAGATGAGAAGGAAGAAAATAACCAAATAGTGTGCATGTGGTACTTGAGCCGGATTTGTAGGGAAAACAAGAAAGACCTCTCACCTGTATCACCCTTGCTTTAAAGGAGAACCTGTTTTTCTCTTCTAAGTAGATTTGGAAACATCGAGAAACATTCTAGTATGACAATTCAAAAACAGGGCATCATTTGCTTAAAAAAAAATGTTTTCAGCAAGCAGCTGCTGTCGGGCTCTAAAGCACAGTGTAGACTACATTGCCTGCTCAGTTTTTGATTCCTCTCAGAAGGATGCAAGCTCCAAAGTATTAAAAGATGACTCTTGTCCCTCAGCCTCCTTTTTGGTAGAAGGTAGAAAGTAAAACGCCCTGGCAAGCAGTGGAACTGACTCGAGCAATTTTCAATATCAAAACATTTTTGAAATATTTCAATTACAGATATGGTAGATACCCTAGAAAAATTAAAAAAAGGTGCAACTTGTGCCTTCTTACTGCATGCTCTATATTTTCTAATTTATTATGAACTATAGAGTCTTTCACAAATAATTCTCTTTTGAGATTGCGTCACTTTATGCTCAATCACTGTCACTCATTGTTTGATATTAAAGATTTCTGTGAGGCACCACCTCTGCAAAAACTTTTCCAAACATATAGAACTAGCTTGAATTTGCCTAGAGAGGAACAATTCCATAGCTGAAATACTTTTCCATAATGTTTCCAAACTAAAAGGTTTAGGTCTCAAAGATGAAACAGCAGGCAAACTGGAAGGTCTTCATGCCTCCAGAGAAACCCCTTTTACAGGAGGCAGCAGTACATCTTTTGGGATCTGATAAAGGCTTTGTGTACCCTGAGAACCTTAGGCCTTAATCTCCAAAGATGCTACACCAAAGGAATCTGCTCACCTCCCCTGGCTTCTAGTTGCTCCACCAACAGTGTTCTCCGCAGAATGATTCCCTCCAATGTCATCTGAGGTCACTATTAGCAAGACACCTCCATCTTCACGGAGCCGTGGAACAGTGGAGGAATGTCAAAACTCCGGGCTCAAGCTGGCTACAGAGTCCAGAGTCACCTGTGACCTGCATCCACTTGGCAACGCCAAAGAATGCTCCAAAGTCAGTTATGAAGCCAAGCCAGAAGACAAAAGAATTTATAGGACCACAGATGACCTGCATGGCAAAACCTGTGGGCAAATCTTCTGTTTCTTGCCCATAAAAGAGAGAAGAAATATATTCAAGACGCCACCACGAAACTGTTCCTGTTCCCCAAACTCTTGCTTCTGCCATCTTGGCATTCCAAGAAAATTTGATGTCAATTTCGTTGAGGTCAACAAAATCAGTATTTTTAGGGGCAAGAAGGGTTGCTCATGCATTATTTGGAAATGAATTGATTTCATATAAGGTTTGCATTAAAAAAAACAAACAAACAAACAGCACTTGAGCAAAACTGACATTCATATTCCTGAAAATATAGCAGGGGTGTTTTCCAGTAGAGTAAGAATCAGAGGTCCTAGCTCTATACTGGGCAAACGGGTGGACGAACCTGTGAAACCGGTCGTGGCCTGGATGCGCATCTGTTATAAAAATTCCCTCACTTGCATGTTCCAAAGCAGACTTACGCTACCGTGCGCACACAAGCTTACAAGTAGGCGCACATATACGCATGCCAGGGCTATTTTATAAAATGTGTGTGTATATGTGTGTGCAGGATATTAAATTGCCACATAGCTGGCCGTGCTCCCGTTTTCATGTGTATATGAGCGTCCACATGCATGTTTGAAAGTTATCGTCCCTGTGGGCAAATCTCTACCAGTCATACCTTTACGTCATAATAAAAATACTGTATCCAGAAGTTGAAGTGAAAAAAAATTGCCTCCTTTCAGTCCCTCCAATTTTCTCTCCTCTCTTTGCCCTCCCCCCCAACTGTTCCTTAACCTTTACTCTCTTCTTTACCCCAGTCCTCTCTCTCTCTTCCTACACCCATTGCCATGGTCCATCTCACTTCATGCCAGCACCTCCAACACTGTTCCTGGCACCATCATAACAGCACAGGGCTAACAGCAACACATGGCTCAGAATTAGGAAACGGAGGTGTGTGGTATTGGCATAGCTGAGAAGCACAACCTTCTGTTGCAGTGCTAAATCCAGGCATATTCCAAGGGGATACTGCTCCCTCTGGCAGGGATGGATTTGGTGAGCCACTGCCCCTAGGCAGTGCAATGCCAACCCCCTCTCTCCCCCCCG
This sequence comes from Rhinatrema bivittatum, assembly GCF_901001135.1. Classification (NCBI taxonomy): domain Eukaryota; kingdom Metazoa; phylum Chordata; class Amphibia; order Gymnophiona; family Rhinatrematidae; genus Rhinatrema; species Rhinatrema bivittatum. Next base: position 24,289,088 of record NC_042628.1, read on the forward strand.
AAAAACTCCAAGCTAAGTGTGGTGTCCCTGGACCTCGGATCTAGTGCCAAACCTCAAAGCGCAGTGAGCATGGGGGACTTAGCCTGCACTCACAGGCCCCTCCCCTCCCCCCCCAAAACCCAAAGGGGATGGGCTTAGACCCTGAAATTTCTGCGCTTTGAAGCTCCCCGCTGGAGCTGAGGACTGGGGAGAGGAGGCAGTGGCGGCAGCAGCAGCAGCTGGGGGAAGGGGGGTACCTTCAAGGTCTGTGGCAGAGACAGAACATTTGCCTCACCCTCTTGATATTTGGACAGGCCTAGAACCTGATCAGATCTCACTGTTAGAAGAAGAGGCTTGTTCCTCCGGATGTAGCCACATGATTCCTAACACATGTGAACGGAGCTGATCTTTGATGAAGGGTCAAAGAGCGATTGCTGCTGCACATCTGTTCCAATCTAGGACTTATGCATCAAACAAAAAACACGCACATGGCAAAAAAAAATCACACAGGACAGGCTCACGGGACTGGAACGTGGCCCGTGATTTCAGAGCACCGGCCCGCCAGTCATTTAGCTAATGAATGCTGCAGCTCAGCCAGATCACCGACCTCCTAAAGCAGTGGCTCCTGAGCTCAGTTTTCCTAAGTACCTAGTGGCAAACCTTGCAGGTTTCATTTCTGGTTCTATAGCAGATTTCAGCAAGGCATCAAAAAGCAGCATTTTCCATAAAAATGAAAAGCTCAAGGCTGCCATATAAAACTGGAGGGAGGAAGCTGAAAAGGAGTGCGGGAAATTAACTTTTCCACTGAGAGGGTGGGGTGCACCACTTCAACAGGCATCCAGTGGATATTATAGGAGCCCAAACAGTGGCAGAATGAATGGGATGGACTGAGAGGCAACCTTAGCGGAAGAAGGCGAGGGAATAACCACAGAGCGAGTAAGATCTGGGACAGCACGGTAGGCAGGCAGAAGAAAGCAAGCTGGGCGGACCAAGCAGACCTTTTCTGATGGCATCTCTGCTTTCGTTTTTTTCTTCCACAAACTGCTAGTACAATGGCTGACTTGCCAATGCAAAATTAATTAGAAGGAAAACCCATATTGTTTGTTTCCTCTGCCAGTTCAATAGATGCAGCTAAAGTCACAGTGTCACCTAAAATTATGGAGCCCGATATTCAAACAGCACTTATCCAGCTAAGTGGTGCCACTGAATATCCAGCTAGGGTCAGCAGGTGCCACTTAGTTGGATAAGGGGCTTAGCTGGCTAAGATGAGGGTGGAAAATGGGTGGATCGGGGAAAGAGTTGAGTGGACCGGATATATGAACCGGCTAACTCGATATTCGGAGTTAGCTGGCTGATTTATCCGGCCAACTCTGGCCAGGCCAAAATGGCTCACTTTAAAGATAGCCAAGTATATTCAGCGGCGCAGCTGCACCGCTCAGTATACAGCATTGGTTAGCCGGTTAAGTATAACCGGCTAACTAGCAGAGCCACACTGCAGCAGAATATAGACTGCATAGTTTTTACTTTTTAGTAGAACATGTAGCAATGTGTTTTGAGTTGTCAAGAGTTCCTCGGTGCAAAACGAACTGTATCACCCTATGAGAAAATAATCACAGTTCATTCATGTGAATTTTTTCATTCCAAAGTTCAGCAGCAGCCCTCCCCTCTAGGCGAGTAGCTATACTAAGATATCAGGTACTATCTTTCTGCAATATTAATGAAGCAAGGATGTGCTGACAGAATGCTTCATTTGATCATGGCTACTTCAAAGTTCAGCAGTAGCACCAAAGCCCAACGCTCTGCTCAAAGGCATGGTTCACAGCTGGCTTAATACGCCAGGCTGCAGAGCATCAGACTTTGAGCAGGAGCTTCTTGAAAGAGGCCGACATTCATGAGAGAGAGAGACAGATCCAAGCTGGTTTCTACTGTTGAAAACCGCATGACTCATGTTTCAGGCTGAAAATGCTTTTTGGGTCTGCGTGGCCATATTCCTCTTGAGGGTATCTGTTAGTTCATTTTTCACCTTACCACGCCCCCTTGCAGTTGCTGTGCAGCCCATTAAAGGGGATGCCTCTCACGAGAGCTTGTCTCAAAGGCCATTGAGTTACTCCAAAAGAAAGACATTTTACTTGTTTCTTTTTAAATTTATAAACTGCCTCTTTGCCACTGGGTTACGAGAGGATGTATAATAAAAGTGAAATACAATGCAATTACATAACAAAGACAGATCAAATAACTCACTATACAATAACATTAAGCAGAGGCCTTAAGAAAAAATAAAGTTTTACATTGTTTCCAAAATGTAGTATCATCTACATCACCTATAAACTTTTCATGCCAACTCTTTGCATATTCATGAGTCCCACAGTCCCCACTACAATTTTTTTGTTCTGATATTCCTGGATTGTTTTCATAGGATAGTGGATCCTAGGAACTTGGCTCCACCTGGCAGTCAATACTGAAATGATGGACTGGGTTTATGCCCACGTGATAGTGGTCGTGACCTGAGCTGGGGTGGCTATCATCTGTACCATTTCCAGTCACCCTCCTGACTGCTCTTGGGGTACAGCTTAAATCATGAAGGAAAAACAAACAACTAGGAGCCAGGATAGCCCCAGACTGCACAAGAACATGGCTAAGCTCAAAGGAAATGTATGATACATTTAGATTTTTAATGCAACATTTGCAAGGAGATTTGAGTTCAAACATTGATCCTATTTGCAGAACTCTTGTATTTGCTGTATGTAATTATGTTTGTATAAAAATTCTTTGAAATACAATTTTGAACATTTTTTTTTATATGGTTGGGGTATCCTTTATATTTTGTCTATTACATTGATGCCAATACTTCTGGAACCTCAATGTCAAAGTACCATTGTTCAGCACCAGCCAAAATAGGTGGAAACCCCAAATCACTGATATACTACAGTAACAGAAATAGTGATTAAAGTTTTTCCCAAAGTCCACGGAACTAAAATAGCTGTTTAAAGAAACGTTTTATTCATTTTTAGAAACTAACATCTTAAAGCTCACAACAGGTTCAATAGCTGTAGCAAATTATTCACCAGATTGTTTTGCCTTGGAATAATTACTAATCTGTGCTGGTTTAAAATGTAATAACAAAAGAGGGAAAATGCTGAAAATCAGAACATACAGTTGAAATATTGGAAAATTTAGAACATGTCACAAAACAAATAACCAAATATTTAATGATAAATACAGTAAATAAATCAGAAAGCACAAAGTACAAAATAATGATCATAAAAACTAGCACAATAAAAGAACCTGTTCAAAGGTAAACCTCAAGTCCTAACATGGCCATGTTTCAGCAAAAGATGCCTGCTTCAGGGGAAAACTTTAAAATACTAATACAACGAATGCTGGGTCCTGACAATTCCAACGCTGCCCAAAGATGTTTCATGGAATCTACCAGTGCGAGGATGGGATTTCTCATATGGCGGAAGATTCACGACACGTAACTGGATGCAAGTAGGTCCGAGACCTAACAGTGTAATATGTACATTAATTGAATGCAGGATACAATGCATCATATAGTCACACACAATCAGTAAATAAAAAGAAAATCAAAAAATGGAAGCACATAAAACAAAGAAAAATGCATTCCAGTGAATGATTGTATACATAAAGAAGTAACACCAGACTTCCCTGGGTCCCACAGACACTGTTATCCAAACTTTTGAAAAGCTGGTATTGAGGGACATTAAAAAAAAAATTATATTTCTTTTTCTTGATGCTTTCTATTTTTATAGGTTTCATGAAGAAAGAAAACAGAGTGGTCGATTTTAAAATGAGCGTGCGAGCGGGGATATGGTAGAATTTGTAATCGTGCGCACACTTATGTGAATATATTTTAAAATGCAACTAACGGCGTGTAAGTATGCTCCAAATCTGAGAGGTTACTCAAGCACAGTTAGCACGTGTGTGTCTTCAAAAGTACTATATCTGCTTTCACATACATATGTCACAGAATTTTAAAGCATGCTCGCAACAAGGCACGTTCACTGTTTTCCAATTAGTCTACCAGTTTGTCTGGTTACTAGCGAGGTCTGGTTCTTCATCCTGCATGCTGTCCAGTTGACCCGGACCCCTCACCCTGCTCTACGAGTGCTAAAACTCGAGGATCCATAGACTCGCTCCTCATCAGGAGCAGCAGTAAAGTTATGTGGATATCTGGCGCACACGCGCTGCAGGTTTCGTTTTTAAAATTCAGAGTTACGTGCATAAGTCTTGGCTCCGCCCCTTTCCCTTCATGCATGCATGAGTAGATACGTGCGTATTTTGCGGCTTTTTAAAATACATGTTGCTCACGTGTGGCCCACATCCGCATTGTAAGTGGGCATTTTTTTTTTTTGCGCGAGCAACGCTTTTAAAAATCAACCTGAGAGCAATTAGATCCCCTCTGGGATCTGATCACATCACCGCTTTACAAGCAAGGATCCAACAGTCAGTCACTGTTACAGCATCTGACATATCCGGAATAGCTGGAATTCAGTGTTGAAAGTACCTAGAAGAACCCTCCCCTCATATTGAAACTGAGCGGCACTAAGAGGGTGATAACATCTACTGAGTCACGTAAATAAGATGGAATTTGGCAGCTAAAAAGGTCTTATAAAATGATCTGTGAAAATAGACAGTGGTTCCAAATCTAAGCCTATGCCAGAAACGATAAGTCTCACTGGAGAAGACAATAATTTGTGCGTCTTAGGTAAGATGGATATAGCAGGTGTTTCCTTACCAGAAGGCGTGTGCTAGCTATCATGTGGAGGTTCAAAGAAGTTTGGGGTTGGTTTTTTTTTTATCATCATCCTTAAGCACCATCAATCCTCATGGATTTTAGTTTGGATTTCCTGAAGGCAGGAGCTTAATTGGAGCTGACAGGAAGGATACTGGGGAAGGCCTGATTGCATTGTTGTGCGGACTTTGCAAAAATTCACCCCCCCCTTGCGTGCAGATTATAAACTCCGGCGCACATGTGCATGCAGCCAACGGATTTTATAACATGTACACGTGCCAGCACGCGCATGTTATAAAATCGGCACGCACACATAGGTTTTAAAATCTACCCCTACGGGACCAGAGCTGTGGATCTGAGAACATCAGGCAGCAGGTAAAAATGGCTTAAGTTTAAAATGTTTGAAGTGGACGAGGACTGTTGTGGGTGTTTGTAGTAAAGGCCGGGAGCAGCTATAGAGAGTTTTAAAGCCAGAACTTATCTACAAGTGGGAGATAGCAGCCAACTCCAAACAAACAATTGTTTTGGCAGGGAAGCAGAGCAGTTTCAAGCCTGGTGAACTAAAGTGAACTGGTTTGCTTGGAGCATAGGCACTGCAGCTGAAAACTAGGCTGGAAGAAAGCCAGAGACTGCTAGAGTTTGATTTAAAGCCTTGCTTTTTAAAACTGACTGGGCTGGAGTTGGACAGGTGATCAGTGAAGACTACAGGATCTTGCATCGGATAACTACCTAGGAAAGCCTGGACTGTGGAGTCACTGTTGGAGGCTGCGGTGAAACACTACAATAGACATAAGTTAACTGTTTTAATATCCACCATCTATATGTAAAAGTATGCTACTTATATGTATATGTAGATAATGTATAAATTATATGATCATCATTCACTGACATGCATTTTTATGGTTTTTGTGCACTTCTATTTGATTTTGTTTTTTTATTTATTGATGGAATGGGACTATGTCTTGTATGCAGTTTAATTGCTTTCAAGGTTTTGAGGTTGGGTCCTCTGAGAAATCACATCCTCACTCTGACACATTCCTTGGAATATCTTTGGGCAGGATCCAGTATTATTTGGAAGCAAGGACAACTCATTGTGACTATGTTTTAAAGCTCTCCCCTGAAGCAGGCATCGTCTGTAGAAACATGGCCATATCGGGACATCACTTCTTTAATTTTGTTAGCTTTTATGGTCATTATTTTGTTCTTTGTGCTTTCTGATTTTACTTACCATTAAATGAGTAAGTGTTTTGTGACACAACTTTTTAAGCTCTCTAATACCTTAGGTTTGTTCTGTTCCGATTTCCACCACTTGCCCCGTTTCGTTAACATATATTTGTGCTGGCCTGCTTAAAGTGTAATAACCACGGTTAGATACGGCTGATTCTGCAGCCTAGCAACAGAGGTTGGTTAATCCAGCAGCAAAATTCTCTTTAAGCCGTGCTACAGAAATACCCGCCAGGCCTTCCTTAGTCATGGAGGATACTTAGGTAGATTAGCCTGTACTTTAATCTAATTCCACCTTTGTCCTTGGTAAATCTTAAACTGCATCCACAGCACCGATCCAGAGAAAAAAGGCCGGATCCCTGCTTATCTCATTTCTTGTCCTCTAACTCTAGCTCCCCTGCAGCACAAGCAAAAAAAACAAACAAAAAAAACACCCACCTACCTAACAGTTGAGATCTGGGCTCTGCGACTCTCAAATGAAAAATGTTTAAAATTCTTTCCTTTGCCAGTGCTCCGCCCAGTGATGTAGGGGGACCTGTGTTGGATTCCTGGGCCCGGCTCAGGCTGGGGCAGCAGCATTTTTTTTGCACCTGCCTGAAGATGGCCCTGCACGGCGATGACTTCTAGTAGCCGGACTCGAGGTGCATAACTACCAGGGCCTAGAGGGAGCCACAGTCTGCCAGCTCCCGACCCAGGCTTATTGCTGAGAGGGGTGGAAGAGGAGTTTAAACAAAAGGGGAAGCTGTGAATACATTCTCTTGGGTCTAATGAAGCTGAAAGCACGAGATACAGGAGGAAACTGATGAGCCCCGAAAAGCTTCTTCTTTGGGAAATGCTGACTGAGCAGAAGGTAAAAATAAACCCCTCATTAAATGCAATGCAAGGAAAAATCGTTACAGAGTAGAAAGCGGATGATTATTTCTAGCGTTAGAAACAGGTGAGGAAAAAAAATCATTCTCTAGTGCCCGAAGCATTTTTACATTCAGCTGTTCTAGAAGGCCACAAAACAGCCTGTTAGGGATAGATTGGGGTTCAACTCAAAAAAGGAAAATGTATTGCAGTAAGGGAAAAAGGAGGCCTGGAAAAGGCATTTCTCTCTTCCCTGAACGTGTCCGAGAATAAGATGGGAAGGATTTTTATGGATGCCACAGGGAGGTGTGAGCCTGGGAATCCGCAGAGTCACGAGTGACAGCTGCCCCCCTTTCACTGCTTCATGGCTGCCACTTTGGGAAAGAATCTGCCCTGAAACTCGCAGACCCAAGCTCAATGGGTCAAAGAACAAACAGCAGATAATAAAAAAAAACCAACTCGCACGTAGAACTGATTGCACCATTCGGGAAAGACTTCTGTACAAAATCTGGAGCCTTTTCTCCTCTACTTTTCCTGAGGCTTTTGCTATTTATTATTATTTACATATTCTGCCTCTTGCGATTGATCGGCCACCTCGAAGCAGGTTACATTCAGGTCCTATAGGTATCTCCCTGTCCCTAGAGGGCTTACAATTTAAGGGCCGGATTTACCAAGGCTTTTCTTCCATTCTGTCTCTATAGGTAAAAATGCTAAAGGTAAAGGAGGCCCTGAGTTTGCAGCCGAGGAGGAAGTGATTTGGCCCGAGGTCACAAGGAGCTGCAGCAGGATTTCAACTCTGCCTCCCCTGGTTCACAGCCCCTGCTCTAATCCCTAGGCCACTCCTGCACAGGGCCGGAGCAAGAGGATTAGGGGCCCTAGGCACCTTCGGCCTTGACCTAATGGTCAGCGCTCTAGCCCCAGGCCTAGTGGTTCCGCCGGCCCTGTCTCTCCACTCACGGCTCCCTTTATCCCCATTTGATTTTTTTTTCTTCTTGTACCTTTTCTTCTATGATGACAATCTTGCAAAAAAACATTAGTTACGATTCAAATTTTAAAGCAAGTGGCTCATGGGATTATCATTTGAGCAGTTGGCTTGACCCGCTTTCCGGATTTACCAGTAAGACCTGGGTGAGCCCTTGTTTAGCTTAGCAAGAGGGATAGAGGTTAGAGTAGAGGGAGGCTCCATCCAAACGCAGCCCCTCCCGCTGAGGGCTCGGGAATGGCCGTCCCTCCTGCGAGAGTCTATTTAGGAGCTCTCCATGGTGAGCTCCGGAGGCCGGCCCTTTAATACAAAGAGTTCAGAGCTAGAGGAGAGTTTTATCTTTTGATGCTTTGCAAGCCAAGTCAGTAAAAGCAGGCTGGCTCAGCCTGTGGGTCCTGACCAGGGTCGCAGGGTTTTCTTTTCCCAGGCCACAGCCCGGCTGGTTGAGATTTCCCGCTGGGTCTGTTTTCAGGGATTTTGAGACTTTAACTGAAGGAGCCTCACTGGAGCCCTTGGGCGTTCCCTTCCACACAGGCATTGGGGAGCCCTGTGTGGGGGACGCCCAGGGATAGGGAAGACCTGCCCTTGAGGAGGTGGTGACCCTGCTGTGAGGAGGGACTCCTGTGTTTAATGAAGCACCATCTATTCACGGAGAGGTGAATTTTCAAAAGATATGCACTTAAAAAAAATAGCATCTGAGAGGGTAAAAAGGTGCATCCGCGAGTATGTGGTATTTTCCAAACTGAAACACAGGTGTATGAATTGTGGCCTGTGAGTAACTTTGTGTTCTGGGGTGGGGCCAACATTGACGCACAAAAAAAATTTTTACAACCTGCCGAAGCAATGTGCGTAAGTCTTTCACGTGCACATATGTTTACTCCTGCTCAATTTCTGGTGTAAGTGATTGCAAACATCTCAAAAGTGAAAAAAAACCCCGACTGGGTGGGGAGTCTGGGTGAAATGGGAGGACTTCAAGCGGAAGAGCCAGGAGGGTTTTCATGAGCTGCGGATGGAGTGGGCGAACTGGTAGACTAATTGGTAAAACTGGTTATTTCATTGCCACGTGAATTTTCAAAAATCCGCTGACTTAACGCGTGTAAAAACTGACTTACAGGAGTAAACGCACCTAAATAACACAAGTAAAACTCTTTGCAAATCCCTTTAAAATTCGAAGTCCAGATATGTGGGTATATTACTTACACCTACTCATCCTGCTAAATTACGACTTTTCTGGTTAAGTAGCACCTTTGCCGCTACTTAGATGGAAAAGTTTGAATTTATCCAGATAAGTTGCGGCACTTCTCCAGCTATGTAGCGGCGGGCCGTCTTAGCCGGATGAGTCTGAAAAAGCGCTATTTGTTCTCCTAAGCCCTAAGTGGCACTTTTTAGTCCTATCAGGCTACATGCTGCTACTTAGCTGAATAAATCGGTATGTATCCAGATAAGTCCAAAATTGCGTGGCTCGTGGTTTTTACAAACGCGAATATCTGTCAGCACACAGGCACTTGTATTTTATAAGCTGCACAGATCATTTGCGCGCAGGTTATATAGTACAGGAGTAAATTACTGGGCGGCTATATGCCTGCGCATCTGGGCACATGCGAGCAGTTTTTAAAAAAAAAAGTTACCCTTCCTTCCATCAGGGTAATGGGCTGGAAAGTTCAATTTTTCCTGCCAAACTGGCATGGGAAAGATGAGCTTTCAGGCCTGAATTACAAAGAAAAGCTTTGTGTTATATTTTATTTTGATTGTGATGCCCACTGTTAGACAAGAGAAATACAGTCAATGTTTCCTAGAAGTAAGGCACTGCATAACTGCTAGAAAGCATGGTCCACATGCAGCACCTTCTCCAGGCCAGGCGCAAAATGACAGCTTGGCAATCTACTTGATCGCATTATCCTCTCTCCTGGGAGCTTGCATCTTTTCCACGCTTTGGCTCTGCCCAGGCAGTTGGCAGTAGAATGAGTCGCTGTTGCCGTGTGGCCTCGTATAAACCAAGGCAGAGTCCATTTGCAATTTGCATTAGCAGTGCCACCCGCTTTTCACTGTAGTACTGGACTCGGTAGTACCAGTGTAATAATATCATATCTGCCACTGCTGCGGCAGTGGGTGGCACTGGCCTGTTGAACCTGAGTAATGTTTAGAAACGTCGCTGTCTTTTTTTTTTTCTATGCCATCTGTTCATCATTTGATGCTAACGCTGAGCGCCTGCACTGGGGAGGAGCTGTTAGACAGTCAAGAGACTGGTTATACTGTGACTGACCGCACCCGGGAGGGGGGAGCTGGTAGCTCCTCCTCTCGCCTTCCCCCCCCCCCCCCTGTGGCTTAATTAGAATCAGCGTTGGGATCCTGGCTCCTCTGCCGGTCCTGCCACTGCTTCGCTGGTCCTTACAGCATCAGTCCTGAGACTGGGAGCTACGCACAAGTGCCCCTTCTGAGTCCTCCATCATGGGCTCTAAATCTGGCAATAAAGTGAAGCCTCCCGGTCATGTGCTGTGCACGTCGCCTCCCCGGCACCCCCAGCCCATGCCATTCAGAGTTACAGAAGACCTCAGACTAGGGACCTTCCGCATGGAGCCACTGGGCTGGCCCCTATACGTGATTTTCTAGTGGCAATGGAAACTATCACCACAGTGAAAAGCCTGACACCTCACATGTATTAACATATGTATTATTATTATAAGCCATCTTAGCACCAGCAACAGCTGCTGGTTTAGACACGGGATAAATAAGGAAAAAGCTTGCATTTATTGAGCCTGGTCTAAATAGATCTGATTGCTTTTTGTTTTTCCAGCTAGATGGATGGCCTGTCACTGCTTCTTCTTGAGGCGCCAAAGAGGTTACACAGACACCAAAAACGGCAATTCCAGCATGGTGTATTGGGAGCAGAAATAGAGAATATTATCATTCATTGATTGGCTGTGTGTCCGTGAGCTTACAGAGTCGGTTTTGGGCAAGGGGGTGACTGGAGCATGGGGACATAGCCCGAGAAGTCCCTAATAAACTACTGGATCAGTTCTCAAGTTTCAGAGCCCACCTGAACACTTGGTTTAATCACTGTGGCCATGCTAAAAGGGCAGCTGTATTTATAGCTGAAGTCTTTTCAGGCATAGGAAAGATTTTTGAAAGATGCGTTTCAACAATGTATGTATTTAATGAATATTTTATCAGCAGCAGATGTTAAAAGAAGGGAAAAAAAGGTTTAATTACTTCTTGTTCTCACTATTGCCTGTTCCTAAAGTATGTTATGGAACATTTCATGTGTGTGTGTGTGGTGGGGGGGGTAGTATTTTAATCTCATTTTATCAAATAGGTGTGTTAGAATTCAACGGGAGCTCATTTTTTATTTTTAAATGGGAGAACATGAGCAGGGAAGAAAACATAAGTGCAGCCTCGTTTCAGGATGAATCTTGCACATCATGGCCTGGGGCAGTAGTTTTACAGAACGTTCCGGAGTAGAAAGGTTCCAGATTCTGTTTCTGGAGGAGGGCCCAGCACACAGTGGCAGCTTAAAACCATTGGCTTCCATGGTAGAGATTAGGTCCTGACAACAACATTTTACTTTCAGACAAGAATTCCCGTGTGAAAAAAGGAAACAGTTCAGGAGGAGACAATCTCTACCATGGAAGCCAATGGTTTTAAGCTGCCACTGTGTCTCAACTCTGTGCCTCAAGGACACTCTCCCCCCCAACCCCAGCTCCTGTGCATAGTACCCACAATGAATATCATAAGATACGGGCAAAGCCCACTAAGCTTCATCATAGAGTCAAGTTAGGAATCTTCCATCAACTGGAGCATCCAGGGGCACACAGCTGATAGTGAGGGATAACTCCAGTCCACCTTTGTGAAAATCTGTATGCTTGTCTCCATGAGACGCTGGGGGGGGGGTCAGCGCCTTGGAGGAGTGGTGAGAGGCAGCCAGTATGCTAGCTTTCTCGCCGGAGAGGTTTCTTCACCTTTTCCAGTGGGAGGACCACTAAGTGTCCCCAGATTTCTTGTGGGTGGAAGAGTTTTCCCCTCCAAGGCAGGAAAGCTCAACCTTCTGCACAAGCATCTTTGTTAAAGGATCTCTAGTGAGGGTGCTATTTTCCATTTTTGTGCAAGAGACGTTGTTGAGGATGCTGCAGGTGTAACCTTTGGAAGATGTCTATCTCAAGAAGAGAGGGGAGCCTTTATTGAAGGACTGCGGCACTTACAGGTACCTAAGGAATCTGTAATTGGGACAACAGAGCTAATAATTATTCTGGGAGGATCTTGGAGGCAAGGGAGTCCAAAAAAAGGACCCTTGGGATTTTATTCCATTGCTTTTTATTGTTGTATTTTCTTCTTGGACTGAAAACTGTACATTTTGGGGAGAATCCAATAATCTGGAATACATTTTTGGTTTTGAAATCTTATTTATTTTAGTAAGTCTTTTGACTTTGGAATAGCACGCTCTGGTGAAGGATGGTCTTTTACTATGTGTGATCCTCTTGGGCCTCACAGCAGAAGCTGTCACCCATTAAATGAATCCTAATTTGCATCTGCAACCACTATTTCATCAATACTGTGGTTCTCGAAGGTGACACCTGCCTGTCTCAGGGAGATCCCTGAAAAAGGGAGTTCCATACTTATGTTTTAATAACAGGTGAGTTTTGCATATTATGGTGTTACGGTACTGGACCCTTTGGTCAAGACAAAGTTGACACCACCTGCAGGGAGGAGCCCTGCAGGTCCTCACCGTTGAAAGACAAACCTGGCTGGAGCAGAGACCCAATGGGACCTTCATCAATACCAGCCCTTGTTCCCCACAGATTGAGCCATTGGGTGCCGGGGCCAGCTGGACTTAGGTGCAGGTCTCTGGATGGTGAGGAATCCAATGGAGGCTGGCGATCCGCAGAAGAGCAAATGATCCAGGCTAAAGATCAGATAGGCGGCAGATGAAGTCAAGAGATAGGGCAGGCGGTATGCAGCCAAAACGAAGACATGCCAGAGGTTGGGGCAGGAGGAAGTCCAGTGGAGGTCTGAGGTCAGCTGAGAGACAGTCCAGAAGAAGGGATTGAAGCACAGGGACAAGGCTTGGAGCAACTTACTACTTGATGAGTCAACCTGATGATGAGGTACCCTAGCATAGCCGAGGAGCCCTTTTATAGGGCAGTGCTGCTGGGATCATCAGGTAGGGTCGTGGGGATTTTCTGCTGTGGGCCCCTTAAATCTCCCCTATAGGCATCAGGTGCAGGGGAATATCGGCGGCATCTGAGCCACTGGAGGTGGTCAGGGTCAGCGCTGGCTGCACGAAGCGAGCCGGAAGACTCAGTCCCACAAAGGCATGGCAGCAAGGCAGTGTTGGTGATGGGGCCCAGCAGATCTGTTCTGCAGATCAAGAGGTGAGCACGTGGGCCACGGTAAAAGCCCGCGGTCTGCCGATTGTAACATATGGTTATCCTATCTGGAGGTCTGGTAGACCAATGCACAAGCTTGAGATGGCATGCTTTCCACCTGTCTCTCAGAATAAGATATACATAGTAACATGGTAGATGAAAACAAAGAGACACCAATTGGCCCATCCAGTGTGTGCAGTTATTTCAGTCTGCACTGCTAAAGATATATCCCAGCTGCCACCTGTAGAAGCTTGACTGCTTGTAGGATACTGCTCCTTATCCAAGTCATTTTTTTGTGGTCTTCCTCATTGGTTCTCTACAGTTTTGCAGAGAGACAAGCATACAAGTTCAACACCCAGTCCCTTCTGCCTCGCCATTCAACCCCCCACACCCCCCCCCCCCAAACTGTCTTACTACCAAGCTTGAACTAATAAAAGAACATCAACGAAGTAGCTGATCAGAGATAGGATAGTCGTTGAATTAAACTGAAACTTGTGAGACTAATAAAGTTTAAGGTCATTGCCTTGTAAGGATCTGAAGCAGGGATTGCATGGGAGAATGAGTCAGCATTTTAGATCCAAGTCCTTCAGGTAAGTTCCCATAAAGTCTTGTGCATTCTTTTGAAAAGTGTGTTTGCCATGACTGCCTTACATGCCTTAGGCACTGGTAAGCCTTTAAGAGTCAGGCATTGTATTAGACTTTTTTTATTTTTTATTAACGATTTGCCATAGCCATCAGGGTCTGACTAGTTCAGGATAAATGGTTCCATATATGGACTAATGGCATCGCATCCTCTGTTACAGGCCTGACTGCTGGCAAGAGCAATAGTCCTGCAGCATCTCATTTCTTGGCACATTTGCAAAACACCAGTTTCATTTCTGCATGGAAACAAACACATCCAGTTTTAAGGTAACTGGATGGCAACTGATGAATCATTAATGCTATTTATGTGATGGTCTTACCATATACTCTTTACTGCGGAATTACCCTCTCAGTTTCAGAGTTAGAGTATGCAGATCGCATGTAATAAACTCAAAAGATCCTTTACATTTGAAGTTCCCCTTCCTAAAGGCAATTGTGGTTGGTGGTCTTTATGAAATTTGCTATTGCACAATAATAATTTTTTAATAATCTGAAATTTCCTGGTTTAAAAAAAATATATTTTGCAATAAGTACAAGTCCCACATGGCCCTGGGGTTTGTCAGTCATAGCTAGGGTTGCCAGCTGGTTTTATGTTGTAAGGAACACATAATAACGAAGCAAATGATGGCCAGAAAAAGACCAGATTGGCCCATCCAGTCTGTCCAGTTGTGATTCTTCTACTTTGGGTAGATGAGCATCTAAATTCCCATACTTGCCCCAGTACCAACCCCCCCCCTTGTCTTTTACCTACATGATAGATTTGCATGCACACTGCCTCAATTGTATGCAAATCTATCTCATGCATATGCATGAGGGATATCCTGAAAACCCAACCTGTTTGAGGCCCTTGAAAAATGGAAGTGAATACCATGGACACAGAGTGACCATACAACCCTATATCAAGGGGGTGGGGGGAGCTGAGCCAGTCCTATTTTTACTCCATTGCATACATAGAGTTGAATTTCTGATGCCCCTGGAGCTTTATGATCACCCTAGAGACATAGAAAGCATAAAAACATGATTTCAGAAGATGAGCATATGCCCCATTTAGTCTGCTCATCCATCTAATTTATGTATTTAAATGTTTTATAGTCATTCCATGCGAGAATCACTAGTTCATAACGGTATACAGGTAACACATTCATAATTATAATGAGTGTTACAAGGTGGACAAGCAAACATTCATAATAAACGGAAGTATTACAATGGTAGAAATATAACATGAAAACATAGCTAAGAACATAAGAATATGCCATACTGGGTCAGACCAAGGGCCCATCAAGCCCAGCATCCTGCTTCTAACAGTGGCCAATCCAGGCCATAAGAACCTGGCAAGTACCCAAAAACTAAGTCTATTCCATGCTACTGTTGCTAGTAATAGCAGTGGCTATTTTCTAAGTCAACTTAATTAATAGCAGGTAATGGACTTCTCCTCCAAGAACTTATCCAATCCTTTTTTAAACACAGTTATACTAACTGCACTAACCACAAACTCTGGCAACAAATTCCAGAGTTTAATTGTGCGTTGAGTAAAAAAGAACTTTCTCCGATTAGATTATAGGGGTTTGCCTTACAATTCCCTGCCTTTATCCCATGCTTTCTTGAATTTGGATACTGTTTTTGCCTCCACCACGTCCTAATTACACAAATTTCTCTGCAATCCTTTAAGCATTTGTAATGGTTTTTTGCTTTTGCCGATTAATACATTTTTATTATTATACTTGTTTATATAGCACTACAATAAAGGTACGGTTAGATTAATTCCTAGGATCTCTTTCCACATAAATAAATAGCATAACAATATTAGAAAGGGTATATCTTGATGCCTAAGATGAAAGTGGATTTTCAGTAGTTCTGCAGTGATTATAATCAGAGAACAATGCCTATCTCCAATCTGTGTTTATGACAGAGGATGACTAACTTCACCTGCTTGTGTGTGTGAGTATGGGGGGGCTGGTGGGTGGAGGAGGAGCTGTAAAAGTTACTCTTTCCCGATCTTATACTTGAGTTTGCACTTTAATGCTTCACCATACTTCTCAGCCTTTTGGCTCAGATCAAGTATCAGCACAGGGTTTTGAGCCATGAGCACAGGATGTCCCTTCTTGACCTTTTGTCTGAATGCTATTGAATATAGGTTTGTGGGGGAGGGATGGTGGGTGGAGGTTGGTGCCCTGCCACCATTGGGTTCAGGCTCAGCCTGATGCAACAACCATTGGCAAAGCAGGAAGATTAAATCTGCTAAAAAGAAAATCTGCTTCAACACAATGAGTGGTGTTTAAATGAAATCCACAGACTCAAAAAGGCGAGAGAGCTTGAATGACTCAGCAGGGGGGGGGGGGGGGGGAAGACAGTTGTCATGGGGACAGCGGGAAGACAATTTCCGCGTTATGCCCATCTCCGGGTGTGCATTTACAGAGGGGGGAGATGAAAGTGAGGGCGCAGGCAGCTAGTGGAGCTGACTGGACCCCAAAGAGAGCATAGCAGGAACTAAACACTGCAAGCGGCTGGGACTCCTTCAGCTGAAGGGTGGTCGGGAAGAACCAACTGGGAACGGGTCTGGGAGGAGGGAGAGGGGAGCTGCTGCTCATACTGTGTCCGATCTGCTCTGCAGTATCTGCACTGGGCCTGTCTGCAACTTTGCGCAGAAACATGACAGGAATGAGCCTTACCCCTGACTGAGTTTCAGTTTTCAAAATTATTAAATATTTCGTGCATGCGTGGTGAAAAGTCAGTCTGCGTGAAAACCAGTGGACTGTTACATCGTGAAATGCGCTTAAAGCCGCGGTGCCGTCCAAACGCTACACGTGCGGTAAAGCAGAAGAGCGAGTGTCGCACATACCGTAGACATTTCTTGGGACTATTTTTATCCATAGCACTGGCAGTGCTACAAAAGGAAAAAAAAAATACCGAACATAAAATCAGGTCCAATATCAATTTCCAGGTTCTTCAGAATAAACAAAGAAAGTTCAGTAAACTCCATGATAGTAAACCACCAGGTACTTCCATTTCCCGTGATAATTCTAAGAATTAAACTTGCCCTCAAGAAAATGTCATCCGAACACCAGCACTTCGTAGGGCCTCTTGTTGGATTGGAAAGGCTTCGGCCGTCAAATGGGTGATGTTTCCAAACCACAGAGTTCATGACTTGTAGCAGGGGACCAAGAGGCACAATGGCTGGCAGAAGTTTTTGGTAACACAAATAAAAAAAAAAATAAACAAGGGAATAAAGTAACTTTATTCCCTTGTTTTATTGTAACTGCATTCCTTAGCCTTCTCTTGTTTTATGTTTTTTACTACTATTATTATTATTATTATTATTAATTACTAAATATTATTTTTTGACTTTGTTCCCTATCCACTTGTTAATTGTAAACCGACATGATGCGATATTTATCGCGAATGCCGGTATAGAAAAACTTAAAATAAATAAATAAATAAATAAATAAATAAATAAATAAAGAGGCCCAGAGAAATATTTACTGTGAAGGCAGCACTTGCCTGCCTACTTGTGGCAAGTTTATTGATTGATTTACTTATTTAAAAATATGCAGAACACGTTTTTAAATTCAAAATCTCAAATCCTAAAAAAGAAAGGCATATATAAAGTGCAGTACATCACACTTATACCGTCTCCAGGCTACCTAAATCGACCTTTACCAAAGCAGATTGGATCTGCATGTTTATATGGGCCGATAGGGAGGGAAGTTGTAGCATAGAGTCATAGGGTGTTTTGGTAGGCTTTGGTGTACATCCAAGTTTTTAGTTTTTGAAGGTTTTTAAATTTTGTTGTGGTCTCAGTTCGGTTGAGAGGGAGTTCCATAGTTCGGGGCTTCCTAGGGATATGGCTCTCTTCCGAGTTGAGATAAAAATTCCACCTGCTCGTCACAAACTTAATAGACCTTTGTTAGCTGAACGGAGATTTCGGTTTGGTGAGTGGAGTTTTATGGATGCACTTAGCCAATTTGTTTGTTTTTCATATATTATTTTGTGTATTATGGATAGATTTTATAGTCAATCCTGTATTTTATTGGGAGCCAGTGTAGTGAAATGAGAGTTGGAGTGATGTGATCGTATTTTTTCGTTCCTGTGAGTATTCTGGCAGCTGTGTTTTGGAGCGGTCGGATGGTGGTGAGAGGTAAGTTGAAAAGCAGGGAGTTGCAGTAATCTAGGTTGGAGAAGATGAGTAGTTGGAAGACTGTTCTGAAGTCGTTGGGGGAAAGGAAAGGTTTTAGGTGTCATAAGGTTAGGAGTTTGTGATATCTGTCTTTGATTTTTGCAGAGATGTGGTTCTTGAAGGATAGTTCCTTGTCCATTATTACTCCTAAGTTGTGGGCATGGGTGACAGGGGAGATTACTGACTTTTGATTCGTTATGTTGAGTGGTGGTATGTGTATAGGGTTATTCTTTCTATCCAGCACGATTATTTCTGTCTTATCAATGTTTAGGATAAGTCTCATGTTGGTTAGTAGTTGCTTTATTTGGGTGAGGTAGTTGGCTGTTTTTAAACAGGTCAGAGATAATTATTCTGTTTCTGCATGGGTATCAGAGTGACTGAGCAGCTTCACATTAGGGATAGAGGAGGAATGGACCACCTGGAACCCCCTAAATAGTCTCTGTACCTAGGCAGGCAGATCAAGAGCTAAGGTGGCAAAATGGGGATGGAGAGAACACAACGAATGGGTAGAACACAGCAAATGAATTTATTTTTGTTTCATTTGTGGACCCCAAAGTGAATGGAGGGGGTCCCACGAATGAAACAAAAAAATCTTAGTCTCATTTGTTTGCTTCCCATTCAAGTCTGTGGCCCATTGAAATCTATAGCTGTATATTCCTGAGCAATAAAATTGGTAACTATACCAACCAACTCTTGCCTGTGTGATCAGAGCCAATGCAAGATAAGTTAGTCAAGAAACCATGGACAGGATAAATCACAGTGCAGCATTTTAAAAAATATCCTATAACTGCTATCTGGATTAAGCAACTCTGACCATCTCCCACTGTAAAGTCTAAGAATGTGCAAGAAGCAATCTGTATTTCTGCTCTAGCTCTTGACAGAGGATGATATGTTTGTAGAAACTCTCAGAGTTTTAAAAAAAAAAAAAAGAAAGCTTAGGGGAAAGGGCTGCTTCTGATCTTCTCTGTGCTGCTGTGGTATTACTGCCAATTTGTTGATTTTGATTTTAGCAGTGCTTAAATGCTAGTGATATTTTGTGTCTCTGTGTGGACACCAGTGAGGGGAGCAGTGCACGCTGATAGACTGAAAAGAAGAAAGCTTTTACCAGGCTGCCAGTCCTTTTAATTCTGTTTAATAATTTTTTGGGTATGGATTGGAAAAGGAGTCTGTGCCAGTCAGCACTGAGTGCAATCAGCACACACACATTTTGTATGTGTGTCCTGAGGGTACTTACTGCTATTGCACTACCTGCCTGCCATGTCCCCGATATACCACCTTGCTCCTTTCCCTCTACCTACCTGCCAGGCCCCAGATGTACCATTTTAGGGATCATGCTGTTAATATGCCCACTTGCATTTCTGTGATGTACCATTATAGGAATTTGGCGCCTCTATGCCGTTTACTGTTTGAATTTCAGCCTGGTTCTTCCACCGTATTTGCTGGTTATAATGGAGTGTTTTGGGCCCAGAAAAAAAAAATGTGAAAAAGATAAGATACGATTCTCCTCCCATTCCACCTCTTTTATGGCTTTTCATTGTGTGGTCAAGGGTTGTCTAGGCCTTTGTGCTGTTTGCAATTCCCTGCACTATGTCTTGGGGGTCAGCTCTTGTCAGCATGCATTAGTTCTACAGTCAGCATGGGTTGTACAAGCAACAGATGGACCCATAACTGATTTAATGAGCCAGTCGCAGTTTCACGGCACCAGCCATGTGTACATCTTTAGCGTTTCACAGAAGCATTTGCTAGTCCACCGATATGATCAACCACATCCCTCCTACTGAGGCAGGCAGCCCCCACTTTGGCTGGTTTCAGGTTTCTATCCAGATCACCTCTCTCTATGGTACTTGCCAACTCTTGCCCTGGCCATCTGTTGCTTTGCATGGGGCTCCAGATATTCTTCTTCCTCCTGCCTCAGCCCTCAAGGCAAACCTCGGGAGGTTTTCAGATCCTCTTCTTGCTGCACTGCTCTGCTCCTACCGTTTCAGTTTCTAAGTCACCAGCACCATTGTTGCCCCTGCCATTCCAAGCCGATCTTGGTACCTTAGGATGCTTCTTCCTCTGCTCCAGCTGTCTGAGGTTCTTTCCAAACCCATTCCTCTAGGATTCTTGCCAACTCTTGGTCTTACCCTGGCCATCCGTGGTTTTGCATGCTTGCTGCTCTACTCCTCCTCGGACTTTTGATCCATTCTTCCTCCTGCCTTAGCCCTCAAGGTGCACCCTGGATGTTTTACGGTGGTTCTTATTGCTATGTTGCTCTACTCTGCTGTTTCAGTTTTCAGTGGCCAGTGCCACTAATGCTGCTCTATGCCAGTCTGTGCCCTTTCCCTATAATACTTACTGACTCTTGCCCTTGCCCTGGCCATTCAGTGCTTTCCTTAGTCCTTTCCCACCCAGTTATCTATAATGGTTTCATTCTCTCTTGGATATTTTCATCCAACTCCATTCTTGGTCTCATCCGTTTTTAGTCTTCAATGGATTGTACCACAGCAAAAGACGGCAACTGCGCTCCTCCATGGTTACTGCTTCTGAGATAATGGAAGCATAAAAATATTAGCAAAATGTTCAAGGTCCATCGAGCCCAGCATTCAGTCTCCAACAGTGGCCAGCCCAGGTCACAAGTACCCGTCAATTCCCCGACAGTTAATCTATTTCATGTATCTCACTCCCTGGGACAAGTGCTGGATTTCCCCAAGTCTACCTGGCTAATAACTGTTTATGGACTTTTCCTTCAGGAACTTGTCCAATCCTCTTTTGGAGTCTCACTATGTTAGTTGCAGTGGCAGTATTTGCAAAAAATGATTCAGAAGAAGAATTACATCTTGGATTCCCAGAATCACAGGATATTAAACAGCTAACAGCTAAAGAGCAGATGGTACTTCTAGTCAGTAGCATCTTGGCCTCCAGTGAAGACCAACTCCAAGCCTGAACAGCCGACTCTATCCAATGATGCCTCCTTCAGGGATTTCCTCTGGCTTCTCCCTGCTTAGGGCATTCTACCAGTTTGGTTGGTGCTGTTTGCCCCTCATAAGGAGCTTTAAGATGTTCCTGCCATTCTGGGTGGCTATTTTGCACCTCCTGATGCTTTTGTGTCTTTGTGTCACATTTTTATGTGCATTCACGCTCTCTCACTGCCTTGGGGGGGGGTGTCTTTCGCCTTCATGGTGCCTTAACCTAATTCAGTCACACTTGATGCTGCTTTGCCCCTCTCGCATAGCCTTGGTGGGGGGAGGGGGTCATGCCATTGCTGTTAGTGCCCCTTTCCCCACTTTTACAGCCTTGAGGTGATCTGGCCAGTCTTGCTGCTGTTATGCTCCTCTGACAGTGCTTTGGAGAGCTGCCACTGCTGGGTACCATTGTGCCCAGTGTGGGTCCTTGGACTCTTCATGCTACTTTTGGTGCCACATTGCAGTCTTGATATGTTGGCATGCTGTCACCCTTCTGAGGTCTATCCACCAGTTTCATTAGAAAGGATTAGAAAATCCCAATTTGGGAGCCCAAAATAGGCTGCATTGCTTCCCCCATTGACTATAATGGAAACGAATGAAGGAAAAAACTTTTTTCGTTTCAAACTAATGAAGTGAATGGAGGTGCCCTATAAAACAGATGAATGAACCAAAATGAAAAAAAAAAACTTTGCCTCTGCACATCCCTAGTTTATATGTTTGTGTGGCTGGGCAGGAGTAGAGGAAAGTTGTGTGTGTGTGAAGCCTTCAGCTGTCTCTAAATACCCACTTGCAATGCATGCAGGAATACCACATCCCCAGAGTGGCATAAACCAGCTTCTTATTTCCAGCATCCATTGATCCACCTCTCTTATCTCCCCAATTGCTCAGTCTCTCAGAACTCATTGCTCACCCCCAGCCCCATTGTTCCCTCTGTCACCTCTGCAATTGCTTACTTCTCCCTTACTCATCTAATCCTGCTATTAGATGTAAAGGTCCACGCTGCCACCTCTGTGGCACACAACCTTTTCTCCTGTGGTGTAGACAGACACTGCCACTGGTGGTGCAAACCAGTAGCATGACCCCCATCACTTAGACAATCCAGCCTCTGCCCATGTTGCCAGAGCACTGTATCCTGAAACTTGTCTACTTCCTGCCAGTGTGGCCACTGTAGCCCAACTTGTAGCCCTGTCCCCTTCTGCCAACACTATTATGGCCTTGATCAGGCTTGGTGGAAGGGGGGGGGGGGGTAGAAATTCAACGGCATCAATGGTGGCAGGGAGCCTGATATTGTGCCACACTTAGTGGTGGCGTTTTTCACTAGGAGGACACTGGGAGTGTGGGGAAGAAAAGACAAGCGCGTCATGCAGCATCTTCCTCCTCCTGACAGCTGTTTAACAGCATTCAAATCAATCTAACATGGTGCCCACATTTCTTAACATTTGCTTAGGAAGCCTCCTTTTTTGAGTCTGCTTTAAACAAAAGGAAGCCTCCTACAACATTACAGATGCTGGCTTTTATTATATAGAATTATGCCTGGCAAGCTTGACTACATAAGATCTTTATATTAATATTCCTTTTAATATTTACTGCATTCATTTAAGATAATTCATTTGGACAACAGAGCCTTTGGCTAAGTGAACAAAAATTGTAGCATTGCATTATTCAATAGCTTTAAGCCTTCTCTTGCATTTTATCTCCTGGGAACCTAGAAACTGATTTTTTTTTTTGACCCACCAGTTTGTTTATTCCTTTTATACTTACACCTTAGTCAGAAATTGGGCTGGGGATCTCTGTGCCATGAGCCTTCACTTATAACTACCAAGGGAATTTTCCATTCCCCCATCTCATTGTACCTAGCCCGGTCTTTTCAGTGATGGCTCTAAGGTGCACCAAAGCTCCACCTTGGCTCACCCTTAGAATTTGCTTCCTATCTTCCTGTGCCTACTCTGTAGAACGTCTCTGGCTGAAATCCCATGCTGACTTCCTACATTTCAAATTCATGCTGACTTCCTTCCAGTTACTGTTGCACTTGCCAAGCAAGACTACTATATCACTGACAAACTCCTGTCAATTTTCTCCTCAAACTTCTCCTTCACCTCCTTCTCCCTCCACCAAGACTATAGCGGACTACTTCCATGTCAAGATTCCCAAAATTAGTTCTCATCCAGGTCACCTCTACCTCCCTTTCCCCCTGACCTCTGCCACGCTCTTCCTTTTCTGCAGGGGAGAAAACTGCCCATCTTCTCTCTTCCTCCAAATGCTGTAATCCTCCCAGCCTTGGAGTCATCTTCCACTCCTCTGTCTCCTACTCTACATGTATTGAAAATGCTTAAAAATGTGCCTTTTCTCTATATACCATCAAAATTAACCCCTTCCTTTCTGAACACTACCAGAACCCTTCTCCACTCTCATCACCTCCCGCTTAGACTATTGCAGCCTGCTCCTCACAGGTCGCCCAGTGAGCCATCTCTCTCCACAACTCAGCTGCAAGACTTATCTTTTGCCACCCACCAGTACAGAACAAACATGTTTGATATCACTTATCCAAGAAAACACAGACCATCCCCTTTTTACAGGAACAAATAAATGAAAAGAAAAAAAAAAAAAAGGCCCATCTTCCCGCCAAAATGAAAAAAAAAACATTGCCTGTGCATACTTATACTATATAGAGAGGAAGGCGCCTTTAATTGTATCCATTTCCTCCCTGAGCTACTGCCCTCCTCAGTGCAGAGAGCAACCCCAAAGCCTTCAAAAGATTAAGAAACAAAACAAATAATATATTATAAGCTGATAACAAATGTAATAAGTTCAATAAAAAGGTAACGAGCTTTCAAGAGTAACACTCCCTTGATTAGGTCAGAACAGACATTTTTCAGGAGGAAATACTGGCTCCTGAAAGCTCATTAACAAATGTAATAAGTTAGTACATTAAAAAGGTGTCATCTCCTATAGAATGACACCTTTATTCTTTATTTCCGTGCATTCAAATGGCCTAATTCAACAACCAGGTTACTTTATTAAAAAAAAAAAAAAAAATCCCCCAGTATTTTGCACAGTTCTTCCTCCTAGGTTGCTGCTTCATTCAGGCAACCCTGATCTCTTCAGCAGGTTTACAGGCTTATGTTTAAGTTAATGCACACACCAGGAAATTTGCAAACAGATTCCGAGGAGGTATATTCTACACTATTACACCTCACCAGCCATTAACTTGTAGCCCTTTTGATACAATGTGCACACTGTAAGACAAAAAGCATCCAAACACAGGAGGAAACAAAGTGCATTAATTGCACACTGGAGCTGTGATGCCTGGCACGATTGTGAATTTTAAAAAGGAATTAGAAATACTCATAATCAACCACTCAGCTGGAACAAACACAGAGTCTATTAGCTCAGATGTGGAAAATATTCCACGCCTCAGGAATCAAAACTTAACCCAGAGGAGGTAAATAGAACCACCCACGAGAAAAAGACTACACTGGTATTCAATCTGTGCGCTCCCAATTGCCGACGGGCACTCTGGATGCAATTTGTTAGAATTTCAGTCTTAAGTAGAGCACAAATGTACAAAAAGCCTTCAAGTCATTTCCTTACACAATTTACAAATACATTTTCTACCCACAGATTTAATTGCTTGCAATTTCTTAAAGGAGAATTTGAAAAAATTGTGCAAGCAAATATTGGCACAAAGATCTGTGGGAATTTCTAATCTGACTCTTATTTATTTACTTTTATATACCGCGGCTCGTTGGCAAACATCACCTCGGTTTACAATTAACATTAAGTGAGCAACAGGCTTTACAATCCAACATATTTAAGAAAGGATACAATAGCTGTTAACATTCAAATTATAGTATAATAAAACAAAACTAGATTTAGCTACGGCGTATAGTACTGGGGATCAACTTAAAGGAACATTATTAACAGTACAGAAATTTTTTTAGGTCCATATTAGTCATATTGCAGGAAGATAGGACACCAAAAGGTGTTTAGCGTAATTGAAAGTAACTGATTGGAATGGGAAGAAAGTATTATATACATTTCATAAAATAATTTAATATGAAGAGTAAAGGTTCATAAATTGGAGGCTCGTTTAAACAGGTATGTTTTTAAATTCTGTTTAAATTTCTTGTAAATTAACTCTAAAATGTAACATTTATGAGCAATTTTAGTTACAGAGAAACAGCCCTAACCTCTTTAGCCTTTCCTCAAAGGGGATCCATTCCATCCCCATCATGTCTGTTGCCCTTCTCAGCTATATCTTTTGAGTTGCAGTGACCAGAATTGTACCCACTACCCTATGGACTGGATTTTCAAAAGGCCCGGCGGCATGCTTAAGTCCCGGGGCGGGGCAGGCTCAGCGGCTCCTGGCACAGCGGCCATTTGCTGCCGTGTCAGAGATCGCGTGCCGGCAATCAGCCCGGAGGCAGGCGCAAAAGGTAAAACAAACATTTGGGGGGGGGGTTTAGAGTAGGGGGGGGAAGGTTGCGCAATTGTGCACCACCTTGCACGCGCCGACCCCGGATTTTATAACTTGCACGCAAGTTATAAAAATCGGGTGTACATGTGCGCGCGCTTGTACGACCGCGTGCAACCTTTTAAAATATACTCCTATGTGTGGTCTCACCATGGAGAGATACAAAAGTATTAAGAATTATTAGGAAAGAAGTGGAGAATGTCATAACATTGCTTGCTTTTTTGACCACCGCTGCACACTGAGCCAAGAATTTCAAAGTATTATCCATAATAATGCCTAGATCCTTGTCGTTGGTGGTAACTCAATGTGGAACCCAGCATCATATAACTACATTTTGGATTATTATTTCACTTTGTACTTGTCCACATTAGATTTCATCTGCTGTTTGGTTGCCCAGTCTCCCCGTCTCACATTGTCCTGTAATTTCTCACAATTTGCTTTTAAATTTAACTTGGAATAATTTTGTGTCATCTGCAAATTTGATCACCCTACTTGACATTCCCCTTTCCAGATCATTTATAAATGTATTAAAAAAGCAGTGGTCCCAGTACAGATCCCTGGGGCACTTCACTATTTACCTTCCTCCATTGAGAAAACTGACCATTAAATCCTACTCTGTTTCCTATCCTTGAACCAGATTGTAATCCACAATAGGACTTTGCCTCCTATCCCATAACTCTTTAATTTTCTCAGGAGTCTCTCATGAGGTCCTTTGACAAATGCTTTCTGAAAATACAAATACACTACATCCACCAACTCTGAATGCTCCTTTAGATTTTAGTTCAGAACATCTGCAGTATAGAGATTTCCAAAAGGAGAGACCTGGGCAGTGTATTGTGAACAAATGTCAGCCGATGAGATTATGACCATCAAATGGATTGCTCTTGGGATCAAAGTCAGATTTGCACCCAGGTATGTAATGGTAAATGGGGAGTGAATAATCTGCTATATTTTGCAGATATTGAAAATTCACAATTTACTAGTGGATTAACAGTGCTGGAAAAGAAATTCTCTCTCCATGAATCATACAAACCAGTGTATCATGAGCTGCCTCACTCCCCCAAGCCCATGACCTTACACTCCATGTTAATGGACCGCCCTCTCCAGGGATGAAGAGAAATTCTTTGTGAACTGCCATTCAGTTCTTGGCGTTGCTTCAGGAAGGTCTGCAGCTGGATTTAATTCTGCAGACTTCCACATGTCAGTGGTGAAATGGCTGTTCATGTTCACCATAGATTGCCTACTTGTACCCACTGTACATGACTTATCTCAAAGTGTGTAGCTCTTAGATGTACTCTCCCGGTACCTTATCAACAATTATTGGTTCCTATTTTCCAAAGCAAAATAATTCTAAATGACCTTTTTTTTTCCTTCTAGTTTTCAGGTTTAAGTTAATGACCATTATTGGACAACAGTTTTTCTATGAGGGATGATAAATCATGTAACATATTCGGCTTGCAGTGCCATAGGTTTTCTTATCTTCAATTTTAATGTATTTCTTGTCCCCCCTGCATCAGCTGTCAGCTGGGTACCAGCAATTCAGTACTACTTGCAATTTCTTACAGGAAAGATATGTAAGACGCCAAGCTGTTGATTGAGAAAAACCGGAGAGCATTTTTAATATTCTAAAGTACAAAGATTCATGTTTGTGCTGCATCACAAGTTTAGAACCTAAAATGGTTTTTCAACAGCCTCTCTCCTAAGGGAGAAAACTGCAAAATGAATGATACATTGCTTTCTCCACCGTTTATCATCTTTTGATGCTGCTGAACAAGAATTGCTGCTGGCATGCATTTTGAAAAATCATTAATTCACAAGGTAAAGCAATATGGAACATACAGTGCCTTAATGCATTAGAGGTGTACACATGCAGTGTCAAAGATTTTTGGGGGCATAAGTTTTGGTTAAATGTATATGTACATCACTATGGGTATTTTTGGTATGGCAACCAAATTTGAATAAATACATGACTGTACATGCATATATAGAAAAGGCTTGTGTAGGTCACACTGTCACATCTCTCTATGGCCACTAGATGGTGCTCAGAACAGTGGAAGGTGCAATGTGCAAAGACAATATGCTCTGTCTGCTAAGCACTCACATAGATACAAATATGCACAGAGGCCCAGAAACACACACACACGCTGTTATTGTTCAGCAACCTAAGCAAAGCTGGGTAATGTTCGCTAATATGCTCTGCTTGCACAGCTCTGTGTGTCTTTCATGCTTCCACACACAGGGACAGGCAGGCATAAGTACACACACACAGACACATACAAGCATGCTCAAGCACGAAGAAATGCACACAAGCAAGCTCAGGCAAACACATACAGGCAGATATACACACAGAGTGACCCATATACAGGGTGAGCCCCCCCCCCACACACACACACAGGCAGAGCAGACATGCAGGCTATTATAGACCAAACTACCCGAGCAATGCTATGCACTTTTCACTAGTCTATCTATCCATCTTTCTATTTATGAAAGGGGAACATGCTTCCTTGTTTGTCTTAAAAGGATGAAAAGCCTTTTAAACACACACTGAACACGGTTGTGCTACAGCAGCTTATCCAAAATTTGTACTCGTTACTGGCAAGACATCCATAATGTCTTTAAAATGTCCCACAATGTGTACATCCAGAGAGTCCTTTCCAAAAAATGTGTGCTAATTAAATAAATGTATTTCACAAATTGTTATATCTAGAATTATACAAATGCTAAACACTATCTCCAACAAAAGCTTCTGTTTCACCTCTAACCGGCTTCCTCAAGGGGAAAGAATAATGCTGAGCCCGCACTTTTCTTACAGTGTTCCTGGGGCACAAGCTCATTCTTGTCCATAAAGTCTCTATCGCCAGCAAATTATTTCAGGTTTGTTACTGAATGTGGCAGAGGTCAGTTTACTAAAATAAAACAAAATGTTTAGGTCTCTCACATATTCATGACCCTTGGTTAGACTCCCTGGGGTCCGAGTATTCAGGTATGTAAGCTCCACATTCCAGGGAAAGAAGCAGTGAAATACGGGAGGACTGGAAGATGTAATTGCTGTGCAAGTGAAGACAGAGAGTGGTGCATTAACCTTTAGACACCAAATAGGGTACGATCACCGATGTGTCCTCGGACTGTGCATCCCATGAATTCTGAATATTCTGTGTTGAAATGCCTTCCCTATACAGAAGTGAACACGGACTGGTTGTAAAACCAGAAATAAAAAAAGTTGAGCATTTTGGTTTTACCTGAGAGTGGTGCAACTGTTGTTGAGGTTGTGTGTGTGCCAGCACTGATGGATAGCGATAGGGACTGGGTTCATGGAGGGGAGAAGGGCCAGTGCTCTCCCTGCCCAGTCAAGGGAAAATGAGCTATCCCTCCTGTTTGTGTCTGAGGCCACTTCACCAACTACATGACCCATAATATGGTACTCACTAACGGGCCGATACAGTACACAGTGTGCTCCGATGGAGCGCACTGTTAGCCCGGGGTTTGGACGTGCTAGTTTTACCCCTTATACAGTAAGGGGTAATAGTGCATCGAAAACACGCGTCCAACCCCCCCCCCCGAAGCTAATAGCACCCACAACATGCAAATGCATGTTAATGGCCCTATTAGTTATTCCTGCGTGATACAGAAAGTAACGCCAGCCAAAGGCTGGTGTCAATTTCGGCCAGCAGCAGGGAAGTGTACAAAAAAGCAGAAAAAACCCCTGCTTTTCTGTACACCCTCCGACTTAATATCATAGCGATATTAAGTCGGAGGCCCCAAAATTAAAAAATAAATAAAATTTAAATCAGCCAGCGGCCCACGGGTCAGAAGATGGACGCTCAATTATGCTGGCGTCCATTTTCCGAACCTGTAGCTGTCAGTGGGCTCGAGAACCGATGCTGGTAAAATTGAGCGTCTGCTGTCAAACAGGAGGTGCTAGGGACGCGCTAGTGTCCCTAGCGCCTCTTTTTACCGCGGGCCCTAATTTGCATCTTCTTCTCCCCTGAATCGCGCGCACAGGAGAGCGGCCTGGGCGCTCGCCCGTTCTCCCGCGACTTTTACTGAATCTCAGTAAGTTTGAGAGAGTCTGTGTTCCCTCATGCAGGATCAGTAACGCTCATAATTTAATGTACACTGGAGGTGGATTTACACTGCTGTTTAGATAAAAAAAAAAATGTAAACACATTAATACTATATATTTTTTCTAAATACTTTTTAAATCCTGTTTCTTGTTCTTATAATAATAATACCCTTGGCACCTGACATTATCAAGTAGCAGCACTTGCCTTATTAGGTAACCCTGTCTTGAGATCAAAGAGCCTATATTTCATAGCAGGCAATTGTCTATGACAATGACCAGCCCTGTGGTGAATGCCATTTTCATAAGGTAACACTTTTCTTTGGTTCTGCACTGCTGCTGCACCATACTTGTAGATGAGAAAGTCTTAATGTATAAGATCTTATTGCAGCTGCTTTTTACATAAAGGATAGGAAAGCCAGGCTGCCTATAGATTTGGCTTTGGGATTCCAACCATGAGCATTCTTGAGATATCAGCAGTACCAACAGCAATCTAAATATGAATGCAGCTAGTTTGTCACATTTTGGTTATCCTGGAAACCAAAACACATGTTGCTGCCCTTGAGGACTGAGGCTGCCACCCCTGAACTGTACATGGCAAAACCATTCAGTTTTCACTACAGCTAAAAAAAACCAAACAAAAAAAAAAACAGGGAAGGTTTCACAATTTGTTTTTTGTTTTTTTACTGCAGTGAAACTGGCCAGCAGCCAAAAAGAAGAAAAATGCAGCAGTTAGAAATTGCCTTTGCTGTCATTTGAACTATTTCCATTTTCAAAGTCATCAGATCAACTTAAAAACATAACATATTAAAAAAAAAATAGATTAGTTAATGCATAGTTAAGCATTATACTTCGCAGTTGGCCGTATGCGATTCCTCATACCGTTATGATAAATGTCAAATATTTTATATTGCTTACTTAGCGTGTTTACGCTAAAACTTACAGCTACCTTGTAGAAGTGCTGAGTGTTTCTTTTAACACTTTGATATCCTATGAAGTGCCATCAGTTCCACAGCAAAAAAAAAAAAAATTTGCTGAGATACAAGTTTTTTTTTGCTGATATAACTTCATCCAGTTCCAGAGTATTTTTGCTTAAATATCATTTTGGAAATTGCATATATTTTACATGGAAACATCTCCCTTTATGCTGCGTAAAGAATATATGTTTATTGATTTGATAACAATTTTATCAGGAGCCTAACAAATTAGTTAAATGTATTTATATTTTACTTTTCTAGCCTTAACACTCATGATTCATACTAAAACACCAATGCTGTATGAATTTTGAGTAAAAATATCACAGCAGTATCATTCATTTTTAGTCACTGTTTGCTTACAATCAAAATCATTAGCCCTAACAGAAGCAGATAAAAAAAAGAGCAAGCAATATCACAGATCATTGGGGTAGTCAGGCTAGTAATAGCAGGCTTCAACTCCCCAAAATCCAGCTGGGTTAGTGCTGGCAAGTTGGTGGCAACCAAATACAATACAAGACCAAGGGGACCTAGGCAGATGGATATTCAGGCAGGGAGGTGGCTGCTTAGATTGTTGCAGGGCCTGAAGATGACATGAGGTGGAGTTAGGGGCTGATTGATGTGGAGTGTGAAAACTTGTATGCTCATCTACCCAGGATGGTGGAAGACAAAAGACACTGACTTACATAAGGATACAAGCTTCTATGCCTTGCAGCTGGGATATATCCCTAGCAATATGGACCAGAATAAGTGGGCAGGTTAAATGGCTCGGTTGGTCTTTTCCAGCTGTCAACTACTATGGAGTGGATTTTTCAAAAGGCTTGACCAGCTAACTTTAGGGTTAGTTCATGTAAACCACTGCATTAAAAAGTTTCCCCCTCTAACCAGCTAAATGTTACTTCCTATGTTTCACAAGGTAGCCAGGTTTAGCCAGCCCAAAAAGGGGCATCTCCAGGAGCATTTCCAAGATGGACTTAGCTGGTAATGATTTGGCACCTTTTTAAAATAAGGAAATTCTGCAAAGAGACTGAGGCTTACAATTATAAATAATACATTAAAAACTAAAATGGAATTATCCTTATTAAAATTATCATCCTGAAAGGATCTAATTTGATATTTGTCAATCCTGTCCTTACCTTGGCTAAAAGATGAATGACCTTAAAATGGAAGGACCCATTGTCTTCTCTGGTTGAGGTCTGGATACATCTGAATTTTTCGTGTATAAAGTAGTAAGGGTGCTTCTGATAAATTCATTTATGGATTTCAGAGCACCATGCAGATGCTCAAGTGCTGATTTTAAGTCATTAGTAGAAAAGAAATTTGCAAGCAAATGGGACCAATTGATTGCATAATTGGCCTGCATTAATGTGGTCATGCCCATAAAGTAGGTGGCACTCATCCATTCTTGCAGATTGCAAGATAAGTAATGACCAAAAAAAAAAAAAAAAGAGAGAGCGCGAGAGAGACGCGCATGTTGCATACAGGTGCTATATTCCCTGGGCTCTGTCAGTAAGCTTCTCCTCTCCAGTCAGCAGTGCTTCAGTTTTATAGAGCTGAGTTTCAGTTATCTGACTGCCCTGTACACAGATAATTTTGCTCATGGGTAGACAGTGCATTCTAGATGCAGTGTTCACACCACACACTATTAAGCAATGAGACACCCCTGCTGGGGACTCTTAAAATGGAGACAGGGCATACAAGCCTGAGAGGCGCAGAGGAGAGCAGAGCTGCAGCTGTACAATAAAGCTATGGTATTCATTGGCATCACTTTCCCGTAGCCTGATTAGTCATGGAAAGAGCACTTGAGAGGGTTTCTCTCAAATCACACTGCATAATTAGGGTAAAAATTACTGTGAAAGACACTGCCTCACAGGTGAAGAAAATCATGTTTCCTGCTGTTGTCCATTCAGATGATCCAGAATTTCTGTTTCAAATTTCGCTTTCTTCCTGATGTGCCTGGGCAGAGCGCCAGGCTTCCGTCCTGGGGTACTTGGACAAATGTTGGTCTGCCGAGAGTGGAAATCCTGATAGTGTTCTGTACCCTGGAATGGTTCAACTGAGGCCAACAGATGTGAAATCTCTGGCTTGAAAAGACTTGATTTATCAGATCACATCTGAATATTATTTCAAGAATGACAGCACAGAGAACTTCACTTTTATAGCTTGTTTTGACTGTAGCCCAAAATAATGTTGTTTTTTTAAGTGAGCATTCATCATACAGTTGAAAGAATTTAGGACCAATGGCTGATGGGTCTCTAGAGAGTTGTATATTAAGCAGAGCTGTCTCCTGTTAGTTGTTATAGTGCACTGTCTGTATAAGGTAAATATGGAAAAGCTTAAAATCAGGTCTCCTATATGTGTATGTGCTTAAATGGATTTTCAGCTACTTAAAAATATGCTTAACAAGAACCTAAGAAATGCCATGCAGGGTCAGAACAAAGCATCCTGTTTTCAATGGTGGCTAATTTAGGTCACAGGGACCCAGCAGGATCCTAAAGCATAGATCCAGTCTGTCTTTCTTGCTGATGATCAGGGATAAGTGTA
The DNA here is from genome assembly GCF_901001135.1 of Rhinatrema bivittatum. NCBI lineage: Eukaryota > Metazoa > Chordata > Amphibia > Gymnophiona > Rhinatrematidae > Rhinatrema > Rhinatrema bivittatum. Next base: position 24,322,048 of record NC_042628.1, read on the forward strand.
AATTTGGCCACATTAGAAAGAGAGGTTCTGGGGGCAAGGAGGTGGAGATTTACACACTTGGGCGAATTTTAAAAACACGCACACACAAATACCAGAGAAAAATGTGCGTGGCTGGGACCATCGCGCGCCAAGCACATTTTTTGAAAGGGTCCAGCCACGCACGTATCTCCCACTACACGCAGAAGTGGTGGCCCGGCCAGCAGCCATTAGGCCCTGTCCCGAGGTAGCGAGCTTCGGTGCGCGTAATTTACCTGCTCCTTCAGAGCAGAAGTAAGTTAAAAAAAAAATAGGGTAAGTAGGTAGGAGTTAAGGGTCAGGGAGGAGAGGGGAAGAGGTAGGAAGGTTAGGTAGGGGGATAAGGGAACTAGGAAAGGCCTACCTGCATTGCTGTGCGTATTTTTGTAAGATACCCCCTCCTTGTGCGTGAGAGACGAAACCCGCCTGTTCATGTGCTCGCCAATTTTTTTTTTTTTTTAAATTGGGGGCGCATGTGCATGCGATATTGTATTTTATAACACGCGCGTGGCGACGTAAGCATGTTATAGAATCGCGGCGTCTTTGAAATATCGACCCCCCATGGAGTCCAACTTTCAAATCTACCTGTGGTTCAGCTTTTGTGTACAAAGTGGACACAGTAAGTTTATGCCAGTATTTTATAAAGCATAGGTCTGCTCCGAAAGTATGCACAAACGTTTTCTATGCTTGAAAACATACTCTCTACTTATTTTATATAACATGCGCGTGTACATTTTAGGTGTGATAAACCCCCATGCATGGCTATTATAATCCAATTTATATGCAGGAATTTTATAAAGCATGCGCACGTTTACCATTTTGAAAATACTTACTCGCCATCTCCAGTTCACCGATACCTCTGCCAGTTTACCTAGACCCTTTAGCACTTCACCTAAGCTTCCCACCCAAAAACTGCAATCAATAGACAAGTCCAATTGCAATTGCACCAGTCAATGAGCAGATACTGAACTTATTCATACGCATATACATACAAAAGTATGTCACTTACAAAATAGCACTTGAACTACAGCCTGGAATGCCTCTAGTCCACCCCTTTTTTCTGCTGGTAAAATGTATCCGCTAAATGGAAAATACGCACATACTCTCAACATTTGTAAAATAGCATATCCATGAATACCCGCTTCTTATGCACGTATATGCTATTATGTGCAAAATCCCTTTGATAATTACAAAAAACACTTATAATTTTTTTTTAAAAGTTATGCATATAAATGGCTTGCCAGCTGTGCACTAACTTTATGCCCTGTTTTAAAATAGATAAAGCTGTGTGCATATATTTAGCGGTGTAACAACCCAATGTTCAGACTCAGTTTGAGTACATTTGTGTTTGAAAGTCAAGTTGATTTATGGAGGTTTGAAATGATACATGCAAATTTGCAGCTAGGATGTAATGCTTCTACCTGTGGTATTGTTCAAGAAGCTTGGTCTGGTCACAGGGTCATTGGGAAGAGACTTACATGGTGAGTGATGGAAATGGGATTTGAAATTGAACCTTTATGTCACACCACTTTCCTATACTCTACTGTTGGCCTTGTCCTGTGCAAGCTTGTGGGACCATGAAGTTACCTGGAAGTTTACAAGTTTTCTGAACTTAGAATAAATATTTAACGTTTGCCTTGACATATTATAACTTGCTTACTTTTATTTGAAGATATAATATTATATGATGCTGAAATTGGATACCCTATAGATCTTTGCTGTTTATCATTGAGGGTCCGTATTCAAAAGCCATTTTTCTGCAAAATGGTTTATCCAGCTGTATTCAGCCTTTATCTGGCTAAATTCTAGCTTGCTAATAAGTTGGGAGGCTAGAATTTAGCCAGATAAGTTAGGGGCAGTCTAGGGACGTAACTGAGAGGAGCTAACTCCAATATTCAGAGTTAGCCGGTTGACTTAGCTAGCTAAGTCAAGTCACAGAGCTGTCCTAAAGTTAGCCAGCTATATTTATCCAGCTAACTAATTTAAAGGTCGATTCAGTAAAGTCCGCAGGAGAGCGGACGAACGGCCACTCGCCGGTGCGTGCGATTCAGTATGCAAATTAGGTGGTGCAGTAGAAACGGGCAAAAGTAGGCGCTAAGGACACTAGCGCGTCCATAGTGCTTCCTTTTAGTCCGGAGCAGCGGGTTTGACAGCCAACGCTCAATTTTGCCAGCGTCTTTTCTCGAGCCTGCTGACAGCCACGGGCTCGGAAACCGGACGCCGGCAAAATTGAGCATCCGGTTTTCGACCCGACAGCCACTGGCCCATTTTAAATTGTTTTTTTCTTTTTTTACTCTTCGGGACCTCCGACTTAATATCGCCATGATATTAAGTCGGAGGGTACACAGAAAAGCAGTTTGTAACTGCTTTTCTGTGCACTTTCCTGGTGCCGGCAGAAACTAGCACCTACCTTTGGGTAGGCGCTAATTTCTTAAAGTAAAATGTGCGGCTTGGCTGCACATTTTACTTTCTGTATCGTGCGGGGATACCTAATAGCACCCTCAACATGTATTTGCATGTTGAGGGCGCTATTAGGTGCCGCGGGTTGGACGCGCGTTTTCCTCCCCTTACTGAATAAGGGGTAAGGGAAAACACGTGTCCAAGAGCAGGCTAACAGTGCGCTCCGTTGGAGCGCACTGCACTGTATCGGCCTGTTAGAGAGCCAGCTATTTTCAATAATGTGGCTGCACTGTTGAATATGCCTCCAAAAAAGGTAGCCGGATGTTTATCTGGATAACTTTTCTATTTGGACTGTGTCTGAATATAGACCTCTTAGAACATAAGAAGTTACCATACTGGGTCAGACCAATGGTCCAAACCCAGCATCCTGTTTCCATCAGTGGCCAATCCAAATCATAAGTACCTGCCAAGTACCCCAACATTAAATAGATCCCATGCTATTAATGCTGGTAACAAGCAGTGGCTATACCTTATTGATTAATAGCAGTGACTGACAGCAGATAAAGACCAAATGATCCATCAAGTCTGCTCAGCAAGTTGCTTAGGGTAATAATTGCTGCTCCATGCACATTACCTCCCTGTGCCTTCTACATAGAAACGATGAAAGAAAAGGACCAAATGATCCACCCAATCTGCCCAGCAAGCTTATTCTAGTACCTGCTGCACTGTGAGGTTATCCCCATGCTTATCAGTCTCCCAGACCATAAAAGTCAGGGCCCTCATTGATTGCTGCTTGAATCCAGTTCCCCATTACCCTTTGCCGTGGAAGCAGAAAGCAATGTTGGAGTTGCATCAAAAGTATCAGGCTTTTGGTTAAGAGTAGTAACCACCACATCAGCAAGTTACCCCCATGCTTATTTGTTCCTCAAATTGTAAAAGTCAGTGCCCCCGTTGGTTGCTGTGTGAATCCAATTCCCCCTGCCATTGAAGCAGAGAGCGATGTTGGAGTTGCATCAATAGTATAAAGGCTCATTGGTTAAGGGTAGTAACCTTCGCATCAGCAAGTTACCCCCATGCACTCTTCCTTTCCAGGCTTTAGAGATCCACAGTATTTATCCCGCGCCCCTCTGAATTCCTTCACTGTTTTAGTTTTCACCACCTCCTCCGAAAGGGCATTCCAGGCATCCACCACTCTCTCCGTGAAGAAATACTTCCTATTAAGGGTAGTAACTGCCGCTCCATGCATGTTATCCCCTCCAATGCAGAGCTGCTACACCTAAAGTTTATATCGTTTACACCAGTTTTTCATTCTTATCTAGCCTCTAAGAATCTGCAGTGTTTATAATAAGATACCAGGAGAACAGTATTGGAATTCAAAAGGGCATGAGATAATCGGTTTTTATATTTTTTATCCAGCTTTAGAAAGTACAGCTAGAAACCTTTGCAAAACCAAGGGATGTTCTGCGGATATAAAGCTCTTTAGAGTGTCATTGAGCTTAAGACCGGATGCTTAATTTTATCAGCTTTGCATTTTTCTTTTTGTAGAAATGTTTACTTTGCCAAACCTTCTTACCTGTGAATTTCGCTTTCTATTTCAGCAGTCATAAGGCTGAAAGGTGCAGAGCACCTTACAATTGATTCTGCTTAGAAACATCTTTGAGACCAAATGATAGAGGTAGAATGTGCCTTAGAACTGGAACTGCAGTTTCTAAACCTCAGATTTCAATCAGAAAGCAATAGAAGCAATTCCATTATGGATGCTAGGCATTTAGCAAAAAAAAAAAATAAAAAAATCTTAGTGTATGAACAGTACTGATCTATTTTTCACTTCTTGTTTCTGATTGGATTATGAAAGAGATGCAAATGGTTGGTAGCTGGGGCCAAAGCTTTGGCCATTAGTGCGTTTGCTCACCAATGTTTTCCTGTGTGGATTCACCATTTTTCACTTGCACCCTACCTCTCATAAGGCAGGGTGTGCTGCAGTGCAAACCATCTCTGTCTCTCAGATTTACTGCTAGTGCTTGCCTTGGTTACTTGCAGGTGTTTCTCTCTGGAGTTCATTTTTCGCCATGTGCTCCAAGGGTTGTATATATTTGCTTGCAGTTTTCTGAGTTGGTTTTTCTTACATCCCGTGCCTTTGAACATTGGCCAAGTCGCCATAAGCATCTTTTATCCGCAAAGGTTTACAAAGGGGCATGATGTTTAGTCAAAAAGAATGGGAAAGAGAGGTGACCGGGGGTCGCTTTGGGTGGGATTTGAGGCTGAAACTAATTAGTGATATAGAACTTCCAAAAAAGGATACAGTCCTGCCGCACTCAGGACTATTCTTTGCCAGGAAGATAATTGCTGCATTTTGGAAGTTGGCCCAACTCATGAAGCATTAACTATCGGCTCCAAAGCGCCTGGAAGTCAGAAAAGCGCCCAACGGCACAAGCAAAGGTTTGGCTGGGGCAGGCGTCCAGAGTGACAGCATGAAATGGGAATCAGCTGGCAGGGCAGCTCAAACCTCCTCTCCCCCCCGAGATTCATTGAACGGTCAAAAACGAAGCAGCGATCTGGCCTAGGCAGGGCATTCAGTGTCCCGTCTGTCCGCAGGAGTCCCAAGACTCAAAGCAAAAGCCGGGGAGAAGGCATCAAACTGACAACAGATTGTCTCCAAGGGGGCTTCGTGCTGGGATAAGGTGCATTTCTTTTAAGGGGGCTCATTCACAAAGCTCCTTAAGCAAAGATTTCAAGCTGGCAAATCAGTTCCCCAGCTTGACGACGGATGAGGCATGGACTAGAGGCTTGGGGTGCAAATTAAACCCCCTCTCTTCCCTGGTCCCGCGGTCCCCTGCGGAGCGCTGTGTACTGTCAGGCCGCCAGATGAGCGATCCTGCTGCTGCTGCCCAGGCCGGGAATGTAAAGAGCATGTGCCACTTGTTAACATTTTGGGAGATTTTGTTTCAGCATGAAGTATGTGGGAAGCTCACGACCCTTGTGAACTTAAGACGGTTCTTGTGGCCAAAGCTAAGATTAACCAAAATATCCTCTTGCAAAAGAATGCATTGGGGGGGGGGGGGGGGTGTTAACATTCCCAGGGCGATACCCAGCGCATATTTTCCCCCATCTAAACTTTTTAACGTAAACTTACCTCAGTGCATATACATGAAGCTTGAGAATGAACAATTTAAATGAAATAAGATGCCAGGGCTTGCAGTCCGCCCAGAGCACTGCAAGTTATGACCCGGGAAATTCAAGTGCAAGTCTCCTGACAAGAAGGCTAGGAGGAAAGGCAGCGGCCGTCTGCGGCTGTGGTGACCCCTGCTGGTGAAAGGGGGGCACTGAGGGCTTCCACTGTAGGGGGTGATTGCCAGCAAGAGACTTCGAGTTACCTGAGCACAACCTTCTAAGGAGGGGAAAGCTCAAAGCAAGAAAAATAAGGGTGAGAAAATGGAAAAAAAAACCCAACAAAAAAAAAACCAACTCAGATACTCTCAGCTCTACATTAGTTTTCTGAAAATTCTCTTTTGAAATGCAAACGCTACTAAGATTGAGCTCCAATGTACCCATTGCTTTACCAGAAATACTTAATTAGCGATATTGTCTTACTCCAAATCCTTTTTACAGGGAAACAAATCTGTCGGTGGGTAACAGATGCAGCTGCTGACTTCCAGAAATGCAAACAGTAGATGGGCAATTAGTGCAGGGAGTCAGCTGTTGCCTCTGAATAGCTGTGAGCAGAGGGACACACATTTACGGTGGGCCTAATCTTCTGCCTCTAGCTCTTACTAAATGCTTTCAGCCACGGGCTGTAGTACCGGGGGGGAGGGAATGAGGGCCCGATGTAATAAGGCAGAAATCAACCTGCAGCTGTGCACACACAGCAAGGTTTGTGCACAAAAACAAACAACAACATGGAGGTAAAATTGTGCATGCTGTTTAGTGCCCTCATATGGAAATCCCATGGTAATGAAAGCATTAATATTACTCCCCCCTCCCCCCAATGCAGAGAGTTGCACTGGCTTAACTCAGGATCTCTTACAGGCCGATCCAAGAGATCAGTGCGGAAAACAGGGGTCAGTGTTGAGCGCCCGCTTTCCTACCAAGCACCCAGCCACCGCTCCTGGGCACATGATCGAATATTTAAATGAGGGGTCACGCTGCCAGGGAGACGCTAGGGACAAAATGTGCGCACCTAGCGCCTCCTCGGCTTTTTTTTTTTTTTTTAACCCCCCCCCCCCAAACCTCTCCACAGGCTAAGCGGACTAACATTGCTTTCCAGCAAATCCCCTCCTTTAGTTTGTAGAACACGACTTCTGCTTTTGGCTTGCAGGCTGCCTTTTAAAACAAACTTCTGTTTGTACATTTCATACCTTGTAGTCCAGCCTTACACAGTAAGTAGTTGAGAGAACATCTCCAGTGGTCATCTCTTGGACCGCTAGTCATATTAAACTCTTAGATGTTGTCGATGGCAGGTATTTCTGTAGATGGATCTATTTTGTACATTCATGTATGTTTTCTCTTGTAACCTATCTAGTTTAATAGATTACAATAGTTCACAACAAAAAGACCGTGTACATAACTAGCGACTTGGTATCATTTCCAGACATCACAGTAGGTGTAAGAAAGGAATGATTGGCAAACCAAGTGCAGCATCCAATCTGACTGCCAGCCAAAGACAGGGGGGGGGGGGGGGTCACTCGTAAAGCAACTTCTTGACTGGAATATGGCACTTCCAGATAGAGAAATGCTCCCTTTACTTGCCTTATGGCATCTCTCTACAGAATATCAATCACACAACAAACCCACACACACCAACTGGTGTATTCCAGTACACACCACTGTAAACAACCAAAGAATAAACCGTGTACTAGTTATAAATTTAGTATAGCACATATGACGCCAAACAGCTTATGTCAGACCCTCTATTCACGGGCAGACATTTTATATGTACAGCTCGTTTTTCATAGGGGTCACTGTTACTTTAATCATGGTAATCCATAAACTCAATTTTTCGTTTTTTCAGTTTTTTTCAATCAAAATAAAACCGGGTACTTATCCGCACTGAAAAGGTCCCAGGTAACCCGACATGGCCATGTTTCGGACCGCTGTCCTGCTTCAGGGGAAGAGAAGGAAACCAATTCAGGTAGTAGTCAAAAATATCTTCTTCTTACGGCGTATCCGCTCCGTGCCAATCCTTTTGTGAAGAGCAGGCTGCGTTTCAACCCGCTGCGTTTCAACCCGCTGTGTTGAAACGCAGCCTGCTCTTCACAAAAGGATTGGCACGGAGCGGATACGCCGTAAGAAGAAGATATTTTTGACTACTACCTGAATTGTTTTCCTTCTCTTCCCCTGAAGCAGGACAGTGGTCCGAAACATGGCCATGTCGGGTTACCTGGGACCTTTTCAGTGCGGATAAGTACCCGGTTTTATTTTGATTGAAAAAAACTGAAAAAACGAAAAATTGAGTTTATGGATTACCATGATTAAAGTAACAGTGACCCCTATGAAAAACGAGCTGTACATATAAAATGTCTGCCCGTGAATAGAGGGTCTGACATAAGCTGTTTGGCGTCATATGTGCTATACTAAATTTATAACTAGTACACGGTTTATTCTTTGGGTATCTCTCTACAGAACACATGACTATGTCCTTGCCTCATTTGGAGAATCCCAAGAAACCATGAATTAATAGTAAACAACAACAAAAGACCCTAGTAAGCCGGCTTCTGCAGACCAATCAAAATGCAGCAGCATCTGATCACGTGCACACTATTTTCTCTTGTTCCCCAAAATGTCCAGAAAGTAGGGGCATCATTAGCCTTGGGCACACGAGGCCCATGCCCAGAGTCTCCTTCAGTGGCTGTCAGGCCACGAAGAAAAGGAAAGCCCCAATGGGGCTGCCACAGATCCCATCCCATGGGGGCCAAAGAGGCCAGACAGGACACTGTGGGCCCCATTCCGCGGTGGCCGAGGAAGAGGCCTGACAAGGCTGCCGCAGGACCCCCATCTCACGGCAGCAAAAGAGGAAGTTCGGAGACCCAAAGAACCCAATAAACAGAATGGAAGGGTTGTTTAGGCAGGTTGTCTTTTTTGCAGACATGGATTTGCTGGCCTCTTGTGTTAAGTAACTTGCAATCGTGATTTAGGTCACGGCCCTATGCAGGGCTGGTGCTACCTGTCTTGCCCCCCCCCCCCCCGAGTGATGATTACTGTGCTGCCCCCTTCTAATTTAGTGGCAGCAGGGTAGCTTGCATACAGGTTCTGCGGTGGCCCTGCCTCCTGCTTGGATTTCTTTATTGTACACGAAGCCTCTGCCTGAGGAGAGGGATGGAGCCAATGAAGGACCTGCAAGCATCCCAGGAGCAGTGACTTGAGCACATGGCTCCTCTCCTCCCACCTCCCCAGTCCTCTTCAGCAGAGTGAAACCAGAACTGCTGTGGGAAGCGGGAGGGTAAGCAGCAGCTTGGGCTTCTTCCTGCTGGTGCCCATCAGCATGAGAGCCAGGGTATTCTCGGTGTTCCGGGGGCAGCACCACTCCCACCTCCCTAGAAGCTGCCGCCCTGTGCAAATGCACGGGTTCTGGTCCTGTGACACAGTCCTCAAGGGGAGATAGGCCAGTCGGAGCCTGCAGGAAAATCTTTTTCTGGAGACAGGGGGGATTACAGGTGTGATAAAAAAGCTGGAAATGGCAGCCAGAGCCTGCAGGCTGGAAAGTCCCCAGGGAAAGAGAGTAGAAGCAATTAACCCTGTAGCTTGGTTGCTATGGAATCAATTAGTGTTGAGAAACGCTCCCTGGAGACGGCCCTTGGCAATAGAGTAGAGCGGAGCTCCAAACCACCCACATCTGGGTGGCATGGGATTATTGAGCCATGGATAAAGGAAAACGACCAAAGCTGGAGAGACTTTTCTGTTCCCGCCAACCAAAAGGCACCTTAGCACCTAAGTGGGAAGAGGCTCTCCTAGAAAACCCAGAGCTAGGAGAGAAGAAAGCTGGGGAATGTAATAGTGAACCGGGCCCTGTAGAGTCAGATGCTTTTGATTTTTGTTATATACTGGCGCTAACCCTGCCTCGGCGCCTCTGTACCGAGACAGCGTGCGTATGTTAGAGTAAGCCAACATAAAAGCAAGTTATAAAGCAGAGCAGGCTCTAGTCTCCAGCCTGCTCCAGGGTACAGCCGGAGAACACAGGACCCCTCACAGCGCACAAAGTTTCAGTTGGACCATTCAAAATCAATTCAAAAAGCAAAGGAAGGAAGGATAGATGAATCTGAGTCAGCAAGAAATACCTGTGCTGTGCATCCTTCACAAAATGACAGATAACTGTCCTGCTTATTTTCACTTGCAGGTTTTCCTTGCTTTTCCTACAGAAAAAGATGGAGCTTTGCTTTGATACAATAAAATACAGTTTACATACAAAAGTAGGGGCAGGGATGTGGGAGACATTTTACAGAAAGGAAGAGTCAACTGTGAAAGGTAAGCTAAGCATACCCATAAAACAAATAATCCGATTAAGGTACAGGAAACCTAGCAACATGGAATGATGGTTGTATAGCACCACAAGCACATGTGCAGTGTAAGACTTTGCAACGGAGTTCCTTATGATCATTTTGACGGTAGCATTTTCATATCATTAAAATGAAGGCTTGCATGATGCACCTCTGGTTGGTAATTTGCAAATTCTGAATGGAAAGGTCTGTACTGTACATCTTGGGCAGCCTTTGGGTTTTATAAGAAGCAATTTCCCAGATGGAATGGAAAAGGGGAGAAAAAAAAAAGGCCAGGAATTACAGAAACCAGAAAGTTAAGCCCATTCATTATTCTCCGCACTTTCAAAAGAAAGGAGGAGGACTTGGGCGTTGTAAGGTCAAGAAGTCTCTCGGGACGTTTGCTGTACTTACTCAGCAGGCCCAGGGCATTCATCCAGATGAATGGTTAACAGTTCTTGAACAAATTCTCCAGGCATTAAGCAGATGAATTTGTTTGCTTAAATTCCAGTCTTCATAGCTGTTCTCTCCACTTACATTTCCTGACAAGGATTCTAAGCCACCATATGCACATTTCTGAAAATATAATTGCTTGTTGTAGATAATGGCATCAGAAGTGATTGAACCAATAGCAGTAATACTCACAGAAATTGTCAAGGGCGCTATTCCCGATCTTTTCTTCTACTTAAACAATTGCGGAACAGTATTCTAGAAGTTTAGAACTTTCCTCTGAGATAGAACTGTATAAATGTGGATTTACAAGTCATTTCATTCATATCCATGTTTTTCTCCAGGCCATTTATTGAAATGACCTGAATTCTAAAACAGCCATATTTCAAGTTTTCAATCAGGGGTGTTGCTATGCAGAGGCCCACACCCTTATTCTATTTGTTAATGCCCTGCCCCTTTAACAGGACGGGTCCAACAGGATGGTCTCACTCTGCCGCCCTTGTGACTGAGGGATGTCCCAATGGGGCAGGAAACCTCACTGGACAGTCCCCTACTCCTTCCAGCTTACAGATCTAGTCAAGATTGGCTGACAGGATGCATAAGAAAAGACAAATACAAGGTTTTGAGTTAAAATCTTCTCAGTCATGGCCTTTCTGTATTAAGGAAGGTGGGATTCATTATCATCAAATATGTTGTTAGGCGTAAGACCTATTGCTTTGTGTCATTGCGATACGATCACTCTTATTAAAGAAATAAAACCAGATGATTTTTGTAAGCTGGATAAACTTCTCTCAGAACATCCAGATGCTGTGACTGCATTCTCTCCATGTAAACCCTGAGCAATTGAACAGGATTAATATCACTAGTGGTTGCCCTTATAGAGGAGGTTAGGTGGCAAGGAAGAGAATATTGTCTGTGACAAATATATGCCAGTGATTACTCTGCGAGTCACATTTAATGTAAGTAATTCCACCTCCCAACTGTTTCTATAGCGGAAAATACATTTCTACAGATACAGCCAAAGGTTTTCCCCCAGAGGGAGGGAAAAAGAAAGAGTGGAGCAAGATCAGTTATGAAGCTGAACAGTACAGGAGAGGATTACCCACTTAACATCTTTATTTACCTTTCCTGTTACAGAGCATAACAATTGTGAAGTATGTAAAAGAAACAAAGTCAACCAACATAGTTATTTTAAGTGTTCCTGTAAAAAAATATTATTATTTATTTTTTTTTTTTTTACAGGAACACTTCACTTGCTGGAAAGTACTACCAGGTTTTATCATAGATTCTTTTTCAAACTCAAATCATTCTCTGCTAACTGCCTGGCATTATTTACACGATAAATTATTTTAACAATCCTAGAATGTGTGTACTGTTTGGTTGGAACCTCTTTTTGTTTTACAGCATTAATCTTGGTTTATTTTTGTCCTTTTAAATTAAACTTTTTATAAGAAATGCCCTAAAAATTTCAAATAAGGGATTTACCAATTTTTCCAAGTGACTGCTACCCTTGAAATATTCTTTTCAACAAAATAATCCTTATGAACCACAAATATTCTCTTTTACAGAGGTCTGAAGTTATAACAGTGCCTCTATGTGAATCTGTTTCAGTACAGAGTACTGTGAAAAGATAATTATCCAATTTATTGATATCCCATCTTCTAGCGACATACTGCTCAAGATGGAGAATTAAACATATGCAAAATTCATTCAATATGAACATAATTTACCTGGCATCTAATACAAATTATACATATATGTTTTAAATATAATCTGGGCAATAATTCCTAATAGTGTGATAAACAAATGTTAAAATCAATATCTTCTTTAGAAATGTGAGAGCTCAGAAAGGTACCCTGGGAAGGCACATTATTTAGAACAAACTTTTTTCCATCATGTGAATACCATTTTGCTTTTTTTTTTTTTTTTAATCTTGCTGTCTTCTCTGAAAAATGAAGAAAACTTCACGTTTAGCTACTTAATTTACCTTATTAGATGACTTCATATTAGCCACTCATCTACGTTAACTAATGAGAGGCAGAGTATAGGTTGTTTGGCTACTAGATTTTAGTATAAAACCAAACATTTTAGAGCAGAGAATCAGTCAGAGATGCGATTCCTTAATGAATAGGTCTGCCCACAGGGAGGGGGAGGGAGTCTGGTAAGTGCATGTGGATTGTTTAAGCACATTTAAAATGGAGATAGACTCTGTACTCCCTAAGAAAGATCTATGTTTAGTGTACTAAATTGCTAGAAGAAGAATATCTGTCCCTAAGTAAAGCATTGTGCAGAATAGCAGTGAATTTAGCTCGGCACAGATTTAGTGTTTTGTTTTTTTTATTATTAAAGTTAATTTGTTTTGTGAAGAAGGTTGTATTAGCTGGTGCAGTGGTTTTTTTTTTTTTTTAGCTAGAAGACTTAGAAGAGAGATTAAGCCTTTGCAAAGGTAAGGTTTATAATATCCTCTTTTGATAGAAAATTTTAATTAAATAATCTAATTAGTTACTTTTTGTTTTATTGTTATTTTATTTAACCAGTTAAGGGTAGTGCACATGTTTTAGAATAGGAAAACTGCATTATAGTGGCAAGAAGAAGAATCTATATACCGACTGCGGAATAGAGGGGGAATTTTGTTAATTTCTATATAGTTAATATAATAGTCAAGTAGATGTTTGTGATCTACACCAAGGAAGAGAAACCATATGGATCATCCCTGCCTCCTCCTCATGTAGGATGACCTGAAAAACCACACAATTCTTGCCAGAATTTCAAATTTAATTTTAAATGATATGTACTTTTAATTTAAACAGGGATTAAGTGAACACACTAAAAAAAACGTATCTTTTCTACAGTGTCCTTTAGTGATACCTATTTCCATCTAAGCATTGTATCATAACTATATATATTGTTTCTATTAGAGATTTTTTTTACTTGCTGTAAAATCCTAGGTAACTCACAGTATACATGCAATAAAACTCCTCCACACCATTCCTAACCTTCCACCCATCCAGTACCTCTGTAAACCCAGGCTAGCTGCCAGCATTGCAATATGCTATGGCCATGCCTTGAGTTGCTGTCAGAGTAGTATTCTGCTGGGAGAGGTCATGGCCTACTGAGATCCTGGCAACAGGTATTGGGTGGGAGAGTTAGGATTGGTGCAAGGGATTGGGGCTTTCATATTTAAGCCTTTGCAAATGGGTAGGTGGTGGGAAGGGAGGAGGGGAGGCCAGTGATAGAATAAGACAGATTTTCAATTATTAATGTTTGTTTGGAGGGATTTGGGGACCTCAGCCTGGTAGGGCTCCTTATGCATATATTGGCTGGGGGAGGGGGGGGGGGAGGGAAATCCGTGTTGCACTTTTGTTTATACACTAAAACCACTTGAAAAACGAGCTTGCAGGTCCACATCTTCATTAGCTCAGCACAGCAAGAAATGCTTGTAAAGATAGGGAAAAAGAAATAGCCCCCCCCCCCCAGCCCCTCCAGGCACTGAGAGAGAGATGCTCCGATTACACAGGACATGCCTGGGCACAGCTGCTCAGGGTGTGTGCAGAATGTCACAGTCTACCAGGAAGGGAATACATTTCCACAGACTGGATAAACTAGGCAATGACAGAATGGAGATATCAGAACTGCTGGCACAGGTGCCAAAATGACACTAGAAGAAGCAAGGAAAAAAAAAAAAAAAAACAAAAAAAAAAAAACATTTTTGCTTTGGAAATCTGATAATACTGTCCCACCTCTCCTCTCAGCATCGGATGCTGACAAAGATCACCACACTACATAAAACTGGCTTAGGTACGGTTAGGGTGGCCTCTATTTCAGTTTCAAAGCTCATTGGACACCTGCACTGTAAGGAAAATGCTCGTATTAAATACCAGGAGGTTATTATGCAACCACAGTAGTGTTTTCTGGGAGACAAGAAGTGACTGTAGCTGCAGGGGCTTCCTGAGTGTGGAATCAGAAACAAAGAACAAGAGGCTCTCCTCACTCAGCCCACACTGATCTACTAAACCACCCACAAAAATAGCATTAAAATTTTGTCCAACCTTTATATAAAGTTCATTTCAAAGACTAATCTCTCTGTTCACTTCGAGTGCTCAGCCCTTCAGCAGGATTAATTAAATGTCAACTCCACATGTTATATATTGAATATCTAAACTAAGGGGTCCATGCACTAAAAATCATGCTAAATTATTTTTAGTGTGTGCATAGTAAATATGTAAAGGACAAAATTTCAAAGATCCCCGTGCATGCCCTTATACGTGTGTATATGGGCACGCAGAGATCTACCATAGTATTTTATGGTCTGCGAATAATTCTGTGCAGATTATAAAACACACGTATATCCACTCCCCAACATACCCATGTATGTTTCAGGATGTGCAAATATTTACAATGATTTGAAAGCACATACTTTCTCTACCTATTTTATAAATTGTGTGCATATATTTTGAGCAAGAAATATAATTTGTATGCATAAAACACTGATCTATATGTGGAAGTAGGTATATTTTAAAATATGGACAAGTACTTTAAATCACCAGTTTGCCTATGCCTATACCTTCACCAGTTCATCCAGTCCACCTCCAGTTCAGAGACCCTTCTACTACATCACACTGAGCTTCTTTAGACTGGAGTAGATCCGGAGGACTGGAAAAAAGGGTGAATGTGGTTCCTGTTCATAAAAGGGGAAGTAAGGAGGAGGCTGGGAGCTACGGGCCAGTTAGTCCGACCTCTGTGCTGAGCAAATGAATGGAATCGCCGCTAAAACAGAGGATCGTGCAATTTTTGGAAACCTATGGATTGCAAGATCCGAGGAAGCAAGGTTTTATCAGTGGTAAATCTAGTCAAATGAATCTGATCAAATTTCTTTAATTGGGTGACCAGAAAGAGTTGGATCCAGGACTGGTGCTAGCCTTTTTTGCTGCCCCCCCCCCCCCCCCCCCGATTCATTCAGCCTCTATCCTGGGCCCATCAAAAAAAATGACCAGCTCCCTCCAGCAATTATATTTTTAATAACATCCCCCCAAATGGAACTCATGGTCAAGGGAATGGTATTAGGTAACCTAAGCAAATCTTACAACCTTGTGCGCACACACACACACACACCTCAATTATGCATTTGTAACAGATTTTACATGAAGAAAGAATATTCAAAAGTACAGTCTTCTGAGGCAAAAATATCTTACAACTTGCATATTATATTTACATGCACTGCTGTGGTGCCAACCAGAAACTACTGTAAAAAAAAAGACACTTGGAATTCCTATGGGATCAGGCTCTCTGTAATCTGTGCTGGGTGTGGGCTTGGCCCTCAGAGATCCATGAAGAAACGGAATGACCGTTACAATATAGTAAACCTCCCATTGTTACTAGCAGTGTGCCTCAGGGATCGGTCCTTTTCAACATTTTTGCGAGTGACATAACTGAAGAGTTGTTGGGAAAGGTTTGTTTTTTTTTGCTGATGGTAAAATCTAACAGGATGGACAGATAGGAAGGCTTAGAAAACGTGCGGAGCGATCTAGTGAAGTTTGATAAATAGTCTAAGGTTTGGTAGCTAAGATTTAATATTAAAAAAAATGCAGAGTAATGCATTTAGGCTACAAATACCTAAGAGAAAGGTATAGTAGTGGAGGTGGAATTCTTCTAAGCACAAAGGAAGAGTGGAATCTGGGGGGTAATATCTGATGATCTTAAGGTGGCCAAAACAGGTGGATAAAGTGACAGTAAAAGCCAGAAAGATGCTTGGTTGCATAGGGAGAGGAATGGTCAGCAGAAAACAGGAGGAGATATTACCCCTGTATAGGTCCCTGCTGAGACCTCACTTGGAATACTGTGTACAATTCTGGAGACCACACCTTCGAAAAGGATATAAACAGGATGGAGTCGGTCCAGAGGGTGGCTACCAAAATGGTCAGTGGTCTTCATTCTAAAGCACACGGGGATAGACTTAAAGCTCTAAACATGTATAGCTTAGAGGAAAGGTGAGAGAGGGGAGATATGATAGAGACATTCAAATATCTCAAAGGTTTCCATACACAGGACGGGAGCCTTTTTCAATGGAAAGGAGGCTCTAGAACAAGGGGTCATGAGAAGAGGTTGAAAGGGAGTAGACTGAGGAGTAATCTTAGGAAATATTTCTTTACAGAGAAAATGGTGGATGCATAGAACAGCCTCCCAGTGGAAGAGGTGGAGACAAAAACAGTATTTAAATTAAAAAAAGCATGGGATAAATACAGGGGATCTCTAAGGAAGTGATGAGAATTCTAATGCTGGATTAATTGGACAGATGGGCAGACTGGATGGACCATACAGTCTTTCTGCCATCATGTTTCTATGTTTAGAGCAAAAAGGATTGGGTCTATGTTTGGTACTTGCAACCTGGATTAGCCACTGTTGGACACAGGATACTGGGCTTTATGGACCCTCAGTCTGATCCAGTATGGTATGTTCTTATGTTATGTTCTTTGGGGTCCTGCCATGACTTGTATTGACCTTTGTCAAAGTCAGAATGCTGGGCTTGATGGACCCTTGGTCTGACCCATTATGGCATTTCTTATGTTTCTGAAAACCAGACCCATCTAAAATGCCATATGTATCTAGAAACTCAGCTGAAGTGCCACTACTTTCTCTAATACTTTTCCCAGGAAAGGCATTTTAGAAACTGGCTGGTTTTGACCTTCACTTCCAGAGATTTTTTTTTAATTAATGGCTTAATCGAAGCTTACTTAAATGGAGCTGGTAATGCCAATGAAACATTCACTAATAGTGTCAACTTTTCCAATACAACTCCCTGGCAGAAATGAAGGGATCTAAGACAACACCAGACTCTCAGTGTTTTCAAGATATAGTCTGTTGGGTGCTGACACTCGATAACACATTCCATCTTCCATCATCCTCCTTTTCCATAACATCAGTCCCCCGAACCTAAAGTACAACCTTCCTTACCATCTCTCAAGGAAATACAAAAAAACAGGTCTGACTCACTTCCTCCAAATTCCCACAATCGGATAATCATCTCTTAGCTGCTCCACTCCTGCTGATCTTTAGAACTCAAGATTTCCTCCTTGGTATCATCTCCCTTAAATTATTTTCATCTGGAAAAGCTCCACAAAACCATTACACAACTATTCTAGGTTCCTTGGGAACAGCAGTCAACCTCTTAGCTACTGTAAACAATTTGCTTGGCCCGTTCCAGGATGCCTGAATAACCACCTCAATATACAATTGTTTTATTGCTGTCAAGATCATCCTATAACTACTGGCCTGTTTTTTCCAATTAGTCTTATTCTCGGTAATCTTAATTCCTCTCCACCTCTGCAATTATTTTTGGGTCTATAATTCCCCTGTGAACCACAAGACTCTCTGCTTTGATCCCACTCTCTCAAGAGTCAGTACATCCAATGTACATATCTCCACTAATTCTTGCTTATTGGCTTGCCCATAAAAGTCTGGGATAGGACCCAACACATCTTAAAATGTATTCACATCCAGGTTCTTTATATGTCAAGCTTCTTTCCATGCCTTCTTTACTTTTATTGGAAAATTGTAAGCCTGAACAATTAAAACATAACCAAATGATAGGCAGACTAGGATGACTGAGTGATAGCTGGACTAGAAATACTCAAAGGTCCCTCAGCATCCCATAGATATGAAAACAAAATCTAGAGATCGATCCACTATAGGCGTTGTGAATTGATGAGCCGAGTAAAACCCATGTCCTGCATATTGAGCTTAAATTGATTTGCTCTTCCCAGACCTTAACTTCTCCCAGATATTGAAATCACACATCACTCAAAGATTTACTGTCAAAAGCATAGCATCTGCTGCTATTAAGCCCAATAAATCAGTCAGTTCTTTCTCCGAGTAGATGTCTGGTAAATCAGCACGATACCTAGCAATTTCACAAATACATACTCCTTTAACCAAACATAACTTGAACTGTTACAGTGATCAACATTCCCTATATACCATAATACTACCATCACCTTCTTCTCCTCATTCACGAGCCCTGCACAAATGTGAAGTGCTTTATGACAAAGGATTCAGAACAGTGTCTATTGTGAAGCCATGATCTAGTTATACATAAGTCAGCTTCCTGCAACTGTTATTAAATCATGCAATACTCTCCCTTATTTTTATCCCCCTCTAAACCTCCCAAAAGAATTAAAGACAAGCTGCAGGACATAGCAGCTCAAAGAAACTTCCTGCTCCCCACCCAAAGACTCTCCAAAAAATTAAAAATAATTTGTGGGCCATAGCAACCCAAAGACTCTCCCCAACCCCCTCCTAATAGTGAAAGTCATGAGGACTTATGACCTCTCCTATCCCCTACCCCACCTAAAACACCAGTCACATACACATAACCTTACTGCACCCCTCTGTACTTCCTGTCTGCCTTCCAAGCCATGCCCCGTTCCTCACAACCCATACACAGACTCCTCCCTAAAAAAAAGGGTACCTGTTCCACTGATAAACCCTATGCTCTAAGGATAAGGGTTTTGGATTCCTGTGGAATCCACATTTAAAACTAATCTGAGAAAGTTCTTTTTCACTCAATGCACAATTAAACTCTGGAATTTGTTGCCAGAGGATGTGGTTAGTGCAGTTAGTGTAGCTGGGTTCAAAAAAGGTTTGGATAAGTTCTTGGAGGCGAAGTCCATTAACGGCTATTAAGTTCACTTAGAGAATAGCCACTGCCATTAGCAATGGTTGCATGGAATAGACTTAGTTTTTGGGTACTTGCCAGGTTCTTATGGCCTGGATTGGCCACTGTTGGAAACAGGATGTTGGGCTTGATGGACCCTTGGTCTGATCCAGTATGGCATTTTCTTATGTTCTTACAAAGGGGTTTTGGAGGGAGGGATTAGTGGATGCTCACTGTGAATGCAGGGGTGGGTGGGTGAATGTATTGGGGGCTCTCGTAGAGGCTGTATGGGCCAAGTTGTAGAAGCATTCAGGGGGTTATGGGTCTTAGTAGGGAAAGCATGCTGGGGTATGTGCGACGATACAGGTAGGGGAGGGGGGGGGGGAAGAGCCAGAAAGTGAGAGTGCATGTGTCCATCACTTTGTACCCCATCAATTTTGACAAGCTTTTCTACCAATATTGCATAAAATGCTGTTATGGTGCCTTGCCGCCTTCCAGTTGGACATCTGACCTC
The DNA here is from genome assembly GCF_901001135.1 of Rhinatrema bivittatum. NCBI lineage: Eukaryota > Metazoa > Chordata > Amphibia > Gymnophiona > Rhinatrematidae > Rhinatrema > Rhinatrema bivittatum. The sequence continues at coordinate 24,341,546 of NC_042628.1, forward strand.
AGTTAAAGTTAAGTTTCTCAGGATGAAGAGGACCAGAGCAGTTTCATGTGGTGCAGACCACTTTCAGCAGACCCCACCATGCAACGGCTGCTTTCTATAGAGCAGAATTTTCTGCTTATCTAACAGGAACTTGCCTTGCACAATGAAGAAGTACAGCTATGAAATGGAAAAAATATAGTGTGCAAAGTGCACTGGTGGTCATGTTTACAGCAGATGCTCAAATTACTTTTCAGAATAATTTTCTGCCAATTATGAGGAACGAGGGAGTGAGGAAGTGTCTGCATTACTTATCTGGAAGGGTAGTTTGCTCTACTCTTCACTGTGTCATTCACCCTTTCAATGAGTAGGATAATAATACAAATATTTAAACACCTGCTTTTTCTTGTCAAAGAATTTGAAACTGCTGTACAACTAGCTATGATCTTAAATACACCCCCATCCAAAACAGGCAAACTAGGCAGTCGCCTACAGCAGTGCTGTGTCAGAGCTAATATTGACAAATAAGGGAGAACTGCGTTGGAGCCATTGCTGCTGGTAGGAGGGAGCACCGCGCTGGAGCTGCCACCAATAAGTTGGCAGGGGTGTACAACTGAAAGTTTGCCTAGGGTGTCAAAACGTTCTTGCACCGACGCTGATCCAAAACATAATGCAGCGTCTAATCACTTAACTCAATGAGGAGGATCATGTAATATTTTATAAGTAGACTAAAACTTGAACTTATAAGGTTTGCTATTCTATAATGCCAGCCAGCAGGTAAGTTATCTGGGTCAAAATTACGCACTTAACTTTAACGAGATGTGCAAACAGAATTTACCCAGATAAGTCTGCATCCGAATATAGCCAGAGAAAGTTATGTGCATATTGGGACAGATTTTCAAAGGGTTACGTGCGTACGATACGCGCATAACCCCGGAAAAGCTGCCCCTGCGCGCGCTGAGCCTATCTTGCATAGGCTCGGCAGCGCGCGCAAGCCCCGGGACGCGCATATGTCCCGGGGCATGGCCTAAGCCTCCAGGCATAGCGGCCATTTGCTGCTGTGCCCAGGATCGAGGGCCGGCTGTTGGCCGGCGTGCGTAACTTCTTCAAAGGTAAGGGGGGGGGGGTTTCTAGGTAGGGCTGGGGGCGGGAGGAAAGTTACCTCCCAGGCTGCTCCGATTTCGGCGCGGCCTCAGAGGGAACAGAGGCAGGCTGCGCGGCTTGGTGCGCGCAAGTTGCACAATTGTGCACCCCCTTGTGCGCGCCAACCCTGGATTTTATAACATGCGCGCGGATGTTATAAAATCGGGCGTAGATTTGTTCGCACTGGGTTGCGCGAACAAATCTGCCCCATTGTTCCAAGCAGACTTATGCACATAACTTTATCCGGAGAGTGCTCAATATCTGCGCTTACCTGCTAAATGTCAGCCCTGCCCCTAAAACCCCCCTCCCCCACCATGTCGCCTCTTTTTAACCAGATACATTTTGTGTGTACAAAGTGCATCCATGCTGGAGGGGGGGAAATATATTCAAATCTTGGCTTCCAATCTGGCTAAATCCAAATCTTAGCTGGACAAATCCTTTAAAAACTCAGTCTCTAAGAATTCCAGGATAAACCAGACAAATTAATTTTGATCACCCTATTTAAAAAAGTATCCTAGGATTAGTGCTTCATTATCTAAGAGAAATAGAAGGGTTACTGTAGTTTAGTAGAACAAAGAATAATCTTTCAAGGTAACAATTACATTAAGTAACTTTTGAAATGAATTTGAGAGAGTCTTTTTTTAAACCTAATTAATTCATAATTGCTGATTTATGTAATCTCTCAGGAAAATGCAGAAAAAAAAAAGTGACCAAAATGCGTTTGACAACTGTTCAGAGATGAAGTGAAAAAAAAAAAAAATGCAGCGCTCATTGTTCATCCAGTTTCAGTGCATGGTTGCAATGAGTAAGTTATCCTAGGGCAGGGCTAGGCAACACCAGTCCTCTAGTGCCACAAGCCGATTGACTATTCAAGAAATCCACACATTCTTGAGATTGATTTGAATGCACTGCCTTCATTGCATGCAAATAAACCTCATGCATATTCACTGTAGTTATCTTGAAAACCTACCCGGTTTGTGGCACTCGAGGGCTGGACTTGCCTACCCCGACCCAGGGACTAGCGAGGCATATTGGTTGGGCAGTGTGCGGAATTGCATGGTCACAGCTTAGCTGTAACCTAGTCTGTAAATATCTTGCAGTACTATTGATCCAGCAGTTCTGGCAGTCGCACACAACTTCACAAAAAAAAAACCCCAAAAAAACCCCACAAACACGACTACAGTGTAAACATGAAAATTAACCATATTTAAAATCTGGATTTTTATATGCCTATAAGCTGGCAAAACACCCAGAAATTGGTCGGTCTGCAGTCCCTGAGAATGAGCAGTGGGCAGATTTGTCCTAACACTTCTTTCATAATTATTTAGGTAGTCTTGTTCTTGAGTTCAAGAACTGGATTGGCCCCATGGCTCATACTACAGCACAGAGCACTGAGGAACAGGGGACCTGGGTTCCGATTTCCTGGCTGCGCCCGGGCACACTGCGAGAGTGGTGTGTACACAGGCCCAAGGAAGGGGGAAGGGGATGTTGAGGGAAGAACAAAAGCCATGGAAATGTCAAATGGAACATAAAAAAAAGTTTTTTTTAGCCAAACCGTGTGATTCTAAGGGCCTGATTCACTAAGGCATTTCTCCCATTCGGTGTCTCTGGAAAAATGCCTTGATGAATCAGGCCCTAAAATTATAGGCACTGGATGCATGACAAAACATCTCTCTGAAATTATTTTGCCTGCCATGTTAGTCCACTCGAATGCACAGAAATAAAGTTTTAACAAATAAACAAAAATAAAATACAGTTCTATCACATTATGAGGAATAGAAGGATTTCAATTATTTACTCAGCGTTATGAGGCTTCTGTAATTTTTTCCATGTTCAAACATCTTCATTGGAATTTTCAAGTGTTGACAGATGAAATAAACAAAACAAGTAATAACATGAACAATACATGACTGAAATCAATACAAAACCCAAGGGGAAAAAAAACTATGATATCCACCAGGGGGAACTCCCAGGAAAAAGAGGGTTCGCCCTGGCAAAAGCAATTATACATGAAAACAGTGATCTACAGGGCCCCATATTGCAAGCCATTAGCAATTCTATTATATTTAATTGCTGCAAGCTTCTCAAATCTATAAAACAAACATACAGAGTTCCACAAAAATATACATTAAAGTTATTCTTCCAATTGGTCAAAATGACTTTAACAGCAATAGAAAGTAACAAAACAATTTTCTTTGAGGCACCAATACCTCAGGCTGTAGAGCTTCCAAATTATAACCTTATAGGATATAGACTGTGTAACATTCAAGATCTCAGAAATATCTATCCAAACCTCCTGCCAATAGTTATAAGTAAAAGGCAATAGAAAACCATATGTAATTGGGCACCATAGAAACACTGCAAGCCTAACAGTTATGAGATGATAACAGCCCAACCTTCTCCAAGCACTCCATAGTTTACAATGTGCCACAAAAAACATGGATGGAGTTATAGTGGATGATAGAACAATTTGAATGGAAGACCTCCAGTAGTGTTCCAAGGGAGGGAGTCTCTAGTTGAAGATCTACATCCCAAAGCTTCTCCAAACTATGGCAACCAATGATCTCCATGCCTTTATATGCTTATAAAAGTGAGAGCGGAGAGATTACCTTGTTGGGCCAAAGGGCAAAAGGGGCTACAATTTGAGGATGAACTGTAAAAAAGGCTCAGATCATATTTACTAGATCTAACACAGCATTGCAATGCATCCACAGATAGAATTGAGAAGGCTGGAAATGAAGTAAAGAGGTGAGGATAGAATAAAACAAGAAGTCTCCATCAGAGATTAATTGCCCTAAAGATCATATACCCAGTTGCTGGCAGGTTATTCAACTGATACATTAATTAAGGCTCTCTCTCAGAGGTATTCACCGGAATATGCTTGGAACACAGGTCTAACTGACCCCCTCCTCCCCATCCACCCGCACCACTTACCTACACTGGCCCCCACCTAGCTTCTGGCTAAGCTAGACTCGAACCCGCACCCTCCTATATTCGAGCAAATCCCTGTAACGGAGCCGTCAGACAGAGCTGCTGAGCCACCAGTCAGCTAGCCACTGCCATTAGCAATAGTTACATGGAATAGACTTAGTTTTTGGGTACTTGCAGGTTCTTATGGCCTGGATTGGCCACTGTTGGAAACAGGATGCTGGGCTTGATGGACCCTTGGTCTGACCCAGTATGGCATTTTCTTATGTTCTTACATCTTTTATTAATTTTAAAGAAGGGATTATACCTTGGGTAGGGGGTAAAGACATTCTGCAAGGAACATGTAGAGAGGTAAAATATTTTTCAAATTCACAGTAAGCTTTATGAGTAGATATCAGAATGGAAATATGATTTAAATGTCAGGGAATAAGTATGCCTGGCAACAACCAGAGAGAAAAGGCAGAAGCTTAAAATTGTTCAATAAAACCCAGGAAAGATACATTTTTAGTGAGCCAGACATGATTCCCAGGCATGGCCTGGAGGGCTACAAAAGCTGTTTTTCTCTGCAGGATGGAAAGACCTTGGAATACCCTGACTGAGACAAGTGGAAAGTGCAGTTGAAAGTAAGTGCAGCAATACCATACAAAGACAAACCCCATAGGAGATTGTAAGTATAATTTTTGTTTGCAAGTAAAAGATTTTCTTTGGCCACCTGTAAATAAAGGCATACCATTTACTTAGATTTGCCATGGGGATGCCCACTCAGTTTTAGGGTTGGGGTTTTTTTAGCATACTTCGTGAAAGCTTATCATGACTGATTCTGGTTTTAGTTTGCCTGTAGATTTAGTTTGTGCAGCATTTCCACTTAATAAGAAGCTTGTACTAGAATACAACAGAAAGTGGTTCAAGATAGCAAAATCTAGCCCTTTTTGATGTTTGCTACAGGAAGGCTCCTTGATGGCAGCTTCACTTGCAGGGCTCCGAGATTACTTACAGGAGCATAAGAAGGGAAAGTCTCTTGAAAAGCATTTGTAGGTTTTGGACTTGTGGGAGAACTATCGTCAGACTAGGGGGGAGAAAAGGATAATCCCCCCAAATTATTTGGAATCAGGTCTTATGTTTATTTCTGATTACAGATACAGTATAACTGTTAACACAGTGCAGTGAAGAACTGCTGTCTGCTCAAATCCTGGAGTGGGGATCCACTCCAGGAATCACAGCCCAGTCTCAAATTTACACTTGCTGTGGAAGTTTTTGAACTTGAAAGGACACAGGAAGATGAAGAATTAACCAAGTTGTGAGTTAAGGGGAAGCGGGGGATATGTTAAACTGAAAGTCCTTCTCATATGCAAATACAACAGGAGGAGAAAACTCATTTAAATGAATTGATTTTTCTATTTAAAAAAGTTATAAACAAACTGATGGGGAGTTAAAGTTGTGGAGAAATGAGTTGATTTTTGCAGAAAATTAATTTAATTTAGTATATTGTTTAAGAAAGTCTAGTTTTGTTTGCAGTAAAGTGCAATCTGTAACTTATCAAAGTGACAGCAGTGAATGTATACCTCTCAATGGCTACCATTGATTTTGTACAGAAACTAATAAGGTTTGGTTTCTTTAAATGCTGGGTAAATACTTTTATGCAAGCTAGATAAAGAAGGTGACTGGCTCTAATCAGGAAACTGAAAGAGCAGGAGAAGGAGAGAAGGAGAGCGAGAGAGAGTTTTTCTTGTTCTATGGGGGGGAGGGGGGGACGGGACGACTTAGATGTTTTCCTTTGTTTTATAAAGCAATATACCTTTGACATATAACTGATTATAACAAAGAATTATTTTTATGACATACCTAGTTAATTTCTAGTTATGTACCTACTTGCAGATGCCATTATTTAGATTTTCATGGTAATGATACACAGTCTGAATTAATGTGTTCATGGTCAATAGCATATACTATCTGCATGTCCATTTAATATTCAGATAGTAATTTTTAGAGAGAGCTACAATAGATTTTTGACCAAGAGTTTTGTTTTCATTTTTGCATTGTACCATCAGTGGGTGCGGGAATATATTTAATGCACCTGAGTTTAACCATTCCAGATACCTAAAATATAATAGAGTAGCAAGCTGTGCACAGTGGGAGCTGCTAAGAAACAAGGACCTAAGCCAATACCTTCCTTGCAGGATGGAGAGACGCTTAAATAATTGCACATGTGGAACTTGTTATGCAGGCTATACTGAGCACAGTAAGCTTGACATTGAACACACAATAAAATGTGGCCCTCACACACATCTCCCTGACTAGTTAGCTGTCCCCAAAAAGTCAGAGGCCAGCCATTAGCACAGCTACCAGCAGATGACAGAAGATACAGAGATCAATCACTGTGGACACTTCAGCAGCCCAGAGGTATGCTCACTAAAGATTTAAATTGTCCAGTCTTCTGGGACAGGTAAACTCTAGGTGTGCTTGAGCTTAGACGGAGTTTAGGCAATACTGATGAGGGTCATGAGATGACCAATTACACAGACACCAATGGACTAAACGTTTGTATTTCTTACCCTAAGTTATATCCCCATTTGGAGGTATTCATTGTAAAAAGTTGACATCACTAAAGAATTGTAGTCCTTAAAAGCAATGAAAAGGAGTTGATTTGTACAATGCAGCTAGCAGAGACATCAGTGAACAAATAAACTCCTCCTGTTAAGACTTTTCAGTGCTTATAAGGACTAAAATTTTTTAGTGATGTCAATTTTACAATGAATACCTCTAAATGTGTCTAACACCACCCTCCAAACCCCAACCCACCTCCCAAAATCCCACCCTGATTCAAAGTGCCCTTCTACAGTGGTACCTATATATAGAATATCAGCGACCCTATACAGAAGCACACTTTCTCTCCCTCCCCTCCCCCCCATGCAAGCGTGAGTATTTTAATTCTTATGCACGTACTTTATAAAATGAGGTGTTTGTTTGCTCATGTTGCAATACACATGTTTATGGGTGCATGTGCGTTTCTTTTAAAATTTACTAGTACACTTGCAATTCTTTTCAGTAAAATCAAAATTTTTGTTTGGAACATAACAATTGGTGTGGACTTTTTATGTTTTAGAATGATTCTCAACAGGGTCCTACAGGTTAAACCTGTCCCCTATCACAGAATCAGTGTCTCCAACCCTGCAATGAGTAAGTCCGTACTCAGTTGGGCTTGAAAGTACATTTAATTGTACATGCTGAACCATAATTACAGCTTTTTGCCTGAGGTTTATCTTTCATTTATTTAAACTTTATTCTTCCTTAAGCAAACATATTAAACAAGGCAGAATATAAAAGTCACATATAACTGAGATATAATACACTATAAGCATGATAAAAAACTTACATCATTAGAAATGGTTAAGAATCAGCACACACACAAAAAAAAAAAAAGAACAGAAGAAAGGTATAAATCAGTTACAGGCAAAAGCCTTCAGCTAAAAGATCGGTCTCCTGACAGCCCAAGTGATATTTTGGAAACATTAATTCTCAGTTCAGAGCAACATGGGATGCCATCTCTCCCAAAAGAAAAAAAAAAAAAAAAGTGAGGTTTTAAGAAATGGAACAATTAACAGTTTTCTACTCTCTTTTCAGATAAGGTAAGATTTTATGGATTGCAGGTCCTGGGTAATTTGCTTGAGAGTCAAATTAAATTTCCTGTTCTTTTGTACTGTGTCTGAAATGAGCATTTGCTTTGCCTCGTCTGACTGGGTCTAGTTTTCATGTTTGTGTTGCAGTTCATCAGACTCATGTTAGCAGATACATGGGACTTTTCGCACCTTATCAACACATTCACTCTCGCAATACAGCCACCATGTCTCAGCCGTCCAGCAGACAGGTGAAAATGAATTGGGATGTGCTCTACAGTTTCAGGGGTGCTCTGTTTCCTTAAGCTGTTTTTTTTCTGCTTTGGTTCTTTTCATGCTTTCAGCTTTCTCCACATTCACATCTTTATGTGGACAATAATATATTAATAGAAAATAAAGTGACCTAAAATAGATCGCTAGTACAAAATGCCACCACCATGGTGTGTTACAAAGCTGGTAGAGTACTAGGGGAAGAAGTGGTGTTTTATTGGGGTTTAATCAGTTAAAACCAAAAATCAGAAGCCCTATTTATAAAAGACAAGGGTTGTATTTTAATTTACATTTTGCAAATTAAAAAGCCCATTTCATACGATTGTGGCCAAGCTCCTCTTACTGTTGTTTAACGCATGCGATCACACCATATCGTATGGTGCGATGCAAATTCAGAAAATAGGAGGAGTTAGGGGCGGAGAGTGGGCTGGGTTAGCCTGTCTGCGAAGAGCTATCACACATCCGTAATGCCGATTTTAACTACACCTCTTTGAATTGCGTTAGGCTGTGCGATAGCTGCCGTGACCGTGCGGTAAGGTTTCATCGCCCTTTGCGATGTCTCCCTTAAGACCTATTTCAGGTGAATTGAAGGGAGGAGAGAGAGAGAGAGAGAGAGAGAGACTGGCCATAATGTCATGGCCCATAGGTAGGTATTTGTATCCCTATGGTAGGCCTACCTAGTAACTCGAGGTGGGGATTAGGGGCCACTTTGACATTGTACATGACACCTATGAACAGAACAGTGGTCTCATGAAGATTTGATGACTTTGGAGTGAGGAAACTCACCCAAAGATGAGATTTGGGCAATGTTCTCTCAACCTAGCTTGATGGACTCTCTACCTGGGTAACATCACCTGGGTGTCCCCATTTTAAATCCAACCCTGGCTGAGATGGAGGGAAAAAAACAACAACTTGTAATTTGTACAGTAGGGGAAGGCGAGGGAGGGAAGAATCTGCCAGCAGTGCTCCTGTGGGCCCACTGGCAGCAAAAGGAAGAGTTGCCCCCATGGGTGATGTCTTTGTGTTGTTCCCACCCCACAAAAGCCAGCCCTGAATGTACAGTACGGGTCTCCTGCAGCCCTGGTTTATTTTAGAGAACACAATGAGTAGGGGGAAACAGAATTATGAACGCTAAAAAAATAAACCATTAAGAAGAATATTAAGTGAGCTACCGCCAATGATTGAAAGGTTGCAGTGTTCTCTGGTATGTACAGCACTCTCTTATCTTTAAAGGCAAGACTACAATTTAGAGATTTAACATCTGCCAAGTGATGGAAACCAGCGCACAGTTTATTAGTGCCAAGATTATTGCATCAGCCTGCGAGTCAGTTCTGATACAACGGTCTCCATCTTACACCAACATCTAGAAACAGTCCATCACTGGTAATTTGTAAACTAATGAGAGAAAATGTTTGTGGACTTATTAACTTTCCATTTTGAACCCCCCCCCAACAGCTTTTGTGGATGTTTGTGTTATTGCAATGATAAACACGACAACTTCAGTCAATGAAATTTAGAAACAGGAATTCTCATCAGGGAGGACTTCCATTGCTCCTGTCTGATCCGAGTATGGTCATTCCGGTCATAACCTTTAGGTTGTGGTCACTCAGATTGCTGTTGGTTAGCGGGGGGGGGGGGGGGGGTGGAGAGAGAGAGGAGGGAAGGAATATCAGTTTTGCCTCTAACACCACCCTCTCCATTAAGCCACTCTCTCCTCCCCCCCCCCCACTTGTTGACCCCATCATTCTTCCCTTCGTAATTCCAGCACTCGACTTCCTCCCTGACTTGTGCTCCCTCAGGTGAGTCTCAAGCCCTGAGTTATAGCTGGAGGCTGAGCTGTGTGCGTTTCTGCCCCTTTCCTTAGGTTTCTCCTCAGGTTTCTCCTCACAAGCTGCTTGTATTGTGTGCTCCGGGATCACCCCTTGTCTTGTTTCCTTCAGGCTTACTGGAGACGAAGAGGTTGGAGCAGACACTACAGAGAAGAAAAAAAAAAGAAGTTGTTCTGTTCTCTTCTACAGCCCCCCTTCCCTCCTGTCCCCTGCAGGATTCCTGAGGGGAAGGGGCTGGAGTAGTAAAGAGAGGCCTCGACTTTCTAATATTACCCTGGAGACCCGGGAATGGATACAAATTTCCAGATTCCCCAGATGAAATCCAGAGAGCTCCCAGCTGTAGCTATGGTTTATGAGAAACAGTGCATTTTTGCAGGACCAGAGCTTTTTAAACATGCTCCCTGTGATTATCTGACATTTACTGGTGAATAAGCTGGCAGTCTAGTGTCCATCTGACATCCAGCTGACAGACGGAGTGACAACGAACTGCTGGTTTATTCCATGGCACAGTCTGTGCTCAGGACTGATTTCCTGTCAGCTGCCGCATACATGATAATATATTATGTCTGCATTGTGTGGATAACACATCAATTTGCCTGCAGGCATTAGGACAGAGAAATCCTGACCTGCAATTGCTGGACTCAAGGAACAAAACACAGTCTAACCTTTCAGGGCAGATAAGTGTAAGGTCCTCCCAGAAGCATTCCTTACTGTTTGGATCAACGTCTTCACAGACACTGGAACATGTGGTAGTGAACAGGGTGCCGAGGTTACCAGACCTTCCCCAGCGGGAGATATCGTGCAGGGAGAGCCTCATAAATAAAACGGAGTGGCTCATTTTAACTACTTGTTTGTTCTTTCAGTCTTCTATCCTACGATGACAGGATAAAGAGGTAGAGTCCCTAGAATTCTTGAATCCAAGGAGGATGTTCGATGAGAGAACCAGAAGGTGATTTGGTATAAGATGAGAGCTGTCGCCATATGTCCATCCCCTTATCTGCATTTGGATATTACCTCAGTTGACTGGAGCAAGCTTGGCTTAGGCAGAAAATACACGTATAAAGATAAATAACAGGGTGGATTCTGTTTGCTGGAGTCAAGGGGAGGACTGCCAGCCCAGGAGTGCGAACCAGCTCCACAGTTACTGCTTCAAGGATGAGCCAAGCAGGAGCTTATCTGCATCTTGAGGGGAGAAGTTTCCCCGTTTCACGTGCACAGCCTGAGTGGGAACCAATGCAGAGAGAGTCCTAGGATCAGGAGCATCTCTATGGGGTACACGGGGAGGGAGCTGGGGGAAAGGACTCCCTAGTGCAACAGATTTTCGGTGACTGTGTACCTACTGACTGTGTGTTTGGATGTTGATTTCTGTGTGGATTGCACCGCGCAAGACTGTACCATCTGCCAGACTGTTCATTTGCAGCAAGTACTCCAGTAAACTGATTTATTTTGGAACAACTTCATCCTTGTGTAGACAGTTTTGTGTACTGGGAGCAAATTCTTCAAGATTTGTAGCAAGAGCTAGCAAATTCAAGGACATAAATTTCAAAATTATAAAGCAACTAGCGGTACCCGGCCACGTGTTGCAGTGGCAGAGTCAGGTTCTTTACCTTCCCTCCCCCTTGCTCATTTACCTCAGTCACTCATCCTCCTCCCCCTTGGTCACTCACCCCCCCCCCCTTCCCTCCCCACACACTCATCTCCCCCCCTCACTGTCACCCCTTCAGATCAGAAAGCTTTTGTCTTTCTATTTCTGTGGGAACCCCCCCACCCCAAAAAAAACCAAACACTCAATCCCAACCCTTTAAATCAAATAACCCCCCAACCCAAGACCTAGGAAATTAAAAAATTGTTGGTGCTACCTGTGGTCTGTCCCTGGGCATCTGTGCACGTTATGTAGCCAAATAGGGGAGTGCCTAACCAAATTTGTTTTGTGGTGTTCCCAAGATCGTGCAAGTTTAGTGTATGTATTTGTGTGAGAACCTCCCCCTTCCCCCAAAAAACAACCCTATGAGAAACGCTCTCTTAAACTAACCACCCCACACTCTCCTGCCCCCCCCTCCCCAGCCCTGCGAAAAACAGTAGCCTCCCCCTGCCCCCCCCCCCCAGAGTTGCCGAATGAATGAAACCTGCCCCCCTCGTGACCCCTCCAAGATGTTCACATTAAATTAATTACCACCCCCCAAGACCTGATAAAAATGTCAGTCTGTGGAGTGGGCATTCAGGAGCGGTTCAGGAGCGATGTATTGGCGTTGGTCCGTCGGCTGTGAGCACTGAAACGGGCTCAGACGGCCCTTTGCCCTTACTATGTCAGTGGATGGAACAATGGCAGCGGTAGGTCCTCTGACATAGTAAGGGCAAAGGGCCACCAGCTGCCAGTCCTGAAAATGGCGCAGAGGGGCCCTCGCCCTTACTATGTCACATGGGCTACTGCCGCCATTGGTGTCCCCGAGTGGCATAGTAAGGGAAAGGGCCTTCGGTGCCATGTTGATTGCTGGCAGCCGATGGCTGTAGTGCAGGAGATGTGTCCCAGACCGGTCCTGGCCCCCCGCTGGAGCCTCCCGGACTTCTGTCAGGTTTTGTGTGTGTTGTGAGGGCCTGGGAAGTAAATAAAAGTGGCATGTGTGTGGGGGTGGTTTTGTGTGTGTTGGGAGGCTGTGGGAAGTAAATCAATTTGGCATGTGTGGGGGGTATTTTATCAGTAAAGGAAATAGTTATCTTCCGGTGCAAAAAGTGCACGAATGTGTTAAAATGGAAGTGAAACGTGGACCTGGACTGGCGAAATGATTAGTGTAGCGTGTGTTAGTGTAAGGTGTAACAGATGGCGCTTATGTCCAGCAGATGTCGCTGTTTTCGCGAAAAAAATCTTTAAACCTATTTTACCTGTCACAGGTGTGACATATCTGTAATGTAAGTACAGAAGAACCTTCCTGTATGCGAAATAAAGGTTGTGTCCAAATTTGAAAGCAATTGGTTCAGTGGTTTCTGAGATTAGCAATTTTGTCCAAACTATTTAACATTTTTATTTATATAGATTATGTGGCAAATGTCAATAATTTTGAAAAATTGCAAGTTAATGTACATTTTACTGTATAAAAATAGTCGTTTTCTGACACTTCTGTGGGGGGAACAGAGGAGAGGGATCGCAGAGGGCAGTGGAGAAGGCATCTCAGGCAGGAGGGATAAAAAAGAGGGGAGGATGGGGGAAGAGGGATGAGTGGAGGAGAGGGAAGGGGAGGAATGATTCACTCCGATCCATTCTTTTATACCCCTCATTCACAGCATCTCCAAACAATTCGCTCTAAACCAATGCCCCATCCAATGATCCCCTCACTCGTTTTCCATCCTTTGCCTGTACATCTTCCAGTCCGCTCATTCTCTCCTGGCTCTCACCATCCCACACTCTCACTCCTGCCCCATCCCTTCATTCACTGTCCCTCCCCTCTGATCCCCTTATTCATTCTTCCCCATCCATTCACTTTTGCCTCTCATTCACCATTCCTCCTCCCCCCCCCCCCAATATCCCTTCTCCCTCCTTTACTCCTGTCCTGCCCTGCACACCCATTCCCTTAGTCCTGTCCTAACCCCTCACTCTTTCCCCATCATCACCCCGACACTTGTCTCCCAACTCATCCCTCCTTCTCAGCCTCTCTAGTCAACCCCCCCAATCCCCTTCCACAGCACCTGTAGTCTTGCACATTGATTGGTGGCAGGAAGAGGAGCAGGAGACCAATGGCAGCACTCCGTTTGCTTCCTTCTCTTCTGCCACCCAGGCCTGGCTGCAGCTTTCGTCATGACTGAAATTGCTCATGGGCTGGACTGGGCGGCAGAGGAGGAAGAGGAGGAGGAAGCAGTCCGATTGGGTAACAGAGGACTGCTCAGCAGGGACTGAGGTGTTGACGCAGTCCAACGTGGTGGTGAATGCCGCTTTCCTCCTCTGCTGCCCAATAAGCACGGGGGGAAAGAGTTATGAACAACTAGACAGCCTCTACCCAACCTGCAGCAGAATATCCTCTACACTGTCAGGCTTCCCCCAGTCTCCTGTGATAAAAATCTGTGGGAAGTGGTAGATTGTGCAATCCTTCCCATGGCCTCAGAGTTGTGAGAGACTCTGGGGGTCCTGATTGGGAAGTACCGGAAAACGTTCCACAACCCTAAGGGTCTTGGGCAAAACACTGGTAATTTCATTGCCATGCACATGTTAGAAAGTCTCAACTTGCGCGTGGAAAAGCAGACATATGAAAAGTAAATGCATCTAGTTTATGCGGGTTAAATCTACTTGTATATCACTTTAAAAATTTGATATATCTTGCACATTTTTGTGTCTGTTGGGTACAGTTTATCTAGCTAAATTCTGAATTATCCAGCTACGTAGTGGCATTTTTCCACTTATCCAGATAAGTTCCAAGTTATTCAGCTAAGTAGCAGCAAAACAGCTACTTAGCGTTTTAAGACTTATCCAGCTACGTATCCAGTTAAGCCAGAAAGCTGGATAAGTCTAAAAAGCACTAGCTATCCAGCTATCTGATTTAGCCAGATAAGTGGCACTTTTTTTTTTTTTTTTTTTACTTACCTGGCTGATGCTGGATAAATTGGAATTTATCTGGATAAGTGCAGATACTTAGCAAGATAACTGAATGTATCCAGATAGGTGCAAAAATATATTTGCACGATTTTTACATGTGAATGCATGTTCACAGGTACATATGAGTATTTTATAACAGGCATACAGCATTTACACATAGCTTAAAAAATACCAGAGCAGTTTTGGGCACTCTCATATATACACGTATATGGGCACATGCATGCATGTTTTAAAGTTATCCTCCCTGGGTCTAGATAAGGTACAATGCTGCCTATAAAAATATGGGCCTCTGAGGGCTACAAACTCTTGTCTCATACTGTGCTGCACTTATCTAATCTTATTCCGCTTATGTAACTTTAACTATTTCCCTAAAATTAGCCGCATCTAAAATTACAGAATTTAAATTAGAAATAACACCAGGCATGCTTTAAGACGCTGACTTCTGTGGATCCATTAATTAATGCAATACATTTTGCAGCAGCTTTTTGGAATTCTGCCCGGTTCTCCCAATGTTCTTTTTATCACTCAAATTTCCTGGATTCACTTGCATTCCCCTCAGCCCACATCCATTTTGAAACAGTGCAGTTCTCGGATGACAGTGCTTTGTGGTTAGTTGTGCAGTCTTGGTGAATTCATTACAATCAACTTCATTAATTCAACTTCCCATGGAGACATTCTCCAGGGATGATATCCCCCTTTTCTTGGCAAGGTATCACCTACTGTATTTTGATAGAAATTTGTAAAAGAATGAGCTGATTTTAACAGGCTATCAGGATTTATATTTCCTACAATCCAATATCAACAGCCTGGTGTTCATATTTATTTACAATCAATACTTTTGTCTACTTTTAAAATAACTCAACAGAAATAAACAAACCTGGAATGCAAAAAACAGAGACAAGTATAGCGCTGGGATCTAAGCTGCCACTTGAAAAACAAACTATAGAGCAGATTTAAAACATAGATCACTGGTGCTCAAACTGGTCTTCAGAATCAGGTCATTTGGGTTTTCAGGACATGCCCAATGAATATGCATAAGGCATATTTGCATACATTGGAGGCAGTGCATGCAAATACAGCTCATGGATATTCATTGGGGATATTCCAAAAGTCCAACTGGCCAGGAGGAGGCTCCCAAGGACTGTCGATGTTTCTGCTCGCATGATGTCGGGGGACAAAAAACAAAATGGCGCCGGCGCTACCTTTGCCCTGTCATATGACAGGGCAAAGGTAGCGCCGGCGCCATTTCTACAACGCACCGGAAGCCCGAGAGTAAAAGATCACACCGGGACCCCCCCACTGGACCCCAGGTAATTTAAGGCATTTTGGGGGGGTTCGGGAGGGTGGGGGGTTTATTTTAAAGGGTCGGGGTGGGTTTTAGGGTTGTTTTAGCGTGCCAGTTTTCCTGCCCTCCCCTTCCCCCGATTTACGATTTTTGACGATAAATCGGGGGAATTCCTATTAAATATCGCCTCTAACGATTTTTGACGATTTAAAATATATCGGACGATATTTTAAATCGTCAAAAAACGATTCACATCCCTAGTCGAGACTACATTGTACAAATCTCACCTTTGTGTACTTTTCCTCACTCTAAATCACATCAAATCTTCACTGATGTGTACTGTGCTCTTCGTACCTGTGACTGTGCATGTAAAACTGCCCCCAAACCCTAGGCCACCACCAAAACCTCACCCGAGTTACTAGTTGCCCTTCTTACAGTGATATAAAAAGTTGACTAATATGTGTGCCTCCCCAGAAGCACACTCACTCTCTCTTACATTTCAGGCACAACACCAGGAAAAACGACATAGTTATTTCCAGTGTTAAATTGTGCAATAGCACGCATTATGCTATCACATGCAATGTTAAGTAGTCCTCGTTTTCATTCACTCCTCCCACTTGACTACATTTTTTAAAGTTGCATATGCATCTCACGATGCATTATTTATTGCATGCGTTATGGTGTTATCAAGGGGGTTAGGGCTCTAACGCCCGCAATGAGGCCCTAATGCAATTTGATAAATAACCCTGGCTGTTGGCAGTAAACAGCACTTACCCACCCAATCCACAGTATTTTACCCCCAATAACACTGGTATGTTATTGAGCTGCTTTGCATACAAAGTGGCTCATTACTAGGCAAATTAATGTAAATAAAATAGCCCAGCTTGCCTAAAAAATTGCAAGCCATGTTATTTTAATGAAAGCTGGTTAAAACTCTGGAGTTGTTGCTAACTTTCCCTAGGAGTGTTGGGATGCTAACGTGGGTCCCGATGCTCCCAAGGCTGGAAGGTCCAGAGCAGCCCAAACGGAACATCCCCCCCTTCCCAATGTGTGAAGCCAACCCAGGGGTCTTATGAGATCCCTGTCCCACTCTCCTGCTACCCATGCGGCAGCTCCAGTGCGTGATAAAAAAAAAAAAAATTCCAAAAAAATAAATACTATTTATTTATTCGTTTTTATATACCAGTGTTCAATTTGTAATATCACATCAGGCTCCTCCTCTTCCTTTCCCAACCCTGCTCCTTTGTAAAATTTGCCCCTAGCCTCAGACACCCCCCTCCCCCCCCCCCACACACACACACTCTAGTCATAGCTTGAAATACCCGATGGCCTAGTGGCCCGATGACCTAGTGGCCAATCAGCCACATTTCAATTATGGACCTTTAATTTGATGGTGGCCCCGGGCTGAGGGACTGTTATTATGTGGCATTAGTGGGGTTATCAACCCACGGTATTTTGCCCCATGATATTTTATAGCTGGGGAGAAGTACCAAGTACCACAGCTTTAGTAAACTCCATGGTCATTTCCTCTTGGCGAAAATACCGCGGCTTAGTAATCGCCCGCCTTAGAATATAAGCCCTTTGGGGCAGGAATCTACCTACTGTACCAGATTATCGAAACTCACCTGGATTATAAATTTCGAAAGGCAGGTAATTAAACCCAAATCCAGCACTGGAACACAACGCCGGAGCAAAAGCATGAGTATTACAAAATAATGTTGACTTGGAATTAAGTACGAAAGGAATCAGAGGAAGTGTTGTCTTAGGAACACCATCAAGTTGTCCACATCGGGCATCTCACTTATCCCTAACAGCATCTTATTATCTCCTTCTTACGAAGTCAGGAGAAATAAAGAGATACAAATGTAGAGAGAACTGATATTTAACAGAAAGTTACAAATTAAAGTGTGAACAATCAGTTCTAATAGTGGAATGCATAGCTTCAGAAGATATGAGTGTAGAGGGATATTGCCACACGCCACTGTGGTTCTCTGCGTGTGTGTGTGATTTGCAATCTATAATATCCATGTATTCCCTGCAAAAGACAGCAGAAGCTTGTGTTTTAACTCATATCATATCAGACTGAGATGGTTTATGAGGCATTCCTTCCGCAGCCCTCCGACCGGCTCTGGGACTGGCTCCATGAGGCACCGCTCCGTCACGCTGCAACGGACCTCTGGCTCCATGAGGCACCGCTCCGTCACGCTGCAACGGACCTCGCCACATTTTGCGTCTCCTTCCCAGAGCCCCAAAGCCATCTCGCTCCTTCTTCTCGGAGCCTTCTCTTTCACCCTCATCAGAGCTGCCCGCAGTCACAGAGGAATCGGACTGTTCTGCAGCGCCTTCCCGGGACCCTGAGCCCTAGCTGCCTCGATTGTCATCACCACTGGCGCGGCTCATCTTCCCTCGCTTCTTCTACTGTCCCCGGAAGAAGAAAAAAAAAATAAACATTAGCAATAGCTTTGTTTTTCGGATATATATGGAGTCGTAGATTTACATTTTCTGCTTTTAACTCCAAGAGCACAGAATGGGTAAACATTTTCTCAGATTATGCTCCTGCTGAATAAATCAGCAAGTGCAGAACTTCCAGAGAAATCTTTGAAGAGCTGCTCCCTCCTTTCGCTATAGCAGCAACTTGACAAAAAAATAATGAATTCACCAAAAAGTGATTGTGGCAGCAATTGGTCTAAGCTTCTCTGCTTGCAACTGACCCCATAGTCAGGGGCTGAGCATTTTGGCTTTTCACGAATGTTCCTTTATCTTAGAATTGTTACCGCGATGAAACTGTGCGATCAGCAGTTACCAAAATCAGTTGTGTCACAAGAGCATGTGCTGACAGGTTGTTTACTAGTCACGCAGCAGAGGCTGGCACGAACAGAGCATGCTGCCCGATTCTTCCTGTTCATGCTGCTAAAGTTTATTATGATTACTCTCCTCTGACTTGATATATAATGCTAAAACATAACACTAAAATCCCACCATTATCACAAAATAAATCAACATAACCCTCCATATAAAACAAAAATACCTCCCCACCCCCCCCACCCAGCCCTGCTCCACTCTTTTTTTTTCTTTATTAAGCTTTATTATTACAACCACAAAGTAAAACTTTGTCTCAGAAATTTTAGAGAGTACAATTCAAGGAAACATATAATTACTGCTAAATAATCAATACAAAGCGACATTTCAGACTCTCTTTCGTCACAGAGAAAATTCAGAGAGGGGGAGGATAGGAATATCAGAGAAGTACAATAATAACGCAATACAAAGAAAAAGAAAATGGCAGCATGAGAGAGAAAAAGGAAAAATAAACCCCCCACAATCACATCTCATTTTATGAGCCACTAACGCTATAAATTAATAGCAGGAACTGACATCCTAGCATTCAGGAGCTCCCGCAACTGTTCTACACAAAAGAAAATATATGTGTTACCCTGTAATTTAATTATGCATTTGCATGGATATCGCAAAAGAAAGCTTGCACTAAGAGAAATAACTTTGGATCTCATATTCAAAAAGGCCTTCCAGCGAATCTGGGTAGACTTAGCTAAGGCTGGATAGACACGGACTAGACCCCCCCAGAAAGGAAATATTTATACTCTTGAAATAAGATCGCACAACAAGATTTAATGCTTGCTCAGAGTAAAAAGTAACTAACATAGAAACATACAGAAATGACGGCAGAAGAAGACCAAACGGCCCATCCAGTCTGTCCAGCAAGCCATGTATTTTTTTTTTCCTCTCTCTCTCTCTCATACTTGTTACGCTTGGCTTCCAGTACTCTCTAGTTCTATTTCCCCTCCTCCCCACTATCAATGTAGAGAGCAGCGCTGGAACTGCATCAAGTGAAGATCCGGCTCAATTAGGGGTAGTAACCTCCGCAATAAGCAGGCCACACCCCTGCCCCTGTCCACCCAGACTATGCAATCCACATACAGATCCTCCCTTCCTCATTCCCCCTGCCGTTGAAGCAGAGAGCTACGCTGGACATGCATTGAAAGTAAAGTATCTGCCCAGCTACACCTCGCTTCCCTGTGAATACAAATTTTTTTTTTTCTTCCACATTACCTCTTGCCGTTGAAGCCCAGAGCAATGATGGAGTCACAACCGTGTGTATGTACACTGAACAAGGATATTATCTCTAGGTAGTAGCCCCCATTTCCGTGAGCCTCATTAACAAACAAATATTGAACAAGCCTAGTAATTGGCAATACCTATAGCCTATGACCTCACCGGTAATTTTACATACTCTTACCCACCCCTGTTTTTTTGTTTTTTTTTTAAATTATTTGGGAGATGGTAGCCCTCCATCCTTCCGCTCCGTGAAGGTGGAACACCGACCACTGACCATCGACCACTGACCACTAACAAAGTTAATCTGCCAGTAACTTCTACAGAGGAATTTTCTAAATATTCAGATAAGTTGGAGAAGTTCCCTTGATTATTAGGCTGTGGCAAACTTTGCTTCTGAGAAAGAAAAGCAATCTTCTTGGTAGCTGGAACCAAATCCAGGGGAATCTTAAATATCTCACCCAGATATTTTTTAAAAATAATCAAGGGCAGTTCACCAAGCACCTTTGGGAAATTAAGCAGCCGCAAATTCAAATGTCGAAGAGAATTTTCCAAAAATTCCAGCCTCCTAACGGAGGACAAGTGTTCCCGGATAATAGCTGCATTAGTATCCTTTAAATTTTTGACATCTTCCTCCAACTTCTGAATAAGAGTAGAATGATCCTGGAGAATTCACTGGTGATCTTGAGCAACCATATCTAATTTTGAAGAAACAGTTTCTAAACCTTGGGTCTGCTCCTTAAAAGTAGAAGACATACCTGCTATTAAATCCCTCAGGGATTTCAACGTGACAACAGCCGGTTTCAAAATCTCCTGGGAAGACTGACCTACTGTCCCAACTCCAGCAGCGAAAACACTCCCAATAGTTGTACCCGGGGGGTCATCTCCGATAACTCCAACACTCTCCACAGAGATCTCCAGCCGCTGGACAGGAATAGAAGTCGGTACCCGATTAGGCATAATGCCAGCAGCTCTGATAATACTTCCTCTCAGTGCCTCGGCGCTGGCAGCATCACCTGAGGGAGAAGCTATCAACTGTTGTCGTGGGTCAGGAGGGCTCAACGATATTTCCCCAGGTGAAAACAGAGCTCCTCCCTCTGTTTCACCAGCAGGGCTAGAAGCCCTCACTTCTGCTGTGGGGATCGCAAACTCACAAAATGATCGCTGGTCCGCGGGGAGGTTAGGTTCAGATGGAAAAACCCTAACCTTCCTCTTCCTCTTACGCGGCATATCAATAAGGTAATCCGAAAAATGGCAAGACCACAGATTCTCGAGGAGATTGCAGAGCAGCGAGGAGTAGCGTTCTCTTAGGCGGCCATCTTAGTTCCGCCCCCTTCTGGCCTTGCTCCACTCTTCCGTCATCCGCAAAGGCAAGCGCCCCTCAATCCTATGACCAATAATTAAAACATACAGCGTACTCATAATATTAAAAATGTCAATCATCCAAATGCCTCAAGGAACAACCATGACTTGACTAATTTACAAAACTTTGAATAATTAGCTTCCTATTTCATTGTACCTGGGAGATTGTTTCAAAGAGTAGGTACAATACAGTGAATTGCTGAATGCCTAGTAATAACCACTTTCGCTTGTGAGAGATTGGTTCTGTGCCAGCTGTCAACCATAGAAGCTTCACTACCTGTAGGATGTTACTCCTTATACAATCCTGCTTTAGTTGTCTGCCATCCTAGGTTTATGACATAGAAGATTCTAATTTTAATCCAATACCCAGCCCTCACATCCCATGTTTTGCTAACAAGTTTTGAATAATCCAAACAGCGCTCCAAATTTAATAACAAAAGTATCAATATGTATAGCTTCTATGAAAGATACTC